>NC_048893.1:34518349-34551859 GCF_011077185.1 Oxyura jamaicensis
AGGAAGGGAGGAAGGGAGGAAGGGAGGAAGGAAGGAAGGAAGGAAGGAAGGAAGGAAGGAAGGAAGGAAGGAAGGAAGAGAAAAAGAGAAAAAGAGAAAAAGAGAAAAAGAGAAAAAGAGAGAAAGAGAAAAAGAGAAAAAGAGAAAAAGAGAGAAAGAGAGAAAAAGAGAAAAAAGAGAGAGAGAAGGAAAGAGAAAGATAGAGAGAAAGACAGAAAGAGAGAGAGAAAGAAAAAAAGATGCTTTGGGGAGGGTTTTTTGTTTTGTTTTGTTTTGTTTTGTTTTGTTTTGTGTTGTTTTTGTTTTGTTTTGTTTTTTGTTTTGGGCTTTTTTTTTTTTACAACACACTTAAAATATTTGTATTCCTGAAAGTCTTTTGGTAGAACTGAATTGTATCATTATATTAATTAGAAGTGCAATCTTTCACTACATTCATTGCTATTTTGGTTAAAATTCACCTATTACAGTTGCCTGTCAGAGGCACATAGTAAAAAGATAAAATAAAATTCAATCCAAAATCACTCATTTAAAGAACAAATACATATTCAGAAATGGCCACTGACTTTGTTCAGGCATTACTTCTGAACTATGATCCATCTCTGTTCAACAGTCAAAAATAATTTAAAATATTGGATTCCTTCACTGAAAATGAAACTGCTTCAGCAGTTTCCAAGATTCATGCCTGGAAACTGTTAGAGAAAACATACAACAGTTAACACAGACCTTGGTAAAACAGAAGAACGGCAAATTTCATTTTTGCTCTCAAATGTTTACAAACACTATCATGAAATTAATTGAAATGTGAAGCAAAATAAAATACAGGGAAAAAGAAAAAGCACTATCTAATAGATGGGGAAAAAATAACAGGAATAAAATGCAAGATGAAAATTTTGTAGGAAACAAATATGATGATATTTGATAATCCCAGTGGCCTTCATGTTCTAAAATACTCATAATGACTTTTTACATGAAATATATCTCTGTTACAGGTTGGTGTGCAACACTGTGTGATGCAGCATTTCTGTTTAGAACTTTGCTGTCTGCAGGTCATCTCAGCCTAGTAATTATTCACAGCTTGATACTGAGTTTCCTGTGACAGGTCCTCTAGTGGATTAAGAACTGTAGTGATATATAACTGTGGGCAGACCAATCCTTTAAATTTTGGTTTGTGTGTGGTACTTGAAATTGTGTCCACACGGTCTCTCTAAGCATCCCAGAGGCCGTTCTCAAAATCAGACTTGGCCACCAAGTCTGCAGAGGGGAAGCCATCAGTGCCACACCAGCATTGCCAGCAGGATGTGGACAAGGCCTGGGGGCTCACTTGTCCAACCAGCCTGCAGATGCTTACTGCAGGCAGGACGGTGCATTTAAGGCAGCACCACATGCCAGAGGGGAATGAAGGGAGGAAGACCAACCATACAATGATAATGGCTACTCCAGAGCACATTGCCATTCAAGCAGGAAAGCATCCTATAAAGCTAGGTTTTAGTTTTGCATAGATCATAAACTTGCTACACCTTCGAGTCTACTTAAAACAAAGCTTCACAGAGAAACAAGTGTGAAGAGCTCCACCTTTTTCTTAGAAGACTGTAAATTCTGCACATGCGTCTACCCTAAGATTAGAATGAACTGCTGGTGACTGGGGAGGACACTGGGAGGGCTGAGCTTGACTAAAAAATATTAATTTGACTGGCAATTTTCTGTATTGAAAACTGAATCTAAATACATGAACTTATATGAACTCTGAAGCAGGTACCTTATTTTCTTCTGGGTTCATGCAGTCCTCAGGAAAACTGGAGTTGGTCTTTGACTGCAGCACAGTAGCAGTGCCACAGCAACAACACGGGAAAAATACAAATGCCAATCATGGCACCAAGATCCTGCAATACATCTGCCTGTGACTCAAGCAGGAAATAAGCAGATTTCCAAACAAAGCCTGGCATGAAAAAGCAATTTAGCCCCCAAATCAGCTGAAGTTAAATGCTTTCTCTCAATATTTTTAAGAAAGCAAAGCTGTAAGGAAGTATCAAAGTTATTGCAAAAACTACAAAATAATTATCTCCACCTTTTGTTTAGATTTTTTTCAAATGAAGGCAGTAGCCTGCATTGCTATACTTAGAACTGCTTCCCTATCCCAAGCTAAGTGAATAATGCCTTTCACACAACAGTGAGATAAAACTGTTTGTGCTGTTTCCTGGTGCTTCAGCGAATGAAGCATCCTAAGAAGCAAACAACTAGCAACTGATAATTCTTATCTTTTTCCTTAAGAAACAGCTAAGCAATGAAATAGATCACACATATGTCCCCCACTGGACTTTTAGGAAGTTATAATGCACTGGCAGATGTGTAGCATATGAATATGTCACTGCCTTGCACAGGTTGAAAGTCATAACTGCTCATGTTCTTGCTCAGTACTGATATCTGTCTGCCCTTCTTATACTTTTTCTGAAGAAAATCAGGCAGCCTGATGTAGTGGGTGGCATCCCTGCCCATGGCAGGGGGGTTGCAACTAGATGACCTTTATGGTCCCATCCAGCCAAAGCCATTCTATGATTCTGTGAAAATATTCCCACTTGTTCAAACATGGGAGATGTGTGTTTATTGAAAGTGAAATCATGAGTGTACAACATTATGTAAAATATCGTGAAAACAATGATAGCAGTTGAAGATATTTCCCATTTTCCAGTATTTTGCCAGCATATATAGTGAGGTTACTCAATTGCAATGACTTGCATTATTCAACCAATCCTCAAAATAACACGAAACAAAATCATAAATTATGGTTTAATTAACTACTATGCCTTATTCCCGACGCCATCTGCACTTCGCTCAGAAGCAGCCATTGGCACCTTCCCACATGACTAGTAGCCATCGAAGGTCCTCTTCCCTTCAGCATCCCCTCGTACAAAATACTTAATCTCATATAACAATACCATCTAGTGGCAAAATGTGGTCATTACACTTAGAATTTCTGTCGTGTTTTCCTACAGGACCATGAGATACACGCAGCGAGAGCGGGGCTGACAGAAAACATCTCTTCAGGCTGCCTCCACACACACCTCAGGCCAACACTTAAACACATTCGTAATTATTAATTTCATCTAAACACATTCTTAATTTTAAGCATATGAATCGCTTCTTACAAATCAAATGAGCATGCATTCCCCAAAGGACATAAACACATTGATGCCATAAACAGAGCAGACAGAGAACCAGCCTGGAGACATTGCAAAACACAGCACTACCTGTTACAAGTGTGCTGGCCTCACCTCCGGAAAGACAGCGTACCCATGGCTCCTGTATGACATGTAATTATATAAGAAATGTAATTTTCATCTGTCCTAAACAGAGTAAATCGGGAAAAAAAAAAAAAAAAAAAAAAAAAAAAAAAAAAAAAAAGTGTTTATTCTTGTCTACGTAATGACAGAAATTGTATCTGGATGATATCCTGAACTAACACTTTGCATGACTCCACTTGCATGTGATATCGGCAAAGAGTGAAAATTAAACATCAAGGTAAACTGTTATATTTAGCTGCAATCCCTTTAGGAGAGTGTGAATGATTTGAGACAAAAAAAATAAAGGCTAGAGTGAGTCAGCAAGGCAGAAAGATGACAAATGGGAAACAGCAACAACTTGTTCTACACAACAATAAATACTGGTTACATTGACGATGCAGAGCTAAAAAGCTATTTGACATGAAATAAAATTATTCAAAGTTAGAACCCTGTACTAATGAAATGGGACAATTTGCTCTACTTCAGTAGGCTTTGTGGGAACATTAGTACATTGTAAACAACATATTAACAGAGAGTGCGTATTTGTGAAGGGCAAATTAAGTCAATACTCAAGCTGTAGGAACAATTTAGCAAGTAAAGCAGTGCCATGTACAATTCTGGCTTGTCATCAGCTTGGCCTCTTGAATTCTTTCTCAAAAAAAAAAAAAAAAAAGGCTGAACCCAAAAGCTGAAATACTCTCATACTCAGGAAAAAAATAAAAATAAAAATAAAAATAAACATGCAGCCTATCAACTTACATTGAGGTCAGTTTTTGACCAGCAAAAAAAGTTATCCTTACAGTAAAATAGGAGATTCTACCAAAACACTAGTTAGAAATCTGTTCTTACAAAATCAAAGGAAATTGCTTTCATAAAACATGATGGTCTGGAAGGTTTCTTCAAAGTTTCGTTGAAAGTGTTACTTTTCTGCAATATACCTGCTCAGCCACGAATCCTGAGAACTATTCCTTCCTCACACTCAAAACCCTTTAATAATCCAACTCAACAAGACTAATAATGTAGCCATCACCCTGAGAAAAATGGATGTTCATCAGAACAGCAACTTTAAGCAGCAACTTCACTTAATGAAAAGATCAGCAAAAGAAACAAATTTCCAAACATTAAACATTTATTAGCAAGCAATAACAATCTCATATTAAAAATGGCAAATTAGCAACAACAATGAATCCAACAGTTGTTTCGAATGCTATTAAGAGTTTAGGATGTTAACAAGGGAATATGTTGATGACCTCTTATGAATAAAAAATTATGGATATTATGTTTAAGAGATTCTGAAACACCACTGGCTTCACACAGTTTCTCTCCAATGTATATTTCTGCAACCCTCAAATATACAATTATATTATCATAAGTTTCAATTTATTATTTTTAATGTTAGTTATCAGCTCTACTACATTTTTATTTTTAAATCTGATCATAAAGCCCTTTACAAGACAACTGAAATTAATTTCAAAGTCAGTCTTAACAGAATCAATATTTGGTTGGTATCTGCAATTTATTCAAGTCTGTTTACATAGGGAAAACATTCGTTTCACTGCTGAATTTGAGGCTGGGATTGACCATATTCTGTTCCCCAGTGTTTAAAAAATTGAGAGAATCAGGATCTGAGGACAGAATATTTGATGGCATAAGATTATTGATGCAGCAAATCTGCTCTGCTGAACCTGTCTACGCTCTGCTCTTCATATGAACAATACATAGCCAGAGATCTACAAAGTTTCAACCTGTCTGTAATGATTATTGACTAACATTACTTCACTAAATGAAATCAAAATCTAAGGGCAGACCTAAGAACTTATCTATACCACAGAATGAAATTCCTGAATGAATTTTTGGAGAAAAGCTACATTTATGGACAAATGATTTGTAACTGATTCTTTGTCTTTACCCGCACTTTAATGAATGCCTTATGACACAAACTTCAATGTATATGAGATCATAATTGTTATGATTATATAATAAAAGATTCCTTGCATATTGTAGAAGCAATAGAAGTAGCATTCAGACATAGAAAGTGGTTTTCCATTATTCCTACCTTCAAAATTATTCAAAATTCCACAAGGAACCTATCACCTCCTAGCATACAAAAGCAAATACTGAGCAGGAAAACATTTATATCACCACATCTGCAGAGATTCATTACAGAATTACAGGGATAATTTCGGTGAAGAGGCATGTCTCTATATATTCATGTCTTATAAACTGACAAATGAAATATCTTTTGAAATTCTTAAACTGTTTTAGTAGATGAAGAAACAGTTGAAATTTTTCATTCTATGACTCAAGAATCCCTAGTATCTACTGAAAAGGCAACACAGCAGAACACAAGTGGTCAAGATTTTGGGAGGTGTCAGGGTACTGGGTGGGCCAAGCAGGACAATACTTGCCAGCATCTGCTATTCACTAACAAGGAAGAAACAGCTGGGAAACCAACAGTCAAGTGGCAGTTATAGTTGTATAGTGGAGTCCAAAATCCTACAAGGAGTGAGGACAGAGCACAACCAATCACAGGACTCCAAATGTGCAGACTGCTGATTGTTCAGTGGATGGAAAGGTGGGATCCCACAGGGCACCTGGAGGACTCTGAGGGTAGTGGTTAACATGTCTTACCCTGCCTGGAAGCCTGGGAAATGGAGAACTGCAGGGGCCTGCTCAATATTTTCATCCGTGGCCTGGAGAAGGCAATGCAGCAGACTCTGAAGTTTTCAAATGACATCCAACTGTGGAGGGACAGCTTATATACTGGAGGGCCAGGCTGCAATTCAGAGAGGCCTAGGTGGGCTGGAGAAATGATCTGACAAGAACTTCATAATATTCAGCAAGAAGAAAAGCCAAGCATGGCCCCAGGGAGGGGAGCTTCCATGCAGCAGCCCAGAATGGCGGAGATCAACTGGGGACCAGCCCTGGGGGCCCTGTTGGGCAGCTGAGCATGGGCCAGTCATGTGCCCTGGGTTGTATTTGAAGGGCCACAGCCAGCAGATCAAGGAAAGGCATCATCCTCCTTTATTCAGCACTCATTAGGCCTTATCCAGTTTGGGGCCCCTCAATACGAGATATAGACAATCTGGAACGAGTTCAGCAGAGGGCCCCCACAGATGCTGGGGCCTGAGCATTTGCTCTGCATGGGGGGGTTGAGGGACCAGGGCTTCTTTAGCCTGGAAAAGAGACAGATTTTGGGGGTACCTAACAGCAGCCAGTCACTGCCTACAGGGAGGTTAACGAGATGTAGCCAAGCTCTTGTGGTGTGAGGATGAGACCTCAGGTATAAGCTGAAACAAGAGAGGTTCAAACTGGATTTAAGGAAAAAAAAATCACCAGGAGGTAGTCAGGCAGTGGAGCAGATTGCTCAGAGAAGTTGTGCAGTCTACTTTCTTGGGCTTTAACAAGACAAGACTAGATAAAATCCTGCACAGCCCAGTCTGACTTCATACCTGACCCAGGTTTGAGCAGCAGTAGACTTCTGAGACCTCTGAATAACCCTATGAGCCTATGATCCTAAGATTAAGTGATAACCAATATCTCTGATAGCTTCCTATAGGATACAGCATATATGAGTTGGTTAAATAGCTAGAAGAAAATAAATTCTATATTAATTTGAAAACAGAGTGATGTCTCTCTAAGTTAAAATTAGCAAAATAAGAATACACCATCCATGTTCAAATACTTCAATTTTGGCAAAATAAGAATACACCATCTATGTTCAAATACTTCAATTTTGGCATTTTATATATTGCCAAATGTTCCTAAATTTTGTAGCTATTTTGAAAACAGTCACGCAGATAATGGATTTCTTCCCTTTTAGTTGTCTGGTAATGATACTTCTGAAAAACATCTAGATATTCCACAGTTTGAAAATTCACTGACCATGGAGAAACTGATGGCCTTTTCAAAAACTCTTTAGTTATTTACTTGGCTAAAAGAAAAGGAATAATACAAATGAATTTTTGCACTACCAAGGTGCACATCTGGTCTGTTCCAAGATTAGATAAAATTTTAATTTTTTATTGTATTCATAAATATTAGTCACTACAGATTTTACTTCAATGATCACCTTACTTTTTTTCCTTATTTTGACATTTATTAACAACCAAAAATTTTTGAGAATTCTTGGAATGCATGCTAGGATTATATACCCCACAACACAACTTACAAATGAGAAATTACGAAAATTCTTCTAGATAAATTATAGTAAGCTTTATGGCAATCTTCACCAATTCATGTAAAATTATTTTTCATTCATTCTGAAAATTGCAAATCTTCCTCCCGCTATCTGGAGCATTTTGACTTTTTAACAGTTACTAAACCACAATCACCATCATAATCACATAATCACAATCTTGAAATAAATTCAACCAGGTAAAAATTGTAACATTCAACCCAATATTACAGCTTATCTGCTCTGTTACCTTTGCATGCCAATAAACCTCAAATATTTTTCTGTATGTAATATTTATCCCCATGAAAAATACCTGGAATAAAATGAAGTCTGGACACAAAATATTTAAGTAAATACATGATTCAATTTGCAATACTTTTAGGTGAACTATACATATTCTGGAAATACAGATGTTCAAAACTCATGTTCTTGCATTTCCCTTATATGCATGTTGTTTAAATGTGGGATCCTCTCACGTTCCTGAATGGGTGATACGTAGATGTGAGCTATTACTGCTTCAGATCAAGCAGGACACAGGACTGTCTTGATGCTCCATCTCAGAGGTCTCCTATGAGAGTGAGTATTCATAATATTTCATTATGTCCTTTCATTGACGGTGAGGTTCATTAATCTCATCATAGGATCTGTGGAATCTTCTGCCTCAGTTCTTCTCTGAAACTCTTGCCTAATCCTTGTCCTTAGTGAAAAAGGATCCAATTTCTCTTTCCATTTCCGTCACATGCCCTTGAAACCCTCCTGTAACATTCATTTGAGCAATTCAGAGTTCAAGAAACATACTGACATGAAGATGAATAGGAGATGGGGTCAGCTTCATATTATGGACTGCAGAAATCAAATGCAAATATCAGTGCCTCTATTAAGGCCACTGGGAATTTCCACATCCCATCTAAAGAAGACAATTTCCTACTGTATTCTATCCTATGCAAAATATTCACTGAACATTTAAAATTAAACTGGCAAATGACTGTATTTGGTAAACTTTTGCTTTTTACAATTTTTTTGAACATAATTTTTATCCTTGCATTAAATCATTTAGGTAGAAGGCATACACACACACAAACACACACACACACACACACACACACAGACACACACACAAAGCCTGGTGTTATACCAAATTCTGTCAAGAAAGATCGGAAATATGACGCTGCCACTGTACCTTCTATTTCATGCATGCAACATAGTGCATCCTACAATGATACGAAGGCAGAAGTTCTAATTTGATATATTAAAAACAAAAAAAATAAAAAACAAGAATTCTTCAGGTTAAATTATTAAATAAAATTAAAGGAAAAGAATCAAACAGTTATATTGCTCAGTGCTGCTCTGCAAAAATTTATCTTTGGTTCATGTTTCCATTACAGATGCAAAAGACAAATGAAAGAAGAGGCATTCCTTCATACAGAGAAAGGCGGTACCATTTTAGAGTGGCACAAAGCTAACACGTAAAATCATCTTCAAAACTTAAGACATTCTCAGTAGCTCACTGTAATGAAAAGATTTATTACTGAAGGCTGATGAGGATGAAATACAGCTCATCTGCAGAGTGAAAAAAGGACAGCTCAAAGCACCTACTGTGGATGCTCTGAACTGCCCTCTGTATGTGGCTATGGTCTTTACTGAAAAGACCATAAGAAAAGCTATGGAAGGACTAATATAGCTGTCTGGAGTGCAGAAAAAAAAAAAAAAAAAAAAAAAAAAAAAAAAATAAATTTAAGAAAAATAGCAATGATTTTTGGATACCTAAATACTAGGTGACAATGTGTCCTATACTGCATTGGCATACTGTCTCACAGTGGTTATGCGTAACTACAGAGGTATACTCTGCTGAGTTTTTGCTTCTCTCAAAAGCATTTTAGGAAGTGGGCATGTACAAAGGTGTGCCCATATGCAGAAGCTTAGATTTACCATACCCTCCTCTATGTTCAATAAGACCTATATTCTTTATTACGTAGTATCTAAGAATAATGAATGTTCACTAGGAAACAGGGATGGAACAAAATGTCAAAATTAACAAAATGTTAGTAAGATTATATTCAAGAATAAATATTTGGCTACTCCAGTTTCTTAGCTTCTCTTTCCTTCTAGTTTCGCTGAAAATTCCCTCTAATTTAAAATGGAGTTTCTTTGTCCAAAATGAGTGCTGCTTATGAAGGAGGAAAGGAACCAAGGGAGAACCAAGACCCTTTCCTGTGCCAATGCAGACCTGCAGGCCCCAGTGCTGCTTAATTCTTTCAGGTATTTGAATACTGGAATCCTATGTGTGAAGATTTAACATTGTTAAACAGTAAAGATATAGCATTAAGAGACACTAGAGGTACAAACAGCTTATTTCATTCGTAGCTATTATTTTTTCTACAAATATCATATAAAGACTGATCACAGTGTTACCAGCCATAAAAGTCATAACATTAATGAAGCAGCACCTAACTATTTTGTGTATTGTTGGAGTGACAGGGACATTGTCACCTTTCTCCTGTCTCTCTGTCTATACAGCAGCCAAAGGGGAGCAGAGGAGGCCCTCTCAGCTGTGGCTGCCTGAGTTGCACAAGGACCTGAGGCAGGGACTGCCTCATTGCCCCTTGCTTCCTCCTGTCACACAGACACCACCCGTAGTACCGGGCTAACCACACCAGCCACTCCAGCCACAGGGTACAGGAACAACACCAGGGGAAGGGGTGAAAAGTCTCAACACGGAAGAAAGGAGAGAAAGATAGAGAAAAGAAAGCAAAATGCAGGAAGAAGAATGTAATGGCCTGGTAAGAAGCAGAGACTCCAAGTGACAATACACACAATTTTTAGAGGCAAACTCTGTTTTCCCCATGATTTTTGCATGAGTCCCCTTGATGTTACAGGGAGCGCTGGAGTTTGGCCTTGGTCTATCCTCCATCAGACAGACTATAAAACACACACAGACTCACACCAGTTCCTCTTCATGGATTTGCCATGCCAGATCAAAGAAGGGGGAATTTGGGACCGATGCAGTACTGATGCAGCTGGCAGAATTGTTTATTTGAGAGGCTAAATTCAACCTTCGCTTGGTCGAATAACTTAATTGTGCTTACTGGGAGCCTGCTTTTTTAAAAGGTTTGGTTCTTTCTGCTGCCAAGAATCAGAGCTTGCTTTCAGCATGTTGAAATTATCTCAGGGGAAGGCTTTTGTGAGCCAAACCATTCCAAAAGTATTCTTAATTGCCTTCCATACTCTTGTGAAACAGGAGATTATGCAGTGAATCCACATTTTAAAACAGGAAAATTAAGGAGAGAGAAAAGTAAAAAACAACCTGACAGAGAATAATAATAAACTTAACTACATATTTTCAACTACTTTTCAACTGCAAATATTAGGATTTTTTTAACAATTATTTTGGCCCCCATAGAAAACTGTGATCAGGTTATGCTAGCGACAGGACATACACTGTATCAGGTGTATGCAAATGACAAATTGTACAGACCACTACTTGAAAACAATTTGACTGGTCTATATAGGTGCATATAATCTTTATTTGTAAAATGTACCATAAATTAAACACAACAAGTAAGATAGAGAGTCTCCTGAAGAGTAAATAATATTCTCTGGGTTTGCTTTTATTAATATGTCAGAAGTTTCAGGAAGGATGAGATTATCTTTTATGCTAGAATAGCAATGCTGACACAACAATATTGAAGCTATCATTGAAAAACATTAGTCTGCAGATAGTTTTCATCTATTGTACTGAACTACAAACATATTTCTTCAGGTTTTAGCGGTGATACCTCAGTATGAGAGTAGACAAAAGGAGCTGTTGAATACAGCCTCTGTAATCAACAGTTTTATACTCTTCAAAATGTCTAGGATTATGTCAGGGAAATTCAGAGAAGTTCTCAGGTTTAGAGAATAAGGAACTAGAAAGCTTTGAAGACAGATTAGTTAAAACCAAAATGTCTATAAGAATTATGAAACATTTAATACAGATATGGGTGCAAATGGGTCAGATACATATCAGTCTAAATTCATATATGATGTGACAGGTTTTGACTCTTCAGTGATTCTTCTGTCAGTTTGAATAATGTGCAGAAGAATATATCTGCTTTCTTCCCCTTTACAGAGGCATCTTATTCTGTCATTCAGTAAATATAAGTACCAGAGAAGAAGCCCTTCCTAAATGCGTTCACAAACACATTCATGCACGTTTGAAAATACTTGCACAGAAAGCTCAAAGGGTTTAGGTGACTTGTTTAAAATAAGCATAATTTATAAGTGTACCCTAACCCTTTTTTCTGTAGCAGCATACAAGAAGAGGAATCCATAACATGGCTCAGCTTAAAGCCAGGGAATATTAACATATGACAAAACTTAGGAGTCTGGCATAAAGTATTCTAGGCTTAAAGCAATCTTAGGTGAACCACTTCCTAAAACAGGCAGATGACAGGAACGTGTAACACAGGTTAGCCAATGCACACCATATATACATATTAATTATTTATTTATATATACGTAAATATATATATAGCACCTATCACAATATTGAAAAGTACACTTTGTATTCACTCTGATAGCAGGGATAAGAAAACCAAGACTTTGCTGTGGCTTCATCATATGACCATGTTTAAAATTAGCATGTCAGTCTCCAAAAATAATAAGAGTTTTTCAGTACATTATGCTATTTCTGATTAACATGGCTTGAATTTGCCTGAAGGAATGCACAAAGACAAGTGAAAGGTCAGTAGTCCCCACTACTTCTGTATAAATGATGAGATATTCTCAGGATTCATAAGGTGCCATGGCAAGGTGTGTCTGCTTGGAAGTGATTTAAAGATGTTTGATCAAGTCCTCAGTCAGAAAGTAGATTTTATTAGGTCCAATCCCATTAAATATCTCAAAATTAAATTTATTATAGACTAGAAATATATCTGCGGAAGCTGGATATTTTCAAATTTAGTTGATATAACATACGTAGACATCCATGAGGCCTTTGACACAGCACTAACTGACATTCTGATGAAAATGCATTACACAAAATCAATTTAGCACATCTTAAATGAATTAAAAAACTGATTAAATGAGAGTTCTCAAAAAAAATCTTATCCAGTGGTGTTGTTTCTACTGGAATCACATAGGATCTACGTTTGATCACAGATAAAAATATTGCTGTGGAAAATTATTGTCCATAAGATTTGCGGAACTTGTCTTAATCCTACATACATATCAACAATCCTACATAATGTTAAGAAAAATACAGATACTGCAAAGTGACTTGATGATTTGGTAATTTGCACTTATTCAAATTACTGCTACTTTTTACAGAAAACTATCTATCAGGGTTGAATTATTCACATCATACTTGTTTCAGAAAATTTACTTTGAAAAATTTGGCAGGTAAGATGGTTAACTATATAGTTATAGGTGTGCCACCTATGTTTCCCAAAAACTCTTTCTCATCTTGCAGCACAGTTCTTTGGGAAAGAAGAGGTGCTTCTGACCCCTCCTCCTTCAGAAATAAAGTAGCAGGTGTCAGGAGAGACTGTTGGTAAACAGAACTAGAGAATCATTTAGAAAGTAACTCTAAAATATATGAGTTAGTTCCTTATTTCATCTGCATCAATACCTAAAATCACAAAAAAAAAAAAAAAAAAAAAAAGAGAGAGAAACAGAGAATAAAGGAAAAAAATAAAATTATTGTGATTTTCAGATATATGGAAAAAAAGAATCCCTTCATATTTTTATTAATTAGGATAAAGTAGTTATGCCCCACATAATGTATCAAATAAAATTCCTCAGTAAGTCTGAACAAACACTGGAGGTAATAAAAGAAAGAGGTCAAAGAAAATAAAATTAAAATAAATAAATAAATAAATCTGTTCAGCAAACAAGAAAGACCTACCAAAATTCTGTATAAACTCAGAAGTTTCATCTGATTCACAAGGGGATTTTTATACTTTTGGTGTCAGGTTATTCACCATTTTAGAATTCAGGTCACTTCAAAAGTAAAATGTAATTTCAAAGTAAAAATAATTTCTTTTCTATAACATGAGAACATTCCATGTATTCATGAAGACATTTACATTAAAAATTAAGAACACATTTATGTTTTCAAAACTACCCTTTTATCCCCGAATGAATGTGTTTCTCAGATTGCATCCCATTTCATATTTCAGCCTCTCCTTACACAATCTCACTGAACCTGTAAATCAGGTGAATATGTGTTTCAGGATATGTAAAATAAAAAGGCTACACTGTGTAAATTACAATCTCTAAATATCATTGCTGCATTATTTCATTGTGCTGTTCACTGATCTTTTCTATCATTCCCTTTTTGAAGGACTTCATTTAAAGGCTGAAGGAGAGCTGAGGCACACATTACACTCAACAGTATTTTTCTCTCCTGCAATGATTATACAGAGAGCAAGTCAAAACAAATGTAATGACTCATAAAAGATTAGCAAAATGTCACCTGTACGTCGCACTCCTGTGATGACATCTATAGAGGAACCTCACTGGTAATCTGATGTTTGACAAAGCAAAACCATGACAGAAAATGGTAAAAGACTGGGGGAAAAAAAAAAAAATAAAATAAAATAATAAAATAAACAAAAAATCTCAGCTAAATCAAGCTCTGAAGAGAATTCACTCTAGGGTGAGATGGGTAAATGTCCTTCCAAACCAATAATATTATCATGGTATGCATAAATGAGAAATACACACATGAATTTTGCATGCTTGCTCTGGTCACTTCTGTGATGTTGTTTTCCCAAGTCCGTTGGAAGATTTCTGTAAGAGTTGCATGGCTAAGTCCCAGAGACAGCAGTGATTCCCTCAAACATACATTTAAAGTATTTAAAGGTTACTAACCTTTGATTCTTATTAGTTAGATATAGTGAAAGCTTAGATTTCTATTTAGACAAACTGTATTCAAGGAAAAAAAAAAAAAAAGATTTTATCAAAAAAAAAGTACAAAAAATTAATGCAAAGTTTAAAACCCCAGTCACTAAGAACAAATATTTCAAAATGTTTGTACCACCCACTTTTGATTGAGCAGAATAAAAACTTGAGAGTAAGCTTTGTGGAACCTGTTTTGAAACAGATAACCTTTCATTAACCTTAGCGTTCTGTTAAAAAGTCCATTTTAGCTTTGTATTTCTCAAATCGGACCTCTGTGTACAGTGGGAGATTTTTTCACATTTGTGGTTGATACTTTCTGATTTGAGCTCGTTTTGATCTCAGTTATGGAACCCTGAAAAATAGATTGATGCAAAGTTTTGAAGAAATTATAATTAATGAGAATCACATTTGCAGTAGAGAAACAGCAAGAGCTTATCAGTTTAAATGGGCACCTTGAATTATGCTTAAAATGCATCATTAAAAAGAAATACCTGGTAAGATTCATTTAAAATAATTCAAAAATAGTTTTATTACTAGAGAAAATCAACAGCTGAAACATCAATGGAGGTGCATCAATGGAGGTTCATAACACCTTTTATCCTGCTTGGTGTAGAGGTCATGTGTTGTATCCATATCATTCCTCACACCCACACTTAACTAGAGGAACAAGAGAAATTGAAAAAAATCTCTTGCTCACAGATCCTCCAATGAAACAGCTTCTACTGAGTCAAATCTTGGAATGAGACATTAAGGGAAGTGAATTTGGTCCAGTGCAACCTGTAAATGTACCAGGAATCACCCTTCTCAGGTTAATATATATATAATAATAAAAAAAATAAAAATGCTAAAGGCATTTTCCATTCTCTCTTGTCAAGAAAACATATAATTCCCAGTTCTGATTCAGATCTTTTGTTTTGTTTCGTAATCTACAGAAAGCTGACAAGAGACAGTCCTTCTATTCTTCACAAATTTCTCACTCTTGAAACCCAGACTGCCGGCCCGTGAGAACAAACATACAGGGTAAGACTGAAAGCATGTCTCCAGAACATAGTTTCTAACTGTCGCCAGCCAGCAGCAGGTGCCTCATAATTTTATGTAGAGTTTGTAACAGGGTAAACCTAGAGTGATATTTTCCCCAGAACATGAGCAATTTGCACCTCATGAAATCCATCAGGCAGAGAGGGCATTATTGAAATAAGACTTGGTGGAGAGTTCTTCATGGAAATGCCAAGTCATTTTCAGAGTAATGTAAACTTTAGAGTCCACAACATCCTGCAGTGATCAGTTCTGCAGCTCAACCAGAACCACGCAAAGAACATCATCTGCCTTCCTGCAAGACCCAACCTGATTCTGTACTCCTTTCTCCTGTTTCCCACAATGACTCCAGGGTTTCTTTCATTCTCTTTCAGTGCTCTGTTCAAACCAGGACACTTCAAAGTGTCCTGATTCTTAGCTGATCAATCCTGCATGAAAGATGTCCTACTACAAAGCTTGATCCTTCCAAACATAAATTACACATTACATTTGCCTGTAACGTTCATCTTTAAATCAAGATGGATGTCAGGACTCCTCTGACAGACCACTCAGGTTCCCATCTTTAATATTTTCATTTTCTAGTTTTATTATGTGAGGAAACAGTAAGTCACAGGATCACCTTATTTAGGTTATATGTTTGCAGTCTGTTGCACCTTTTGTCTTACTGTTTTCTCAGGTAATTAAGGTGCAAGCTCAGGTAAGCAGAGATCAAATAGCACCACCTTGAAACATAACAACAAAGTGAAAAAAAAAGCCAATCAATCTTGGAAGAAAGTTGCAATATATTTCCTACAACCCACATTGCTAAGCATATGAGACAAATACCTAGGAGTCATGACAAAATTTTCAATTACAGGAGTCTGAATGAGATCCCCAGCTATGAGAACATGCTCTACCTAGTGCCTGAAGGAAACCATAACCTCCACAGAGCATCACCTTGGAAGGTACAGGATCTGTTGTGAGCCTGAAGGAATAATTAACTACAAATGGTCATAACACTGCAGGCAGATGGCAAGCAACTAACCAGGGAAAGAAGTCCTTCCACAATGCCTTTTCAACAGTTTTCTGCAAACAGACCCCATTCCAGAATGAGCACATTAAGTGAACCTGAACCTAAGCACCTCTCACAACCTAAAGGCCACCTTAGTCAAGACACCTGTTCTTCTCTCAAAAAACTCTTGCTGAAGTCCAAAATAGATTTTTTACTTTGGAGGAAAACTTTAAGGAATGGGTTTTTATTCAGTTTCCTATCAGAATAATAAATTCCCAAAGCTTGAACATGAAATAGAGTTAATACTCTTGGTAGTAGTATTTTTTTTCTCATTTTTAGCTTTCATTGAGAATCTCAGTCAATATATTCCATAAAAGGAATCTGGATCCTATCTAGACTCAGCAATTTTGAGCCACTCTCTTTTTCTATCTCAAAAATACTCTCAAGGATATTCACCTATACAGGGGGAAGAATATTTCATAAGAACCTGTGAATATAGAACATTCCTCTACCCAGATATCTTCTAGTGAAAGCTGGATAAGACACTGAAAATGCCCATCAAAATCATATACTAATCAAAAAAAAAAAAAAAATCACAGCTCCTATGATTACTACTACTACTGCTACTATACACTATGCCATTGGGTTCATTGTCCATTTACAAAGCTATTTCTTTCTCCAATTAGTAAAATCAGAGAAAGACTGTCACATGAAGCTTTGTTGAAATTATTGCTAACTGTAAGAAAACTTAAACAAAATTTTGATTTGAAATGGTCTAAACAAGGTCAGCCCAGATTTGTATTTGTACCAAGATCTCAAAGTCTTGTTACTTCTGGAGACAGAACATTTTGGACGGCCCATGATGCATGCTTGGAAACCTGAGGATTCAAAAGTCAGTCTGTGGTCTTTTAAATGGACACAAGTTGCCAGAAAGCATAGCTGTAAAATTTGAGCTGTGCAAGGTAGAAAGGTTCTTGACACCACTGTTCACAACACAACATTAAAGGGTAAGTTTCCCAGTCATTCTTGGAGGCTGAAAAGCCAAGCAAAATGTTGTTCATTTTCTGGCATAGGCAAGGTGTTCTAAAAGAGGTCTGAATACTTGGTTTGTTGTGATTTGAGCCTGCCTTTTGCTAAATCAGCAAACATTCTTTTATTATATATAACATGCAACAAATGTAGCAAGTACATAACATCATTTTTTTATATTTTTAAATATTTTTTTACCAAAGCTGGCAGAGATAGAGACATCTTTGCTACACCCACTTGACAGTGCTATTATTTGATTTTTCAGTCTGTCTCACAGGTGATACCATCTCCTAAGCCTATCTTAAGTCTTTCTTGCACACTGAACAAATAGTGCTCTTCTCACAGTTATCATATTTTTATAAACTGTGCAAAAACTGTGAAGTTATGCTGCTGGAAAGCAGTTTCCAGTAGAAAACCTTCTTGTATAATCACAATATGCACCAGGACAGATCATCATTCCAAAATAAAAGGCTACAATGTCTTACGTAAATCTGAATGTTGAGTGAAGAAAGGGCAGTGATCTGGAGGTCATAAATACTCAGGCTATGCTCACTCCATATGCTCTGAAGTCCAGCTATAAATAGCCTTCAAATTGCTAACACATTTCAAGAAAGTTGAGTGACCCAGCTTTCACTTTGTAATGTGAGGGTAAAAGTCTAATGATGCCACAGAAGGGCAGAGGAAAAGAGCTGCTGAAGCCATGTAGACATCTGCTGAAAGGGTCCTAGCTGTGAATTTCCATAGAGAGAACCAGCTGGCTTTAACACAGACAAAGAAATGAGAAAGTACAAGGCCAGTCAGAACAAGGTCAGCTCTGTGTGGGGAGAGAGCAAAGCAGCTTACGCTGACGTGAGTAGTCTATGGGAGGGAGAAGAGAACACATCCAGACACACCTCTGCTTCAGCACTTCCAATTCCCATCAAATTCTACAGCCAGCTATGACTTTAGACCTTTATTTTTTTACGTGTCCAAATACATCTTACATATTTATATGTTCAGGAATAAAAACACTGCAAAAATAAATTGAGTCATCTGCAACCCCTATTTCTAATCTATATAATAATACATTTCATTGACTTTGAAAAATGTTTCCAAGCAAAAATTACTGATGTGCGGGACCTTGTACTCTTGTTCCCTACATTCCCCCATGACTCTTTGTAACCTTCATGTGTTCTTTCCAGCAGCTAGCACTGCACTGTCTATTCAAACCCTTGCCTTAGTCCTGGGCATCCCACATGCCATGGAGCAGCTAGCTGAGTGTGAGCACAATCACCAGCACTTATGGTGCCAGAGTTGCTTCTCTCATACTGCCCTTGCAACAGCTCTCAGTGAGTTCTCAGTGTGACAGTGAAAAGGGCTCTGTCATCTATTTGGCTTCACACACGAATGTCATCTTGGAAATCACTTCTCCCACACCCCAAATTGCACTTTGGAAAGACACTGAATTGCAAATAAATACCCCAAGAGCACTCAAAACAGAAGTTGACTCTTCTTCCCTTCTATAATAACCAAAGAAGGTAAATCACAGCATTTCAATAGACAAGAAGAAAATCTAATCAACATTAGCTTATTATAGGTAATTCATATTGGCATGGCAATTTTCTTTCGATATTTACAATTAAAAGTCCTCAAAATATCCAAGTAAAGAAAAAATTATATATTAATTCTTTCTCAAGGATATTACCACAAAAATATCAATTGAAGTAATCTCCCTGTAATCATAGACAAAATAATTTTTGAAAACAGAAACAAAACAAAACTGTTATGAACAGTCTTCTATTTTAGTCAATCAAAGAAAGCAGATCATGAAATCTAGCATTTGATCCATTTTTCACAGGCATAGTTCAGAAAACATTTCTGCTTAGGCCACAGATCCATACATATAGCACTTTCTTTTAGAAGTCTCTAGATGAGCTAAGCTCATTGATCTAAGATTTTGTGGATCTGAAGTTTTTGAAGGGCAGCCAAAAGTTTCTCTTCATTTTTCAGTTCCTTCCAGAACTTGAGATCTTGCTTCTTGTTCCTAAAATACTTAACCATATTTACATTGTAAACAGCATTATGCTGAGATGTATGAAGTGGGAAAGGTCAAAAAAAAAAAAAAAAAAAAAAAAAAAAAAGCATCCTTACTGTTTTCTTTTCTTTTCTGTTTCAAGTTAACCATCAAGGGCAGATTTTATTCTCAAAACAAGTCTTGAGCTCTGAAATGAAAAACTGTTTTTTGTTTGTTTATTTATTTAATGTTGTCACAGCCCTCTATCTATCACCTTTTTTGAGATGCACAGACTCAATTACTTGGCCCCTGTGTTTACTATAAAACACTTTATGTTAACATGGGGTGACCTTCATCTACAAACTCCCATCTCATGGACATTGTCTCCCTGTATGCCTTTTGAAGGACACATTATAATTGAAGTAGGTACTTTTAATTGACAATGTAAAGATGAAAGCACTTACTCGCCTTCAGACAGGGCACAGGAATTGCATACTGCACTGGAGTATTCCTCAGTATTGGGTATTTATGGAGAGTTCCAAGTCATTTTGCAAGAATCTGCTATCCCCAAGCAACTCCCAAATGGAAGACAGTCTCCAATGATGTTTTCCTTCAACCTTAACTGGTCCTATGTAAAAGAACAAGTTTCATATGCAACTCCTCTGTACTGTTTTAGACAAGTTTCAGCACTTCAGACCACAGTAACCCCAGCTCAGCCCTAAGAGAAAGGGAAGCCTGATTCACCAATCTTTTTACAACATGAGGTGCTCCAGTCTGAGTGAAAGATCATTAAGTCTCTATAATGCTCTGCTGCACGTGATCTGAGAGGTACCATATATATCCTCAGCTATAGATGGCAAACTTCCTATATACAAAAGCATCAACAATACCATGAAATCAAACAGAATGTGTAAGTCAGGTAAGATTTGTAAAAAGAGATACTTTTTCCTCTAAAATTAAAACAGGTCAGTACAAATTGTCCAGGTCATCACAGGTGACTGACTGCATAGCTATCCAAACTCTCATTTTTCACAGTCTGGAAAATTGCTCTCCAAATCGGTGGTGGAGAAACAGCGTTTTCAATAATTTCAGGCAAGGTCATAAAATCACTCCTTTGTAGAATTCTGAACAATTCAAGATATATCAAGGGCCAAGATGTGATAGTCCTGAACTACAGGAAAATAAGCGAGTTAGATCAGCTGAAATTCTTCTGCCTGCAGCCCAAGCTTAGGCATATTTATGTCAGCAGATCAAAAGTCCCTGCAGAAAACTCAGATTTGGTCCCCAGAATAGTATACAGCTGTCATGATAGCTTTGTCCAGTTTAGAAAAAGGGATTCAAATACTGTTGGGATTAGCTAATGTGATCATTGTTTCAAGGTTGGTTTACCAGGGATTGAAACAGTAAATGTCACAGCTAAAAATGTATCTAATATCAAATCTAGCCACTAAAGAGCCACATCATTATATCTCAGGCTGTAACAGTTCTCCCAAGCATCCAAAGTCCACAGTGATTCTTAGCTTTGGATGAGCCTCCACCGATGTGACAGCATCTCCTGGCTAACTAAGCTTTCTGACTACAACACCAAGGCAAAGGTCTGTCTTGTCACCTGTACTTGAGAATTGTTTATAATCACCAAACTAACTAATCTGAACTAGAAATGCCAACTCATCCTCTGTGCATTAAGGATACAGTTCTTACAACAGCCTGTTCAGTGATTGAGACATAAAAAATTTCTACATCGCATTTGGCTTTCAGCCAAATTTTTCAGTTAAATGCTAGAGAAAAAAAGAAAGAAAGGAAGCAAGAGAGAAAGAGAGGGAGAAAAAGAGAAAAAGACAAAAGGAAAGACAGAAAGATGGAAGGAAAGATGAAAGGAATGAAAGACGGAAGGAAGGAAAGACAGAAAGAAAGGAATTAAGCACACAACACTACTTGTAGTCAGCAAACTACTTTCTCTTGGGAATGTTTTGCAGAAGTCTTTGGAATTAAAACCCTCTGCATCAATCGTTATAGTAAAGTTATGCAAAGACATTATATAGGTGAAGATTGTTTGGAGATGGGGATCAGTTTCTTGGAGTGGACTACTTGAATACAAGCCTTGTTAAGGTTCATCTCATTTTTCCAGGGTTTCCTGACTGCCTTTGGTGTAAGCTGTATGTCCAGTATTTTTTCAAAATTTTGATCTGGTAATGTCTGCTTTTTTAGTGTAGAGAAATGATTCATACAAATCTGAGATGGACTCCTCAGGGCAGATAGTGTTACAAGTAGATGAAATTTGATTTTAGTTGTGGAATTTGATTAAAATACAGAGTTGCTTTTTTAGCATATGGGTCTTTGTTGTATGCACATAATCTTTTTACATGCACAAATGACAGTAAGTTATGCAGGCTGTCTCACAATTTACACATGCTATCTTAATTTCTGTTTATAGAAAGTTTCTACTTTGAGATGCAGAACTTCAAATTACAACTGAGGTCAGGAAGCTATAAGGACTGGATATCCCAACATAAAGTACCGTGTGCATGCATCAGCTCAAAAATGTCCAAAAATACTTTGACTGGAAGGAGAGGTAAGATTGGGTATATTGGCTCTGAGAAAGACATCTGCATCACCCAAGGTAAAATCTGCTGTGTCCTCCTGTTGAAGTTTCATTCCTGTTAGCACTAAGCAGTACTGCTGATGTAGCTCAGC
This sequence comes from Oxyura jamaicensis, assembly GCF_011077185.1. Classification (NCBI taxonomy): domain Eukaryota; kingdom Metazoa; phylum Chordata; class Aves; order Anseriformes; family Anatidae; genus Oxyura; species Oxyura jamaicensis. The sequence continues at coordinate 34,540,429 of NC_048893.1, forward strand.
ATAAGCAAGTCAGCTGGACACTACAAAAAAAAAAAAAAAAAAAAAAAAAAAAATGAAGAGACCTCCCCAGAAAGCAGAAATCTTGGTCTATGTTTAGAGTGGAAATAGGATGAAAGTCAAGATTATAGTGAGAGTCTTTATGATGCTCACTTCTACACTGCTATGAAAAAGAAGTTGAGCTATATCCAGAACTAAAAGTAGCAAAATTTCTTTCAGGAAAAGATGCTAATGTACTCATTTGGGAACGTCTGTTAGGAAAAAAAAATTGAAGCAAATTAGAAGGGCTTCCAAATTTCTGTTACCTCTCTCATTTTTTATTACAAAATTATAAATGTATCTGTATAGCAAATAAAATAAAACTTGCAAAATGCTACAAAATTACTGCTTCAAATTTAATGCAAATAATGAACCCAAGTTAACAGAGAAATCAGTTTAAGATGGAGAAAGGACTTACATGAATATATATATGAATGCGTATAGGAATATATATGAATATGAAAGAAAGTGACTCCTGGCAGATATTCACTACAAATACAATCTATATATACCCTCATTAATATGGGTTCTACATAAAACACCATGTAAATAGTCGAAAAGTATAAAAATCAGTTTTATCTTCTGTTCATTTTCAAAGCCTGTGGTTGTTTACAGCAGGTATGTATGCATGTATACAGCATGTGAACTGCTTCTTAGAAATTATTTTGTGTTATAACCTTGAAGTCCTTTTATCCCATTTATGACACAGAGAGTGGAATGAAGTGGGTTCAGCAGAAATGTTCCACTTTGTACAAGTCCTGCTGGGCAGCTGTTTGTACTCAATTTTGTGAAATGTTTTTGTATGAACTCAGCAAAAAAATAATTATTAAAAAAAAAAAAAAAAAAAAAAAAAAAGGCCCAAAGCAGATGTAGCATGACCTTATTATATACCATTAGATGTCTTTTTTTAAAATTGTTATCACACTGTTCATGGGCATTCCAGCCATATGCAGGCTTATGGCTTGGTTAAAACCCTGTAACAGTTATTCTGAAACAGGGCTGAACAAAGTTCATTCTTCATTCATTTTTACCTAAATAGTGTTCAGCATCAGTTCAGCTGTACAAATTGCTGACAGTAATCCTTTCTATTATAGACAGGCCTTAGGGTTTTAAACTGTATCCATCAATCTAGGTATATGTATCCACTCTAACATTTAAAGACAGTTTAGGTCATTAGTTATGAAACCTCCAATAAGAGCTATCGCATATTATCACAAATAATATACTAGAAATTTTATAATGTTTCTTCACTGTATAAATATTTTTAAAGTAATTTAAAACCCTTTATTGTTGTTGTTCTAAAAGGAGGCTGCTAAGTATGTAAGAAGCATAATGTTTATTCCCTGAGAGAATTAATATTCTCAAATTCCTGCAAGAGTTTACAATTTTACATGCTATAAAATATTTTATATCTGTACTATATGTGGCATGAGAAACCTCTTTTTCTTTCTTATATTTTATCTTCAGTTATCTGCATCATCTCTTGCAATTAAAATTAAAAGAACCCTTCACAAAATGGTACTTAGGACCTTTCCAACCATAATTAACATTTTTGTGTGTTTTGCCATTAATTAGAAAGTTAGAAAACTACATTACTCAATACTCATTGGACGTTTCATCTCTAATTAGTCACATATTGACGTTCTGCTAATAGAAGTGACCTGCAAAAAGAGCTTCTCAAATAGAGATACTGGGGAAATCAAGACATGTTTTTAGTAGTCTAGAAATAGTACAGAGCCTTGAAGAGCCCCACCACATTAAAATGCAGTCAAAAAATATTTTGCTGATAGGAAGGAGTGAAGAGAGGAACAGTGTGGAAAAATAAAAGAGGAGGATATGGGATGAGGAGAGAGGGTACACTGCCTGATTGTGCCAGGGTTGGGACGCAAGCATTTTTTTTAACCTAGTGACTTGAACTGTTGCTGCCTACCCTAAGAATCCCTTCACAAGACAGATGACAAGCAAAACTACTTCTTATATTTAAGGTTCTCTGTAATTCTGTAGTAAAGAGTTTAATAATCTAAGAAATAGTAAAGACATTTCTTTCATTATTTAGTCTGATTATAGACAAAGGAGAGGTGTTTTGTTTTGTTTTCTGTTGTTTTCTGTTTGTTTGTTTGTTTGTTTTTGTTGGTGGCAGTAGTGTGTATGTTTGTATTTTGTTTTTCTTTGTTGTTTTTTTTCTTTCAAATTCCAGTTCTGTAGGTTGACTCTGTCTATTTCCAATGAGGGCAATAAGAGTTCGGGAACTGATGCCAGTAGATCTATATTCTACATAACAGCCAGACTAAAGAAACCTAATGAATCACAGTCAAATCACTAATGTGAAAATCAAAACCACAAAGAAACTTTTTATAACAGTCTCAGTGTTTGTTTTGATAAAATACTAGTAGACATTGCCAATTACATACTTAATCTTGCTAGCTCAAGGTACGTGGACCACTGCTGCATGTGGGACAATGTTAAGACTTACAGCTATAGACCCACTGCCATGCAATTGTGAGGACTAAGAATTGGAGATTCTCTTGCAGGGGTCAGTCTTGCAGCTGAACTGAAATAGATGACAGCAAAATATTTTATCTTTGTGCAGCACCACATTCATGACTGGTTCTGGTAAGTGCCACTGTCTCAAAAGTAATGAATGTAGAATATACCTCTTTGAAGACTATGAATTTGGTTTATTGCTCTAAAATTCCACAAGTAGATTTTTACCCTCATTCAGTATATACTTATTCATTCATGTGGAAACTCTTCCTCTCATTTCCACCTATTACACTGCAGTACAATAAATGCTTATTCTGAAGTTAACTATCCTTCTACACAATGCTCTCAGCAACACTAGTTGACCTCAGAAATAAAATTTAACTAATGTCATGCACTTGATGATTTAGAATGAAAGCTGAATTCACCCTTTCCAGAGATACTTTTAAAAAGTTATTCTCTGTTAATTCCTCATGGAATTATCAGAAACATTAAATCTAGTTTACCCAGTCTGCTAATCAGGTTCTAGCTTTTTTGTGAGCTTTTTCAGACAACAGATGAAGATCCAGACTTTGAATTGAGTGTGGAGGTACTTTTTCACAAGCTATGATTTTTCGTCAGATTATATCACTAAATGACATACAAAGAAAGAGATGAAAATAAAGCTTTAGCAGAGATTGTCCCCCAGATTAATTAATTTTGTAATTGTTGTCTATGATGGTATTATTCTTCGTGTCACTTTCAGGTCTTGGGACAGGATTCAGTTCAAGATTAAGACACCTAAATTTGGGCATAGAAATGTAAGTACTTAACTGAATTGACTAAACACAATATCTGACATGCCCATGAGTCTCAAGTTATTGATCTGAAACGGTACTATAAATCCCATCCAAGTATCTTAGATACATTGACACATATAAAATGCTCACTAACTATTGTTAAATCACAAGTTTAGGGCAAAGTACTCAACTTGACCAACTCACCATGACCTGAAGTACAGTTCAGCTGTAGGTATCTGTTTTAGGGCAAGTAGAATCACTCTACACATCTGTTGATAAGGGACAAGATTCAGCACTTTAACAAACAACTTTAACAACTTTTACTTGAACAAAACCATCTTGTGTCAGCTGAGATGCCTCAAAGGAAGGAAGGAATTGGCAAGGCATACCATGTTCTGCACCCATCTTGAGTAGCACTTGGAGGCCAGACAAGATGCTCTAGAGTCTTTAAAATTATGTTATGCACTTGAACCTACCTTAGATTGCCCTCGATTATGAAGTTAAAGCAGCTGCCTCACATGTAGATAGTTACAAGTAGAAACATATTTTAGGTTTAGTCTCAACTTGAATTGTTTCTCTAATGTCCTCTTTGGCAGGCTATGACCAAATTCCAGCATCAAAATACAAGTAGTGCTGAACTTTACAACATCACAAAGGTAACACACAAAGACTTTTACCCTTGGCACATCTCTAAAGTCTCTGAAGAAGGAGTTTCTATTACTGTTAAATTAGGAAATTGCAGCTCTGAATGTATCTTTGCAAAGGTTCTTTAGGCAGCAGTTAAAAGAATCACAACTAAAGGCCAATTTACTTTTAATCCCACGTAACCTGTTTGAGATTTTATTTGTTTGTTTGTTTGAAGAAAGGAAGATGTCTAGAAAATTTTTCATTTTAGATTCCTTATGCTTGCTCAAGAATTTTATTTGATGATGCACCGTTATTACTTTTCTCAAAATACCAGAGGATTAAATGTGTTTTTGAGCAGATGCTTCAAAATTAAAAAGAATAACTTCAAAAAATAAAATTACCACAATACTTTTGGACAGGCAAAGAAACATAGTGCCATGAGACTACTGCTACACCTAGCTGTATCATTCCAAATCATAAAATTTAATCACTGAAGATTTTCAGGCCAATCAAGTAACAAAAGATGATGGTAAAACACAATTGTAGCTGTTCTCCAGCTTCCAGACTTGCTCATATCAGTTAAAAGATAAAATCCAGCTACAAATTTTATTAGTGTTGAAAATGCAGAAAGGTGATTCCACCTTCACCTTTTCAATCACAATCAGCCACACCAACAGCTTTTATTATCTGAGATTCAGAAAGTGAATTTCAGAGTATCTGCAATGGTTATGTGAAGGGCTCCACTCTCCTTTCTCTGACAGATTTAGGCCATCTGAGCAGGTTTTCAAGTTTCTTCATCACCTCAGAGACCAAAATTAAAAAGGAGTTATGTAGCACTCAGGCTTAAATCCCTTCAGATTTCAACTTCTGGCAAAGAAACTGAACACATGGAGTTAACCATGAAAGGATATGATGCTATTTTAATAATCAACACTAACAGGACTGCTATCAGTTACAAAATTAGATGCATCTCCATCCTGCTGCTGAAGCCCTTTAACTTTTTCTTGAAAAACTACTGTGTTACATCAATCTTAGAACAACTGCAGTAGCCAAGACAACCTGGGCTACCAACTGGAAAAGAGAAACTGAAAAGCTTTCAGTGAGGAGAGGAGAGTCCTTGCTTTAAAATCCATTTTATATTTTGCTATACTTGATTCCTAGTATTAAAAATAACTATAATTCTATTCAGAACTAATTGCAGACCATTTAGACCTACCAAGGAAGCCTGGTGTTGAAGGTTTGTGTGTACAATGGACTGGCAAAATAATAGCTACAATCAAAGAGGAATAGAGACTTGAAATTATTCAGAGATGGGAAGAAATTCCCCCAGATAGTAAAGAAAATAAAAATAGGTTTACTTCAGGAATCATGACAAGTTTATTGGAAACTTAACTGGTAAATTAAAACTCATGTAGAAAATTACTGCTATAAATTATTATGCTGGTAAGCCCAGAAAAAGAGAAAAGCAAGGAGTTGTGCTCTATTATTACACCAGTGCTAAAGTAATCCAGCATTACTATTAATTTAACTTAGAAATTCAATTTTTGTAGAAGCATGTATTTCTAAGTATACAGTTCTTAACAGTTAGTATGAAGGTAATGATCAAAGACAATTTTTCATTCAATCACAGTCAAAGAAAAAAAAAAAAGCTGAAAAAAAATCTAAAAAAAAAAAAAATCACTTTTCTAAGCGTGTTTCTTGTACAGGAACCTAAGTTAAAGATTGTTTAAATTAAAAAAGGAAGGACAGGCACAATCTCTTCTTTCTCATTCTCCTCTTCCCCAATTATGGTCTTGCCTTCTTTAGTGCTAGACAGTATTTGCAATGGTTAAGAAAGAACTAGCCTGGAACAAACCAGGGTTCCATGGAAAAGTCGTAAGCAGGCACTCCTTTCTCCAACGTATGGTTAGATTTTTCTGGGAAACACAAATGAAATTACTTCAACAAACATGAAAAGAGAACAAAATAGAAATAGAACAAAAGGCAGAGGCCAGGGACAGTTTCTCTCCTCTGAAATGGGAACAACTGTTCAATACCTGCAAGTGTTAGCATTACGTAATTCCTCCTGTAACGGCATTACGTGACACACTGTCTACCATGATCATTTCCAACAATGGAAAGAGTATGACAAAGCAAGCAGCATTTTTCTCACTGTCTCACTTTCTGATTTCCTTCTTTAGTCAGAGCCTGTTCCTACTTGTTCTCTGGCTCCGGCCAGACCTAAAGTTCCTTAATTGAGCAACTTCACAAGAGAACGGCTGGGTAAAAACTAAATGTCTTTATCAAGACCGTTGTCACTAGAGAATGTCAGCTGCAACTGATCAAAATAAAATAGAGAAAGTATTTGCTCATTTTGCTATTTCCTTTTCTAGCAGGCTCCAATCACAGGCTTCTTATTTCATGGACAATTAAATGAGTTCAAGAATTCTCCTGAGATGAGGAGAAAGAACAGACTAAAGAGAACAAGGATTTAAAAATGATAATTTCTACTAGAAACAATTACACTGTGGGAGCCAACATATCATTATGCAGTGAGCTCCAGCGTCGGCTCTGCCTTCAAAACTATCAGCCATCTAATACCTGAAACCCTCATGATGGGCCTGACTCATCATCCCATGGCAAAGACCAACTAAGAAAATGGTACTTTGCCAACAAACAACCCTGAAGGTGGTATAACAGAAATGTACCTCTCTAAATCCTTATAAGCTATCATTACTGTGATCTGAACTCCACAGCACACTGCTGAATCAGTGGTGTATTGTGTATACAGCAAAATTATGCATGTTTCTCTCTAGGTTTCTGTTGATAATGTAGACTGATACACACTAATTTTCTGAACGTCACATAGCTATTCAAATATAAGCAGTTAATAGCTTTCTTGGGATTGTTATACTTACTGTGACATAAAAGATTTTTGTAAGCAACTGGAAGTGCCAAATGTAAATAAAAAGAATAGATATATACATGCAGAGGCAGTAACTTTGAAGTCACGGTATGTGGGCCAGTAATTTGAAAGATGTTATATCCAGGTCCTGATAAATACAGACCTTCTGGTCAAGACCAGCATACTTATAGAAATTAAAAGAAACAGCTTCAAATTTTGTCTCCAGGAGGGGGGGGGCCTGACTTACCAACAAGTGTTTGAGTTATGATGCTGACAGAAAGACACACTGAGACTGAAATATAGAACTCAGAATAGCTGTGGACATAAGGATTAAATAATAATTTGTTGTTTTTTTTTCCAATAAAATAGTAAAGTTTAGGTAGGATTTGGTACACTCAGACTTTTATCCTTTTGCTTAACTGCTGAGAAGTTTGGGGGTATAAAATATATTTTGCTTAAAATATATGCAATATATATATATATGCAGGTTTGAATCACCTTAATTGTTCAGTGGTGAGAAATATCTCAGGTGACAGAATCAGGCCTGTCATGTTACTTTGCCAAGAAACCAGAAAGTTTGAAACTGAACCGAAACAATGGTCCAAAGCATTCCAGTTTCAAGAGAAATGAGGGAAGTAAAGCTGTCTACTGAACCACTTAACTGTGCACGTAAGTATTCACTCAAAAGCGAGTGGAAAGGCAGCTAAGATACACAACAGATAAGCAGTGAACTTAGAGTGTCCATATGTATATCATGTATCACATGTATATTGCACTCATTTTAACCCAGTATTTAATGTGGTAGTATTTACTGATAGTATTTACTGATTCAGAGAAAAGAAATTCCCCCAGTAATATTTTTGGTATTGTTCCCACAAAGTAACTGTGAGAACCAGGCACAAGATCTGGCAGGCAACAAAAGAAGGCTATTAGAGACTTCTTCTTCTACTGTTACTGCTACTTGAACACAGGGTTCAAAGCTGAAAGATGAAGACTTTAAAATGTACATTTCTACCTGCTGCCATGGCAAAATCATGGACAGTTTCCTTCTGTCAATCATTTTCATATTTTGCTAAAGTGTAACTGTAAGTAGCAGAAGGGAAAAAAAGAAAAAAAAAAAAGAAGATTAGAATTCATGGAAAAGTTATTGGGATTGTCAAAAGCTAAGCTATTAGCAGAATGCATATGCATTTACAGCATGCAGCTGGTATCTATTAACTAGATATAATTAACCACAATGACAGAAACGGGATTATATAGCCCGAACTAGTAGACATTATTGGATTTAATAAATACATTAATGTAATGTAAGCTATGAGCTACAAAGATTGAACTCACTCATCATCACTGAGTAATCTGCAAATTTTACAAAAATTTTATTAGATATCTACTTCATTTGAAAAAATATTCTAACAAATTGAATATTACCAGTAATTAAAAAAAAAAAAAAAAAAAAAAAAGACATGGGAATAACATACCAATTCCAAAATGACCGCTTCCGTGCAATATATATGAAATATTATTTGTGCTTGTGTTTAACTTAAGCTTTTCTCAAAATGTTCTCCTGAGCTGGAGGAAGAATATAAACTGATTTTTTTTAATTTAGTCAAAGCAAAACCAAACTACTCACCCTTCCATGTATCTATTTTCATTTTGTGTGTCACATTAAAATAGTATATGCAGTAGTCTTGTCTATATTATCGATGACAACATGGTGGCTATTGGACTGACATAATGGTCTTAAGGAGTTTCCAAATATAAATATATTCTAATGAGATAATCCCTAGAGCATAGATATGGAGGAATACTATATAAATAATGTCACTTCTATTGCAGAATTGGTTTCAAATTAATTGTTTCTCTCTAAAGCTCTAATTATCAGGAGGAATGCAGTTAGTCAGAAAAGATGAAGTTTAAAAGTGCATAATGTTTAATAGCTCATTAAATAGAAAATATATTGTAAATTTGGGAATCAGAATGACTCGCAGCTAACTGTGAGATGATGGGTCATGGCATATGAAAAGAGACTTTTTTGGCAGGAAAGCAATTCGGTAATACTGACTGCAGACTACATTTACTTGACATTCGGAAAGATTATATGACACCAATGCAGATGAGATGAACAATGAAGAGAAAAGGACGGGCAAGGAGACCTAGAGGAGAAAAAGTTAGGTTATGAGTGTCTGGGTAGATGAAGAGGAAGAGGGGAATACAAGTGTCATTACTGTGGGTTCAGTTTTTAAAGTGGGAATGAGAACAAGATTATTGAAGAGACTGCATTCATGCAGCTATTGTGACAGCTGTGTCAGCACTTTTGCCACACAGGGTTTTATTTAGGATTCATATAGGTGAATAATTAGCAATTGTATAATTTGTCTTCTGACAAGAAAACATAGTAACTGTTACATACCAGTTGCTCTGAATATTCCTTTAAAAGCACACTTCATTTTATAAGAGTGTGAAGTGTGTATTTGCCAGACATCAGATATGTATTTTATAACAGATGCAACAAATCAAAGCAATGCCAAAGAAATTCTGAAACATTTAGGAATAATTGTACTGCTAAAAACAAAAATAAAAAAATTACATCACTGCCTCAAAGTGAAAGCTCAGAAAGGCTGAGCTAAGCTCAAATTTTCTCCTAATACATTTCCACATGAACAGTGACCCCAACAATTACATGAAAGGATGCAAGCATGATCAGAATGGGACAAGGCAGCTGTGCAATTGCACATGACCAGCTTGGTCACAACCAGATCAGGCCATGCAGGCCACGCTGACCTCCGCAAACATGAGGGCTTGTGATGGTTTCGCTCGGGTGGGTGACCGAGCTCCACCACAACCGCTCTCTCACTCCCCCTCCTCAAAGAGGAACAGGGAGAAAATACGATGAAAGGGGCTCAAGGGTTGAGATAAGGACGAGGAGATCGCGCAGTAATTATTGTGATGGGCAAAACAGACTCAGCATAGGGAGATAGTAAGATTTATTGCCTATTACGAACGAGCTAGAGAAGTGAGAAACAAAGGAAAGAAACCAAAAGCACCTTCCCCCCCCATCCACCCTCCTCCACCTCCTCCCCCCGAGCGGCGCAGGGGAACGGGGGAATGGGGGCTATGGTCAGTCTATAGAAATTCTTCTCTGCCGCTCCTTCTTGGTCACTCTCGTCCCCTGTGCTGGGGGGTCCCACCCACGGGATGCAGTCCTTGCTGAACTGATCCAGCGTGGGCTTCCCACAGGCAGCAACTCTTCAAGAACTGCTCCAGATATGGGTCCATACCACGGGGTCCATCCCTTGGGAGCACACTGCTCCAACCTGGGTCCCCCACGGGCAGCAGCTCCTGCCAGGTCACCTGCTCCTGCGTGGTCTCCTCTCCACGGGCTGCAGGTCCAGCCCGGAATCTGCTCCGGCAGGGGTCTTCCACAGGCCGCAGTCTCCGTCGGTGCAGGGCCACCTGCTCCACCGTGGTCTCCTCCACGGGCTGCAGCGTGGAACCCTGCTCCACCGTGGTACTCCATGGGCTGCAGGGGGACATCCTGCTTCACCATGGTCCTCACCACAGGCCGCAGGGGACTTCTGCTCCAGCGCCTGGAGCACCTCTCCCCCTCCTTCTTCACTGACCTTGGTGCCTGCAAGGCTGTTCCTCACTCCTCTCACTCTCCCAGCTGCTGTGTGGCACAGCGTTTTTTTTTCCCTGTCTTAAATATGCTCTCACAGAGGCGCAAACAACATCACTTATTGGCTCAGTTCTGGTCAGCAGTGGGGCCCTTAGCAAACATGGGGCAGCTTCTAGATCCTTCTCACAGAAGCCACCCCTATGGCCCCCTGCTACCAAAACCTTGTCACATAAACCCACTACAGGGCTAAAGCCCCATACATCCTCACACAGTCATCTAAACGCATGACGTGATGTATTGAGCACTGCAGCATGTGGGCTCAGATTCCCAGATGAAGCACATGCATGTGAAAAGAGGAAGAGAGTTACCCAGAGTTACATTCATTTGTTTTGTTAGCTTTTGACCACAAGATTATCCCTGTGGTAAAGGAAAAACTGGGGTAAAATCACCAAGAATACTTCTATTAAATTACAATGTTTATAATCAGAAAATAATAAAATCATGTTGTCTTAAAGGAGAATGAATCCATATGGGAGGTAAAAAAACATTTCCTATGGCTGGAGTTCAGGCAATTCCTGGATTCATGGCTACTTATTTCTTTGAGCATTACACAAATACAAGTGTAGTGACTTGGTTATGAAGGTCTTGACACTCTGACTATGTGTTTGAAGTATTATCTTAATTCCAATGTAAGTGGTATCCCTCATGATTTTAGATTGAACAGAAAAAAAAGCAGGATCATATAACGAGAAGTGTCAGGCAACATTAACCATATTGGCTGATAACATCGTATCTGAATTTATAGCATGTTATATTAGCATACAAATACAGTCTTTCTTGTCTTGATTCCAGTAAGCTTATATACCACAACTTATCTCACTTTATTTACTACTGTTACCAGACCTCAAGATAAAATTTGCCATCTTTTTTAAATATAGCTTATTTGTTATAACATATAGATAGAAAAGAAAAGAAAAGAAAAGAAAAGAAAAGAAAAGAAAAGAAAAG
>NC_048893.1:34551869-34844612 GCF_011077185.1 Oxyura jamaicensis
AAGAAAAGAAAAGAAAAGAAAAGAAAAGAAAAGAAAAGAAAAGAAAAAAGCTAAATAAACACAGGTAACACAGTCCAGAGAGAGTATTCTTCTCCTGCTATGGCACAGAAACAGATCCTGTTTCTGCAGTTAAGCTTTAAACATGACCTCATTTCTTGCAGGAATACCATAGCCTGATATACTTTGTCAGAAAGTGATATTTTACTTCAGCGCCATGCCAGTTAACATCACATTTGAAGAATTACATGATTGTAATTGTAGTTTCTGATGCTATAATACAGGGTAGGTACTTGCAGCACCTTTCTGAAAATGACCTGCTGTTATACAGTCTCTGTTCTGAATATAACGGGATTGGATGTTTATAGAAGGTGTAGGGCTGACAATCCACCGAAACAAAGCTCAAGTCTTAAATTTATACCCAGAATACAGACACAAACATAGCCATTTCAGCAGCACCCCACCCACATGCCTTCAACATCGATCACTCCGAGCAGTTGGCAACATTTATTCAGGCTTGCTTCAGAAAAGTCTGCAAGCACATAATTAATTTGACTAGTCGCATTGAAGCTACACGCTTGCAGCTGAAATGCCTTGCTTGATCAGAGCTCGGTTTTTGCCTCGCTGTGCACACAGCAGGTGCACATCATCATTTTTGCCCATGGTGACTTTTGTGGCTTGGACAGTTGTACAGTAAAATCCAAACTAAGACTACTGACTCGTTTCAGATAAACCATGAAACAGGCTTCAGATGGTACTAACACTCATCCATTGCTGGAAAAGATCCAAATTTCAAAGACTGCTACATACAAACAGCACGGAAAAACATTTTTCCTGAGAGCTACCAAGCCATTGTGATGTACTTTGCATGTCATGAAGTCCATCAATACAGCAGCTAACAATGATTTATGGTTGAGCCTAGAACTCAGAAGGCCAAATGGATATCTTACACAGGAACAAAGACAAGTCTCAAATGAGAGTGAATCTAGCATGGGGTTTTAACCCAATGCTCACAGATCCCCCATTTGTGTGGCCTTGCATCAGAAGGCACCCAGCCTGCACATCAGAGGCTTTGGGACAGGTTCTCTCATACATGGTGTCATTTGGTGAGGGAGAAGTCATGGGGAGAGACTGTAACCAGGAAGAGTGCCCCGTATAAAGGTGCCCAGAGGATCATAAAAAGCTGCCTGGTGATCCAGGGGCAGCACTATATCCTCTGCCCCAACCCATGACACAACAAGTCAGGGACAAGCAGAGGGCCACACACCACACAGCTAACCAGTTTGTGGTGAGGTGGGCTGGAGGCCACCTCTGTCTTATCAATATGGGATGCACAAACTGCAGTGGGGGAGCATGAGGAAAAATCCAAAATGGAATCATCACTGCGAATGTGAGAGACTTGTCAGGTCTGTGCTCCTGTCTCCAAAGGAGCTGGTGTGAGACTGCATGTTACTGAGAGATTTATTTTAAAAAGCATTATATCATTCTTTTTAAAAAAGAAAAATAAAGCAAAAACAGAATGCTAGACAATTACAGTCTCATTCTAATAAGCCAGTCAAAGTATAGACTACTGCAATTACACCTCCATGCGTTTTGAAAAGGAAATTGCTTTATCGGATCAAGCCAATGGTCCATCTAGTCCCGTCCCTCATCTTCAATAGTGGCTGTTAATATTACAACAGAGGCAAGAAATTTTCCACACAGCAAGAGGACAGCATACTACCAAAAGTAAAAGTTTGGTTATTTGTTTCAAAAATGTTTCATACTAAGCAGCCCGTTTCTTAATCATTTTGTTATTTATACAACCAGATAGGTTTGTTGAGCCGTGCTCGTGCATTTATTAGCTTGCAACGTTTGCCAATCTAAGGCACCTTTTGCAGCCTTCAGCCTTCATTGAGATTCATGATTTAAGCATAGATTACCAAACAGCTAACAGTCTAAAAAAAAAAAAAAAAAAATGTGCTTTCATCTGTGTGCTTCCTTGTACTATGGCTCTCCCCCCGGCATTGTTAAAGGGATGCTTGCAGTAGAGCAGGATGTATGCAAGGCTGTCCTGGTGCCCTGAGACCTGTGCTCAGGTTTCCTATTACAAGATCAGCAAGATGTGAAGCGGGGTTACTCGAAAATGTAAGCCATTAACATAGTTCAGATTATGAGGTTTGATGAGCTTTAAACAACGAACAAGACCAACTTCCCAATTTTTACACATGCAATTATATACACGATTGCTTCTAAATCCATACAAAGCATTTTCTAGTGCTACATCAAGCAACAGCTACTGCTACAATGCTTTCTACAAATCAGTATTCCAACATAGCAGAACACAAGAAAAAGCTGAGAAAGCTTTTTTTTAGTGACTCTTTCCCATTTTATTTGAGTATGTACTGTCCTGCCACAACTAGTACTGTAAAGCACTGTCTTTATTTTTTCTCTCTTCTTTGAAAGTGTTTTTCAAAATACACTGCATGAAAGAAGCTCTATAAAAAATGCCTTGAACTGTTTATCTTAAAAATGTGACGCTTTTTCCAGTAGCAGTAGGAAAAGTACATTAGGTGGCCATTATTATTTTGTCTTCTCTTTTGATAAATAACTGACTCTGTATGGTAAATAAGAATGGCTGGCAAGGGTGTATAAAGAATCAAAGCACAGAAATCACTACCTTTCCAAGTTGTACCCAGAGCTAAAGGCAACAGCTCTGTAGCTGTCACCAGGAAAATGAATGACATTATTGTTGATGTTTCCACATTCATTCCTATGCCTGATGAGTTTTATAAATCTGACTTAGTTATGAGGAATGTTTTGAAGTATATATTGATGGCTCACAAAACTGAATAACTGGGCCAAATTCCCTGCTGAAACAGCTCCAACACTGCTCTTCTGTATTTAAAAACTATTTCAAATCCACTTACAATGGATTCTGTGAAGCTCAATACAGTATGTAAATGTTTTCTCACCCTAAAAAAAGTAAGTGAAATCCTTTTTTAAGGGCACACTTAAATTCAGTGATCTAAAGATAATGGAGCAAATCTCCAGCTGCTTTAAAATGTCAGAGCTTCAACTACTTAAATGGAGCAAGGGAAATCCACATCAGTTGAGGATGCCCCTCTTAACACATAAAGATTGTCATGAATGGGGACAGGTCAGTGTTGAGCTCTGCTGACATAGGAGGACCCTTCTGTTATATTCATCCAAACACAACTTTTGTCTCAATCCCTTTAAAATTCAGCATTTCAAAAGAAAAATGGAAAATGCATTTTCAAATGAAAAGCACTTGCTACCTGAATTATCTGGAGCTGTACTAGAAAATCAATGGGAGAAAGACAACAAATATGTCATTTGAATGAGATATTTAAATACAGATTGTAAATATGAGACTGAACATTAATTAATTAGATTTGTGGAGTCTTCGGTTGCTGTAGCCTTTGTATCATCATGCAGTCTTTGTTTACTTTCATTTATTTTCTTTGTTTGATGACGTTTGACTAATAAATACATTGATGAATTGCATCAGTAAATGCCATCCATATATCACAAAAATAGAATGTACTCAGTGTTTCTCGCACAGTGAGGCTAAAGGATTTGTTGTTGTTGTTGTTTGAACTTTCAGTACATAACAAAGGGAATACTACTGCTGTGCTGGATAAACTTCCTGATTTTTGTTTTAATTTTCAGTGAACAAACAGCTGCAGAATAATGTGACTTAATGAAGCATTTCTAATAAAATACTGCAGAAGTTAAAACAGGGACATAGAACTGCCTGCTCACTGATAGTTGTACTATTCAGAACAGTTTTTCAAGATGGTGATCAATTTTTTTTGTAGATGTACAGTATTAGGTAATGTGATTTTTCTGCTTTCCGAAGTCAGTGATTTCCTTTAACACGATAACTAGTTAGCATTTTTCTATTACTTATTTATAGTAAGTAAAAGGTATGATATAATTAATGCAATATATTGCTAATACACTATTTATGCCTTACACAGGTTGTAATACAGACAGCAATAAATTTAAGTGCAAAGAAGCTCAGATCTAAAAAATTCCATGGTATGTTTTGCTCATCAGAAACATATAGCCTGCATTTGTAAAGAGGCCCTTTATCAAGCCTGTCATCACCTGTGATGAAATTACAGAACTTCTTGGCTGCTACATGTTTTTCTGCTGTCACAATTCAGTGTAAAGTATTATTTTCTTTATGTAAATCTAGATGGGGTTCAATGAATCATCACTTTGCAAGTTGCCAGTAAAGCAATCTCCAGTACCCATCTGTAGACACATCTACTTACTTCCGCACAGAACTAGTTATTCATGTATTCCCCACCAGAATTCTCAAGTGCATCACAAGCACCTACACGAGATCTCTGCTCATAGGAAGAGACGGAGAAAAAGGTTACTTGGTCTCATATCTGGTATGATAAAAACACTGACACATTAGACGTCATTCTCTGATTAAAACCGTCTGACAGGAATCAAGATTTTATCTCAAAGTCACCCACTACCAGCAGCATATCTAGAATTAATACCACATTTTTTGAAAGCCCCCTTCTGTTCAGACAACATGTGGAAACACTGAATAGTAATCCTGATCTGTGATTAACTAATTGAGCCAAGCTTTCCACTAAAATTTTGGTACTTGGATAGTTTATATTTATAACAGTAGCAGTGCTGTAGTTTGGGGAATCGGGACTTTATGAAACCAAAAAACACATAGCTTTCAATATTGCCTCAGCACTATCAGCTCCCCAAAATATGTTTTTCATAATGAAATTTATATGAATTACTTTACTACTTTTAATTACACACAGAATAAATTAGAGACATCAATATGAAATGACTATGCAATTACTGTGAAAAAGTGTAACAGATGTAACCCTTGCAACCCCTGATAAAAACGCCTTAGTATGCTCTTTCCCAACTTCAGCTCAGCTGTATTCACAGTACCAGTGAACTGCTCATTTTTAGCGTGTACCTTATGCTACAGAAAATAATTTTAATTTATCAATTTGACATCACTTAGGTCAGCCCATAAAGCAGCTTTGAAGTGTTAAGCATATAGCAGGCTGAATGCTAATGTCTGAAACCACTTGGTAAGACAGAGAAACCAGATAACAATTATCATTTAGTCAATAGTCATTTAAATGTATCCAGTGTTGTGAGAAGACCCTAAGACCCCGAATGTTTTATGGGGCTTCCAGGGATAAGGGCTGAGTGTGTTTATTATTCAAATTGGCTGTTCTTCAGGAGTCAAAGCCCTGTTCCTTAAATACAGAGCTGGAGCCTGCTGGGGGGAGAGTGGTGGCAGTGAAGTGCTTCGTGCCTTAAAAAAATACTGACAATCTCCGAGCAAAAGCTGGAAGGAGACAACTGTAAGTACACATATAATTTCAAGTGCTTCAAGCAATGATTTTAACTCCTGGTAAGAATGAACCACACAGCAGGGACATGAATGGCAACTCCTAACCAGGCAGTGCAATCTATTGCTCTTTATCCTTTGCCAGATAACGGGGTGTCCGATCCTACAGTTCAAGGGAACAAAGTGGGTTATTTTAAAACTCACTCTTGCAAAGCTATAAATGGCTTCGAGCAAGAAAAGAGCTTTTTCACTGCAGAATACCGAACCTCCGGTGTATTTAGCAGGTAAATGAGTTCCCTGAAATGGAAAGAAAGCCACGCAGAGGGGCTGCATGCCCTACACACAAGTTGGGGAGCGCTACACACAGAAAGGGAGTCAAGAGCCATCTCTTGATCGCTCTTGTTTCAAAGGATTCTCAAGGCGACTCCACGCGCTTTTAACCCGTCTGGAGCCGTCCGACAAAGCGTCCGGTCTCCAAATCCCCGGGGGTGCAGCGAGTGAGCGCCCACCCTTCCCACACGAACAGCGGAGCTGACAGACCCCTGGGCTCCCCCAGTCCCCCGCGGCTGAGGTCCTTCGCCTGAATAAGAAGACCTCAAACGATGAGGAAAAAAATACATTAAAAAATAAATAAATAAATAAATAAATAAAATAAAACGCGGAAGAAGGGCGGCAGATGACCCCCTCAGCCGGCCTCCCGCAACTTTTCGTCCCCGCGGCTGTCGGTTCACCTACCTGCAGCCCCGCTCCGAGCTGGCAGCACCCCGCGAGCGGCCGCCTCCCGGCGAGGGGGAGCCCCGGCCTCACCGCCCCAGCATCGCCGGCGCCCGGGGGCATGGAGCGGCGCCGCGCCCGCCTCGGCTCCCCTTGGCTCGGCTCGGCTCGGCTCGGCACGGAGGGGAAAGGCAGGCAGGCAGGCGGCCGTCGGTGCCCGGCTGTCCCCCGGCTGTCGGGGAACGGAGCGGGAATCCGGCTGGGGGGATGCGGGAGGGAGGGCGAAGTGCGTGGGGAGGGAGGGGAGACTCGAAGTGGCTCGGAGTATTAAAAAAATAAATAAATAAATAAAACACGGAGAGGAGGAGGAGAATTAGGGGCTGGCTATGGGGCGAGGAAGTCCTGCAGCCCGGTGCGGCTCCGGCCCCTCCGCCAGCTGTGTGCGGTCCCAATTCAGCCCCGGCGGCGGAGGACGGGAGGAAAACCCGCGGCGTCCTGCAGCAATCCCTCCGTTACCGCGGCTCTGATTGGCCTGCCTTCCCCACACGGCTCTCCTTCCCCTCCTGCTGCCTCCTTCTCCCTCTTGGGAAAAGTAATTGGAGAGCCGGAGCTTCACCTTCAGCACCAGCAGCAGCAGCAGCAGCAGCAGCACCGCGCAGGGGCCGCCCAGCCGGGGGGCGGAGAGGGGAGCCCGCCCTGCTCCTGCTCCTGCTCCTTCCCCTTCTCCTTTCTCCGCTCGTCGCCCCCCTGCCGAGCCCACTTGGCGAGGGTCTGGCCGGGGAGCGGGGCTCCGGCCGCCTCCCGCCCGCCCCCACCGCTCGGCACGGCACGGCACGGCTTTCCCTCCCTCCCTCCTTCCTTTCCGCTGCCCACCCTTCCCTTGCTGGGCAGCGGGCGGGGGGCTGCCAAGTTTCGGCACACACACACGTGGGAGGCGGCGGGGAGAAGAGGGGCACCCCCGCACCACCCCCGGGACCCCCGCGACGGGGACGCGGGGACGGGACGGGCAGGGGTCCCCCGGCGGCTCCCCCGGAGCGCGGGGCAGGGGCCGCGGCGGCTGCAGCAGGGGCAGGGGCAGGGTAGGGGCAGGAGGGACGCGGCGGCGCCGGCAGCCAAAAGCTGGACTGTGTCTCCCTCCAGAGGGAGAAGGGAGGCACTCCCGGCAGCGGGGAAGCCCGCTTTCCCCCCGTGGTGCCTGCCGGGCTGGCTCCGTGCTGCCGGGCCTGGGGGTTGTAGGGGAATTTGTTAGGGGTCAGAGCCTGAAGGGCTCTTCTCCTCCTGCCCAAAGCCGGGAGGGCCCGGAAGTGGCTCGCCACGACTGCTGATGGATAGGGGGGAAATGGTGGTGGGTGAGGATAAGTGAAAGCGCAGCTTGCTCCTTTGTTGCAGCGTGGTTTGTGCCGTCTGAAGGGGATGCAGAGAAGTGGAGGGGAGGGGGCCAGAGATGGGCAGAAAGGGCCCTCAGTCACTCCAGGAATATCAAACAGAGGGCCAAGGTCTCGGTTATCTCTCAGAATGCTTGTCCATTCCTAGGTTAAAATGGGAATTAATGCATGTTGGATTAAGAAGTACTGATATACTTAATCATTCGTTATCTTTATACATATTTTTATTTGTATGAGCTAGTATAACAGCATATTTTCAGAAAAGAAGCCTTTGCTGAGCTTTTAGCTGTCATCCATGTATGATGCTGATGGTCAACCCTGAGAAATGGAAGAGGGAAGTGAAACACTCTCTTCATTGTTATTCTTCACGCTAGAGTTTTTCTGTGTGAGTAAAGATCTGCAGAATGTTTGATTTTTTTTCAGAACAAATACAGACCTAAAGGTCCATGCAATCAGAAAGAAAAGGCAAAATAAAGAAAGAATAAGGATGTTGACAACTTGGCACACAAGTAGGACAAAATGCTAAGAGGCTGGTACGGGAAAGGGCAAGTTGGAGTAGCCTGGTGTGTGGTTGTCACAAACACTGTTGCAGCAGGCACTGCAGTACACATTCCTGGGTGCGAACTGGAGCCAAATTAAAAGGATGTTTGGTTATAAAGACAAATGTGGTCTTACCTCATTCACTGGAAGCTGATACACTAGCATCACACTTTCCCTAGCTGGTAACTGTGTTTCTGCTTTCACAAGCAGCTAGAACAATGCAGCAGGAACTGAAACAACCAGAGCTGTGATCAGCAGTATGTTGAGGTAGACCAAAACTAATGTGAATCCCCTGGGGCTGAAAGCTCCCACCCCCAGTGCAAAATAACTGGGGACAGGATTCTGAATACATACTAGAATGGGTAGCCTTTTCTGTTGCATGGCTAAGAGTAGGACCACAAATACTGTTACTGGATTAAAAGTAGCCCAAGTACACCAAAAATGCAACTACAGCAGCTAAAATGCAACTACAGCAGCTACTGCACTTCAGACATAGATAACACCTTGTAATTATAGGAGCACATAGACCTATATTAGCTGCATGTATCATTACCCTGACTGTGTATGGTGAGACCAGAGAATACTCAGTAGTTTCATACTGCTGCCCTGCAGTTACAAGAATTAGGCAAACACATCTAAGACACAGAACTATTATAACCTAGTTAAACAATACCAAGAAGTCTCATGCAAACAACAGAAGAAAAACAGTATACAAAGTAATGGATAAGTGATAACTTGTCCTGGAAAACGTAATCATTCTCTACAGTGTGATGCTGCTGCACATGAGCAGTTGTTCTAGATCCCTTTGCCTGACACATGGAATTCTGAACACGTGCACAGTACTGAGGCATGGGTTGCGTGACACCGTGCAGGAAGATGTGCTTTCAGGAAGCTTTTCCATGTACTTTCATACTAAGTCCAACACTCCTGGGAAAAACTGAAATGATCCATTACACCTAGGCAGTACAGCTGGTTTTACAGATGCTTACTTAGTAAGTCTGACTCATCTCCAAAAGTGCATTTGTGCATGCTGTACATACACGGTATGATAAATTTACCATTTTCTGGAAATACCAGATAGGCTGTCTTCGTCCTACACGGCCTGTATTTATATCTTTCTGACTGGAAAATCCCCAACAGAATGCTGTGGCCCTAGAACGCAGCCCAGTTACAAAACACAGTCATTATATGAATGTCCTCTCTCTCTTTCCTCAGTTTGTTTAGTTTTTGAGGTAGTGTCACTACCTCTTACTTTTCATCACTTTGCAGGGCTCTTCTACACACTGAAAGAAAAGCATAAAACATAAAAATGGGCATTGGCACTCACAACAGGTGCAGTATTAGGAACAACTTTAGCATTTCCATTTCAAGTTGAACATCAGAGCATAAAAAGCAGGGAAATAAACATTTGTTTCAGAATAGTTGTATATACATTGATCTAGTATATTTTTATATGCTGATTTTACCTAGGGGCAGACTTGTTTCTGAGCTTCTAAGCAGTGGGAAAGAAAATGTATATGTTGGTAGACACATGTAGATTTGGCCTCTAAGAACTGGTAAGTTCAATAATGTCTACCCACAAGTTTTATTCTTTATCTTCACCATGAGATCCTTCCCCTCCCACCATGCTAGTAATTTATATGAATTAAAAGTGCCACCAATGGCACTGCTTTTTAGATTAGTAGTTAGGTTCTCAGTTTCTCATTTTGTTCATAAAAAAAAATAAAATAAAATAAAATAAAAAAAGTTTTTTGCTTGGGCCTACCATTGAGTTATAGGTAGTACAATAAGTAGGGACACCTCAGGCTCTAAGACTGATGGTCAGCATCAGATGTCCTCTTCTGATCCCTCTTGAGTTTCAGTGCTGCCCTCCAGTGTATTTGAATGCTCCCCCCGCTTTGGTGTCACCTGCTGGGAGTGTTTCCACTCTGCCCTGCAGGTTGTCTGTGAGGACTTTAAGCAGATCGACTCTGGCATTGAACACCGAGAAATGCCACCAGTGAGTAGCCACTGTTCATTAAACCTGGTGCTTCAACCAAATTGCACCCACGTTATAAGATATCCAGTACATATCTGCCCAATTTGGCTGCAAGGATGTTATGGTAGACCATGTCAAAAGCCTCCACAGAGTAAAGACAAACAGACACTGCGGTCCTCACAGCCAGTCCCTTCATTGTAGATTTTCCTTGTTAAATGTATATTGACTATTCCAAATCACCTTCCTGTCCTTCATGTGTGTGGAAATGGCTTCCAGGAGAATTTTCTCCATCACCTGCCCAGGGACTGACCTGTAGTTCCCCATATCCTCCTTGCCCTCTTGAAAATGGGCACATTTGCCATTT
Source organism: Oxyura jamaicensis (assembly GCF_011077185.1). NCBI lineage: Eukaryota > Metazoa > Chordata > Aves > Anseriformes > Anatidae > Oxyura > Oxyura jamaicensis. The sequence goes on from NC_048893.1 coordinate 34,562,198, forward strand.
TGCAGTCATTTGGGGCCTTCCCCGTCACCATGATGACAGATGATAGGTAGTGGTCTCACAGTGGTATCAGCCACTTGGATGCACCCAGTGCACGTGGATGCACCTGGTCCCACAGAGTAAAGTGCATTTTGCTAAAGAGGGCCCAATTCATGCTATGCTCCCCCAAACTCATCCTCAAAACAGAGTTAAACAAAGATTAAGAAATCCTGGGGTGAATGCTGTTTGTCTGACATGCTGCATGGAATATGATGCAAATGGATCTTTCTTCTTACACTATTTAATCAAAAAGAGCAAAATCCCTCAGGCTGTAAGTACTGTAGCTATTTCAAAACAGGGATGCTTCCTTCTAATACTTTGTAAAGCACCTAAGCTCCCTAAAGGGGAAAGATTTAAAAACTTTCACTCCTCATTTCTCATTTGCTACATCTTGACAAGTCACCACCGAGCTTTTCTTTTTTAGGCCTTTTATATATCATCATAAGGCACCTTACTTTCTCCATGTGTTAGAGACCCTGTGCTGCCAGCTGCAGCTTTTGAGTCTTGCTCTGGGTGTGGCACATACCAAAAAGCTGAAAATATTTTGTGTAGCGGCTCCAAAACTTTTCTGAATCTATGTAATCCATATGAAAAAAAAAATCAGATCAAAAGTAAGACAACATTTTTGGAAATAGACCTACATTTTCTGTTGAACCTACCACTTGCTTAATTACTTTATGTATTCAGTAAGCAATGTGTCTGTGTTTTATTACACCAAAAGGAATGGTGCATGGCTCTTGGGATGGCTACAAGGCCACCTGTATTGCACAGCAAAGGTGTAAATGCCAAGAACATTAAATGTAGTGCTGGTTGCCTATTAGAGCTAGAGTACTACGCATGAGCTTTGGAAAAGCCCAAAATTACACTGAGAAAGAAATTGTGAGTCATTTTTCCTTTTTTTTTTAAAAAAAAAAAAAAAAAAAAAAAAAAAAAAAAAAAACTATTCCTCCTCCTACATCTGTGGAACTCAGCAGGAAATAGAAACAAATATTAAATCAGGCATCTGAAGAAATAAATTGGGGCAGGGGGGAGGGAAGAGGAAAATGTTCATACAACATACACATCTGGCCTGTAGTTGGGTTAGAATATAAGTACTCATTCATTGCCCTTATATGCATTTGTCTTAATCTGATACAATATGGAAGTTCCCATTTTACTGTGTATCAAACAGCATGAGCCCTTACAGCCATGCTTACAAAGAATGTTTTACCCCTGGTTAAACATATGTTAACTTTATTTCAATTTTGTATTAAAGATTGCATTACAGACAAAATGGGGAGGGGGGAGGGGGGGAAGGGGGGTAAGGCAATTTTTTAATTTAAAATTTTGCACAAGAGTGATGGGCAGGCCTCCTTACCTAATGAGATTTTTGTGTCATTTTAGAACAAATATAATTATTTCTAAAATTGATATCTTGAATTATTTTCATGAATTATGTTTACATAATTAAATTATATTAAAGAAAAGGAAACCTTGTGAAAACAGAACATAAAGCAGACAACGAGTAGGAAAGATAAGTAAGGATCAGTTTGATTTTACAAAATGAATCATAATAAGGTTTTTCTGAAACCTCTTTACTGGGGGCAACATACGTTGGCAGATTTGAGAACTCATCTACAAGAAGAATTAAACTTCACTGTAGAGATTCATAGTGCCATTTATTATCTCATGATATAGCATTTTCTAATCTGTGTGGTCTCATTTAAAAACAGGCATCACAAATTCTGGTAAAAAGGTGTCAAAGCTTATTAGCACAGTAACTCAGTTCCCTCATGATGGGAGATAAATAAGGGGTCTGTCAGATGTGTTGTTTGCAAAAAAAAAAAAAAAAAATAGTCGTCATGAACTTACCTGGGTTATTTTTTCTAGAGAAATAATGCTGTCTGTTTTATGGTTACAACACAGTCTTTCCAATAATATCATACAAAGTTCAGTAAGGAAATTTAGTGAAGGATACAGTGCATGAAATAGGAATAAGTTGTTCTGTCCCAGTATTTCTTTCTGATTTAAAGTTTTTCTTACTCTGAATTTTAAACACCTATATTTTAATAAGGAAAGGAAAATTACATTCAGGAATGTGCTAGGCTTGTGTATGTGCATTAAAAAACATTAAAAGATGCCTTAAAGGTTATTATAGACTTTGCATTTTATGGTGTTTTAATAGTAAGGCAAAAAGAGTGTATTTTGGTATCATTTTTCTGAATCCTGAGTACAAGCAAAAGTAGATCTTCTGAGAGTGAAGAGCAGAAGTACTATTTTTTAGAATATTATCTACTGAATTCATTCCAAAACAGTATGTAACTTGGGGGGAAGAAACCAACACAAGAGCAGACAATTATAATTTTTAAATGTTCTGAATTGCAGATTTTTAAGACATTTTCAAAACCAGAACCATTAAAAGAAAGCACTTTTTTAAGGGGAAGGAGGGGAGGAATTAAAGAATCTTTCTGCTTGGCTGAGGACAAGCAGCTATTAATTCAGCATGAAAAAAAATGGCTCTGATTAATGAAGAATCAAAAAAAAAATCAGCTCCATATATATAAAAAGTTACATTTTTCTACTTAGAGTAGCTATACTTTTCAATGAGATTACTAACGTGTAGCTAGCGGATTGCATAGTAAACAGCCTGAATATAAGGCATCTCTCTTTGTATAAATATGAAAGCAAGCTGGATGTACCTAGAGAGGATTACTGCCACTTAGATCTCAGGATACGCAGAGCTAGGAAGTCCTGTGCAGAATGAACTCTGCTTTCCTCCTTCATCAAATACATGGTAGGAAATGCTAAAGGATGTGTGGCTTTGAGTTTTTTTCTGCTTTTGTGGCTCTTATTGTCTGATTCCTTTGAAGGGAGTAAATTTGTGCTCAGCAGTCCTTCCGATTAACCTTGCTTTATTCACAGCTACATGATGGCAGTGCTGCAATGCCTCGATACACAGCCTCCCTCTGGTGTTACAAACAAGTCCATACTCACCTGGCTGAGGTGTAATTAATACCTGGTTACCCACGTTAAAAAGCCACAGGTAGGTGGACAGAAATGTCCCCACTTGACTCCCTGGGCCATGTGTGCCCCTGCCTGGGGCAATCTACCGAAATGCTCGCCCTGCGGGATCAGCTGCTGGAGGGCTCCACCACCTGCAGGATGGCCTCACGTAGCACAATATCAGCTCAAATTCCCATTTCTTTCTCACCTGTGGGGCACGGTAAACATGAGACTAAATCTCCTGGTTTGATCTTGACTGAGGGTAACACTTATTTTCTGAAATCCATCCCAAGAACAATGTAAGGATGGTGAGTAATAATTGCTGGAGCCCTAGTCCTGGGGGATGTATCTTGCATGGTCATGAGAATCATTTTGACATTATCATTCTGACCAATGCTTAACCACTTGTGTTAGTCTTCTAAAATATAGCTTAGGACCAATCCTTTCAGTGTGTCCTTTGCAGGCCAGATATTCAGTATTCACAAAAATCAGAATTATTTTTTTTTCTAGTGCTCCAGGGCACGGACACACATAGCAAGCAGCTGCAGTGACAGGGAGGTATGCTGGGATTTGGCACCTGGAAACAGACTCAGTGCTCGGGGCTCAGCGTGGAAAAAAAACTTGTTTTCCAGAGCATTTCAAAGGTGTCTTGGACAGAGAAGCGCAGAAGGCACAGCCTAGGAGGCACACCCCACTACTGCTAGTGAGACAAACCCACTGCGGAAATCTTTGTTTTCCTCCCACTTTAAGCTCCATGGTTTAAAGATCTGCCCTGCCCTGCCTTATTCCAGAATTACCTTGTTATCCACGAGTGCCCTGGTTTTCACTGGCGTTAAGCTCCCACAAATGTCAGAGAACCACATGGGGGAGGGGGGTGGGGGGGACGACACAGGGACACGACACGGGGACACGCCTGAAAAAAATGGGCAAGTACGGTAATTGAGAGATTTTGCCGCTAGATGTCAGCAGGCAGAGCACAGACCCGACACTACCTTAGGAAATCTTGGAAAAGGATGTTTCAGTTCTCCTTCCCCTTCCTTCCCCCTTCCTCCTCTCCTAGAACATATATTCATATACACATAGGAAGAAAATCACCCAGGGAATACTTCTTTTTGTTTTATTTTTTTTTCATTGTAACCTTACACAGACAAAAAACAGAATATCTAATACCCAGTTATGCTTGAAAGAAAGGGCAAAGAAAAGAGTTGTCTAAAATTTGCAGTGGCTAAACAAACTGTACAATAACAAGTTCTGTGAGCTCTGGAGTTAATGAAGACTCATTTCCTATGTATCTTATTCTATGGTTAATTGAAGCTTTTCCTATGCTGGGGAACTTTGAATTTTCTTTTTTTCTGTGGGATGATCCCAAGGAGCAGCTCTTCAAAGATGCATTTGTGGCCTTTCTCTCTTCTTTCCAAGCATCTTTTCTTATTGTAACTGGATAGCTTTAAGACTGCTGCCCATCTTTCAGATTTTTTTTGGTATCAAGTGTGGTTCCAAAACGTGAAAACTTTGCTTCCGTAGGAAACCTAGCAAAAGAAAATGCAGGTTGCTTAATCTATTACACATTCAGATTTACGAGGCCATTTATTTTATACTATAACTTTGCTGAAATTACTTAACACCTAAACTTGCACTGTCAATTTAAGTGTTCCACTAAATTTTCTGAAGATTCTTAATTTTTCTACCGAATTATGAATTTATGGAATGTGCCTGAATTGACCATTTAGTCTTTGCTAATGAAACCCTAGTTCCTATAACTGCATACTAGTGGGTTACCTCTCCTCCCTTTTTTCTGCCTTCTTTAAAAAAATAAAAGTAAAAAAATAAAAAAGCAGATAGCATGAAATACAATTGTTTACATCAAGTTTTGACATTCTTCCAGTGCAGTGAAACAGGCAGCACTGATAACAGTGAGAGAAGAGCAGATTGGCCTCCTCTGTGTGCTTTAACTCCAGCTAAACTCCAGAATTTCTACAATTATTCCAGAGAGAATAAGATTAAATGCTCAGCACTTTTCTCTTACTTCAAGCTTCTGCTTAATGCAGCTCTTTTTGATTGTATGTATTTTTCTATGTTAAATTAATGATCTTTGCTTTATTATCCCATCACATTTTAATCTTTGATTAGTCTAGCTCTTAAAATGTACATAAAAAGTTTGATTTTATTAGCTATTATTTAAATGATCACCTTAAATTAATCCCTTTGTAGTGTGAAGCTGTTTTTGTTGCATTAAAATGGTTGCTTATCCTTCCTGACCTGAGATTATATGGCATCATAAAAATTTAGCAACAGATTTTAAAAATTAAAGGGAAATTTTATGAAGCCATGCAGACTCATTTATACTAGTCTATAATAATGATTCCTTCTGAGCTATTTTTACAGAAAGAGGTCAATGTTATGAAAACTTAGAAGGTAAGGTTTTAACATGACTGACATTTTAAACAAATTTCAGCAATTTCATGTTAAAATATCATTCTAAGCAAATAGATCCAGAGCCATTTCTATGTCTGGTAACACAACTACACAATTAGTAAATCTGTTGTGGGAGTCATACCCAGCAAAACTTCTAAATGCTGTACCTGGAAAATGCATATGTGGATAAGCATGAGCCAAATTTACTCCTTTTGTAAACAAGTTTGAGAAATGATGATGACCCTTGTTCAGAAGCAAAGTCCATACACCTTATTGATTTCCTGGGGTTAGATTTGCCTGGTTTGGGGGTTTTGTGTGTTTTTGTTGCTGTTTTTTTTTTTTTTTTTTTTTACCTCCGGGGGGGGGGGGGGGGTTGTTTGTTTTTAATAGCATAATAACACCATAATATACTCTCTCCACATTGGAATAGCATATGCTTGCTCAGAACACCTCCACTCTGTCACTTCTATTTCATCCCAAGCTCCCTCTGTCACGGTAAGCTTGTTCTCCCTTTTAACCCTTCTCCTTTATTGTCAGTACTGCAGGTACTGTGGGGTAAGGGCAACTTTCATCCTAGCGTTCATTGATGTCTGCCTTTCTTCCAGGATAATCCAGTGCTCTCATTACATGATGCACATCTTTGGAGGTCAATGGATTCACTCACTAAATGGAGACATCTGAATTCAATCATAAATGCTGACAGAGTTTATGAATTTTTAATTTTTAATGCCATAATTTAACATGAGACAATATTTTTTAAGTACTTACACAAGTCTCCATATGCACACCCTGCTCATTCTAAAGAAAAGTCAAACTAATTCATTCACATTTTCCCAACACATTAAAAGCATCTTCCCCACCTGCCCTGTTACCACCCCTCAAACAGGTAAACAAGTAGACAAGAAGTGGTGGAAATAGATTTTCCAACACAAACTGAAACTAAACATTCTTGGGTTGTCACAGATCAGGAGGGAACAATAAATGGGCAACCAAGATGGTTTTGCTCACATAAGAGTGACAAGCTACATTTTGTCCTCCAGTCCAAACTGATGGAAAGCATACAAGTATAGTGGTTTTTCAATGTGTAAAAACCCTGACCTTAGGATGATCTCTTGAACACAAACAACAATGAACTGTACCAAGAAAATGACTGCAATTCAGGAGGCTGTTGGATCCTCCTGAATCTAACTGATGTTTGTATGTTTGCCCTGGGCAAGCCACAGTGGACCATGTTCCAGTATTCCTGTTCGAAGCAATAAAATATGCAGATAGCTGTGAAGATCTGCATATCTTGCCATCTTTTTGGAAACAGTAATGCTACACAGGATCTTACCAAAAGTGCCAGGCTGCAGAAGTCTGGATGACAAAAGTGGAACACACCTTCAATTCAGACAAGAAACCAATGCCTCATCTTCAGTTCAGTTGCATCTAGCTTCAGTAGTACCTGCTTGCATTTTATATTCTCCTAGATATTCACACAGATGACCACAAATAGAAGGCTGGGGGGAGTTTCTGTAGGGCCCACAAACTTAATACACTGAAAATGTTCACCTTTAGGGAAAAAAAAAAAATGTTTTATGTATTTATTTGAAGATCCTTATAAATTTGAAATGAATGAACTTAATTTTACAGTGTCAGTCAATGAGCCTTTTTATTACATTATAGGTTGAAGGTCATTCCAAATGTCACCAGTAAAATAATTACATCTCTGTCTGAACAAGGTATATGAGTCTGACCTACACTGACTGACCATCTCCTGAAGTACTTCATGCTTCTTTTTTCAAGGAAAGTCCTGCATAACTTACAGCATTTACATTTAACTCCCAAATAAGGAAGAGCATATCTATATTTCCATTGCTAATGTGTCCTATTTTTCAATAATTTGTTTTTATTTTAGTGTCAGCTAGCAAAAAGGCAAGACTGAAACAGATTTTCACTGTCAGAAGCAGACAGCAGCAGCAGAATATGCTTTGACCCAAGTGCAAGGTTAAGGTGTAGATTGGGGTTAAAGCAGACAAATCACTGAGATACCTAGAGCGCTAGGTATCTAAACACTTGTTATGATATATATCAAGAATTCTAGCTAAGCACATTCTCAAAACCAGATTTTCCCATTCCCACCACCACCCCATAAATCCTCAAGCCCATGTCTTGGGACTGCTTTCTATCCTAGATTGGCTGTTTGAGTTGTAGGAAATACCGGAGATTTAGTTTTTTTCTAAGAACATTGCAGCAATTTGAGCCCAGACCACCATTAGCCACACAAAAAGAAATGAGTCAGGGGATTTTTTATAGGTCTGCTGCTCAGTGTAGGTATAGCTGCAGCAGATGAGTACCACAACACCCATTCTCACTCTTACAGCTGGATTTCCTCTACTAAATCTACTGTGTGGGCACAGCAAATGTTCCTGGATGTCTAAACCCCTAGACATTCATCATTTTGCAACTCTGCAATTGGGAAGTGACATGGCTAATGATATCCCTGCAGCCAGAAAGCTATTGAGAGGCTTATTTTAGGTCTAAACCCCAGACATCCAAAGCTGAAGGAGCCTGCCAAGCCTTCAGTGCTGAACCTGACATGTTTGTAAACCACTTTTCCCCTCCAGTTCTTTACATGCAGAACCCAGTTCAGATGCAGTCCTAGAGTCTAGGAGGCACATTCCCCAGCAGTGAGCTAATGTCCAGGGCTCTCCCTTACTACCTGACCAGGAACACTTCTTGCATAACCCTGTATGCCCTAATATGATTCTCTGTGTAAACCTCATCCATCATCCAGTGAGACTCCTGTCATACAGCCAGCTTCAGGAATATCTGGATTTCAGTAGATAGCAAGGTCTGCACACCACCATACAAATCTCTTTCACCCATAAAGCCAACACTTATCCCCTGCAGTACCTGGCTGGGAGGCCAGAACAAGCCCCCAGCAGACAAGCAGAGAGCACTGTGCCCATAATCAGTGCACCTCCCTGGGAGGAAGGCGGTATAAATTCAAGTCCCATCCATATTGGGGCAGGATGGGGAATTAAAAGGAACTTTAATATTGGAGGTAAATGTCCTAGTTATTGTACAAGCTGTCTGTCTTATTCTCCCTTGTATTTATTTACTTTTTTGAAAAAAAAAAAAAAAAAAAAAACCTGCCTACAAAGATGATCTGGTTTAAACAAGTGCATAATTCTAGGAGTATGTTCACAGCATAGGATTCTTAGGAAAGAAAACTTGAAATGGTTGCGTGTAATTTCTTATGTTTAATTCAAGATTATCTTAGGTGCTTCCCAAACCATGGGTTTCTAATGCCCCTTTTCTTGGGTGCCAATTCTTCACAGGTATTTTTAAGAGGTCCAGGACCTGACCTTGATGTTAAATCTATGCACTGTACCTTGGGATTCCCATATTCTCCCCCCCAAAAATAACCTCTAATACCTTTACATTTCACTTTTTCAGTAACTGTACACTTATAACTGCATGTTATGAATACGGGAATGAAACAGCACCTTGAACATTTTCAATATTTCAGTTAAAATGCTTTTCAATTTACAAAGATGGAAGGCTATAATGCTGGGGAAGAAAAAAAAATGATAAATGGATTGGAATTATTTTTCAACACATTTAATTAATTTGCCAATTAACTTGATTCTTCTACACAGGCAGTGGGTAAATGTCCTTTTCCAGACACAGCCAACCCTGCAGAAAAGGCTGCACTCTCTCTGTTGGAGCCCCTGTGTTTGATTTGATAGTAGATGCATGCAATCTCTCTCCAGCTCTTTTCATAATTTGAGGGTTGAAAATATTTCTTGAGAAATAATAGAGGTCAAAAAACTTATTATGAACATTATTATTTAATAATTTTATTTCCTGGTGGATTATTATACAAAAAAAAAAAAAAAGTCAAAAATTGTGGGTATTATGTTGGAAGTTCACCTGGTAGCTATTAAAGTCAACTAAACTATGAAAGTGTGCAAATTCATTTGTTTTCTAGACTGCACAGGATAGTCTGTAACTTAAGCTTAACTTTTGTGCTTTCTAACATGTCTGTGTGAGGTACCTTTCACTCTTCTTCTCTATAATTTTTATTTCTAACAGAAGAGATAAATAGTTATTTTTAAATTAGGAGTTTTGACCTGAATTTATCAGTCAGCTGCTTAATGTCACTGTTTCCTTTATCCTTCAGAAATAACTTTTTTTTCAAATTTAAATCACCCTTGCCCAGAAACAGCTTCCGAGCTGATATATATGCCAATCAGTTTCTAGTTTTGCCAAAGTTGATGATAAATGGACATTAATATAGCTTTCATCCCTCATAAAATCAAAAGCACTGCAATCCTCAACAAATAATCCTAGTGTAAAACACAATTACCTAAGGCAGTTTTTGTGTTTGTTTGTTGTTTTTTGTTTGTTTTAATTGTTAATTATTTAATGTGAAGCCACCATTTCAGTCTTCATGTCAATAGGATTTTTCTCTGAATACAACACTTCATCCTGGGTGCTTAGTTGTTCAAAGATAGGAAAGAGGAGATATTTCATTCTATTGAGAGGACAATTAATGATTAATAGGTAAATAATACAGGGGTCTCGATTTTTTAAATAAACAATGATTTTATGTTAGAAAGAGTACAAGCCATTTAGATCTCAAAATTCAGAAGCCACATGAAGGAAGACAGACCTCACCAAGCTTAGCTGCCTAACAACTCATTCTCTAGATTCTATTTATAAACAAATGGAATACACCTCCAGACAGCAATTTATCTCACCTTAACACAGAAGGGATGAGTCATCCTTTAGAAGAGGCCATCTCTAATTGACTTTATTGACTAATGAAGGACCATATCCAACAAGCTAAGACTAGACACCAACCTTTAGGTATTAAACTCAGATCAGCTGAGTCTTATACATGGTGAACTTAGAAAAAAATATTTTTTCATACTAATACATAGAGGTGGGGGAGAAGGTTTTTTTTGTTTGTTTGTTTTTAAATAGTATGTCCATTTTCATTCATGCCTTTTCTTTCATGGCCTTAAGCCAGTCCATTTGCAATATGTGCCACAGTTTGTCACAATATACCTCATTTTTCCATCAGTTATCAAACTTTCACCCTAAATCAGTAATAGGTACTTGCATTGGACCATTTTCACGTGACTTGCTCTACATCACATGAACCCATTTTACACACAGGATATATTTTCATTGGTACCTGAAACTACATGTCATTCTTTTTCTTTTTAAAATGATTTTCCACTTCCGTTGAAGATCAAACATAGCAATATTAAATTTCTTCTCTTAGAATGTATTATGTTATGTTCAGCAGATATCAAATCACATCTGGAAGTGTAATTTACATGTGTGGGAAGAGAATAGACCAATATATAACAAAACACAATGTTACCAATCAAACAAATAATTTAAGGCCAACACACACAACATAAGAAATCTTTACAAAATTATGAACAATTTAAAATCTTAACATCTCCATCATCGGTTATGTAAAAAAAAAATGTGGATGGCCTCCTGAGATTAAAGTCCAATTGTGGTCAAGACTATTCACAAGGTAAGAGAAAGCCCTTGTACCCAACAAACAAGTAATGTCCACAAAAACAGGGAACATAAAGGTAAGAAAGGGGAAGAAAACCATAGAATAGATCAGTGGTCCATCTAACAGAAACCAACCTCCCTTCCCAGTCCTTAGTTAATCTGACCATAGTTCAACCTTCAAACAGTTCACAAAGGTATCTTGCAACCACTTGAAGTAAGCAATACTCTGCACAAAAAATAAAATAAAATAAAATAAAATAAAATAAAATAAAATAAAATAAAATAGCAGCCTATCTATACCTACATCTACATCTACAACTACATCTACATCTGTCTCTGTGTCTGTGTCCATGTTTAGGTTTAAATTGTATCAATATCTGCATCTGTATCAGTAACTTTCTATAGATACCATCATGTTGTTAAGCTTCACTGAGCTCCTGCATCAGAAAAGTTATCCAAGCTTGTCCAAGGTCACACAGAAATGGCATCATAATTTAAATCAAAGCTCAATGAGTGTTCCAGGAGTGCTGAAGTCATATGTGAATTAGTATCATTTGTAACTTAAAAAGGAAGAGGGGAAAAAAAGAAAAGGCCAGAAAAAGCCACTAGCATAGACACACTTATTTAAGTATAAACTTTGAAATTGCCAGTAATTTATACTAAAGAATTCAATGAAAAAATAAAAGCCATGATGTTCATTGGTTGTTTTAAGAGTTTACATCTTTTTTTGCGTGTGTTAGTCTGGTGCTTTCTTTCCTTACTAAAACATAGCTTTTGGTAATACTAGAGAAAGTTTGTTTGTTTGTTTGTTTGTTTTAATCCAGATACTTTCATATATCCAAGCCCCTATATATTTTATTTGTAACGTAAAACACTTAACTAAAGCACACATGCCATTAAAGAAAAGACTGAAAATGGAATTGACAACACAGTTTTAAAAGTCTTAAGAATATTTTATATCTAGAGTGGTTAACATATTGGCGTTGTTGTGCTTTCTGCCTCATCTCAAGTACTGAAAAGATACTGCACTTGTTCCCATGCACAAACACAAAGAATAAGACCTGCTACACATACAAGTATGTTCCCTTAGGTGTTGTTTGTATCACCCACTGAAAATACCTCTCCTAACTCATCCATCTTTTCCAGGAGAGGTGACAGAAGCATCCTTTCTCTCTCCACCATGTAGGATGAGGATGACACTTCTTTCCTCTTAGCTCAGCTGAAAATAAAAAATAGCCAGTAAGAAAACCCACTGGGGCTGCTAGAAGGAGTTTACACACATGTTAAGGCATAGACATCACAAAAGTCATCAAGGAAAGGATTTCTTTATCCCTTATATTTTGTCCTTTTTATTACAATGCTTACTACTTAAATCTGTTAAACATGTAGCATAATACTTCTCGAAACAAATACTTCTTGACACATTCATTTTTTCATACTTAAAACTCATGTTGAAGTCTATAACACAGCTTTATGAGGGGCAGATATTATTTTTAAAGGGAATACTTTTTGGATATTCAGATACTAGGTAACATCGCATTATTGTAGGGATGAATGGGCTTGTAAAGAGCTCACAGGGAGGAGATCCCCGGACTGTTCCACTTCACACTGTGCTGGAAGTGGAGATATTAGTTTAAGGGTTATCATCCATGTATGTATGTGTTTGTGGAAAAACAAACAAACAAACAAACAAACAACAACAACAAAACAGATGTTGATCTAATACATCCTATATTGATACATTGCTTCATATTCTGATGGAATTCTGTGTTATGAATTCCGTGATGATGTTTCTTTCTGCCTAATGAAATTAATGGCGATTTCTGCAAATTAACTGTTGCTTAAATAAACGTTGCTATAAATCTCTTGTTGTCTCCTCCCACTTAAGCACAACATATCTTCATAGAACAGCAGCCTATTTTTGGCACATAGAGCGCCAACCTTACCAAGTCTACATTATGTTTAAATTTCCTACATCTTCAGCAGCTAATGCTTTAACCTTACATTAGGAATCTTCCTTTTAAAACTTTTAACAATTACGTTAGTTGATATGTTTCATGTACAGTTAAAGTATTTGATTTTACTTCTTAATTTCAAAACTAAGCAGTTCATTTCATAAGCATGCAGGAAAAAACTTGGATCCATCCTGATGTGCAAATCAGATATAGAAACTGATAATAATTTTAACATATCTGTCAATCATGGCTAAAACTTACTGCTCCCATACCTTTGAAATTAATTGCTGTGTTTTAAATTCTTGAAAGAAAAACATTTTTTAATGAGAAGTACAAAGTTCAATTAATTTGTACTAATTTGAAAATAAACATTTTATGTCTAGATAAAAGCATTGGGTTTTGATCTGATTAAATCAAATCATAAAAAGCCTGTGTTTCAATCATTCTTCTTTCAAGTCCAAGGCTCTTAGAATTGAAGTGTTCAGTGTACATTAAACAAATGCTTAATCAATAGAAGTACAAATTAATAACTAAATATATTAAATTAACTGGAAACATTATTTTAATGGTGAGACAGCATTGTTAGATGATTACTTCTCTAATTAATCGTATATTCATTTAAGAAGTCATTCTTCAGGAAATTTAAAAATCAAATAAAAGAATGCTTCCTAGTATTAAAAAATTCTAAACTGAAGGGGAAAACACTGTCATTTCCTCCACTGTGATGCAATTAGGAAGACTTCTGGAACACCCTTAGCTGATCCTACTGAAATTTCTCTATCATCATCCCCCTCTATTCTGATTGATGAAATTTCTGACTTAATTCTTCCAAGGACACTGTGTTACTAGACCATGAGATAAGAAGGTAAAGAAGACAGAGTATGTCGTGTTACATAAATTAAAAAGTAACAGTCACTTCTTCAGGAGACTATATGCTTGTTCTCTCATTTGAAAATCCTTTCAGCAATAGTGATTATTAAAAATGTACTTTAAAATGTAGTAGGCTGATTAAATCAACTATATAAATATCAAATTTTAAAATGCTGCGCTTTTTTTCTTATCTCAACAAAGGTTTGTTTTCACAATTATATCTGGCAACTGCAATCCTATCTAGCTACAAAAAAAAAGAATATAGCATGGTCACATCCAGCCTATGTGAATGGAGCAAACCGTGTGCTGAGTAGATTAGAGGGAATACTATCCAAAAACTCCAGTGCAGTCATGTTTTAACTTCCAGGACAGAATATATTAATTTCCCTGCTGCTCTGCCATCCAAATGTATACCACATTTCTTTCTCTCTTTAAAAAAAAAAAGTGCATTCTTATCTGCTTCTATCCCTCATTCATTCCCTGCTTCCTTGAGTTCCCCCATCTTTGTTTAGTACTATTTTTTTGTTGTTGTTGTTGTTTTGTTTTGTTTTGTTTTGTTTAGTTTTTTGTTTGTTTTTTTTGTTTTTCCCACATCTTCCCTTCTTGTATTTACCTTACAGATGCCCTGCTTTGTCTTGCTGTTACATAACTCCAGTCCATTGCTATTTCTGCTTTCTTTCTTTTATTATTGAGCTGTTTCAAAGATGTTTGTAATTCTAGCATTTAAGGAAATATATATATATATATATATATATATATATATATACACACCCAGGAAGTAGAGTATGGAACAAAAACAGCAGTGGTGGCACTGATAATTGATCTTTTCCTCCTTTCAAATATTCCAAAAGCACGTTAGGCTAGTAAAATTAGCTCTAATATGGCTTCCATCAGATTTCTCACCTAAAAGTGCATTTACTTATGTTACCTATGACTATATGCGTGAATGTTAAATACACACTCATCTATACCCATTCTGTTGTGGCAGGCTCTGTGCCTGATGCAATTCTAGACTAAAAGGGAAATTCATGCTAGCACCTCAGTTATAAGGCCACCATATACACGAGTGCTTGGTAGACCATTGGAGTAGAGAATCTGAAGCCTCATTTTCCCCCTCCATAAATTCATAACTATTGTATAGAAGGTTTAGGAAGAAAATAAAAAGTTGAGATTTTTTTCTGTAGAACCTGTGAGTGAGACTTACAAATGTCTATCATTTTTCTACAGAATTTATTGTGTACATGAGTTTTCTCCATTGAAAAGCAGAGCTGCTCACATCCACAAAAAAAATGAAGCCATACTTTAAGTTTCTTTATCCAAGTCCACTAATTGACTTGAAAACAAGAATTGAGAGCTTAAACTCTATGCTGTATTGGGAATCAATAGAATCATTAGCGTACACAGGTATTTATCTGCAGACAATTTGCTGAATGTCTGAACCTCTATGCATTGCATTAATTGTTTCCTTTTTTTAGGATCAATGTTTAGAACCACAAAAAAAACCTGTTTAGAAAAATGCATCATATAGCAGTGAAGTCAGGTAACAACAGAGGCCCAGTGATTACTGGAAAGCCTGCCACTTCTGCTAGCCTTGCAATTTCCTGCTTTCAGTTATATCAAAAGCAGGAAGATATAAATCTATATTACAAAAGATTATTTTTCATCAGAGAAGGTAGGTGGTCATTCATCAGTATCTCCGGCACTGTTTCTATCTACTAGATGGTTTAAATTCTGAAGATCCTCAGGCACCTTTGAGGATAGATGTACTTGGAAACAATTCCTTGCTAGCTCAGAAAACTTTTGTAAAAATGAAGATTTATCACTAATTGGCATTTTTCAATAATTTTGAGACGAGGAAAGACTACCTCAAGTTTACACTGCTGTTGTACTGTCAAAGGCACAATTGCTTCTTGCACTGCGCTGAGAGTCCCAGAGTTACTCATCTCCCCATTTCAATTCTTAGAAAAAGCTCTGATTTAGATGGCATGTCATGTGCTTTTCTGTCTAGTAACTGTAGCACCTAATATCTGTCTAGCATCATTTTTTGTGCCATGAATAGATTGATCTAAGGAACACAAGTAACTGCATTTATGCTACCCAAAACATAGAGGCATAGGTGGCTCCAGGTGAGTCTTTTGGCAAAGAAACCATGGTGGATCAAGAAATATTTTTCCAATTTGACAAGAAAGTATATTTTTTGTAATAATTTGTTTGGCATACAGGTAACTTTTGGTGTTTAGAACATTGTATTTGTTTACCAAGATGAGGAGATGTCTCCACATGACAGATATCTTTAATTTACTTGTCCTTCATCTTGGAATTTCGTCTTCCAGCTCTTACAGAAGCTGTGAATGTCAATACCAGTCCCTCCAACCTCTTGGGAAGTATGACTCCCAAATCCATATTCTCTTTCCAGATGCAGGCCCTGACTTTGCCTTTACTTCAACATCATCATCTTTACTGATAATCCTGGCAAAATATTTACTTAGCTTTGGACTACCGTGGCTGCAAAGGAACTTTACTCCCACTCTTCTTTTGTCGTGTGCATATCTAAAGAGCAATCTTTAGTGTTATTTATAACAGCTGCATGCTACTAGCTCATACGTGCTAATTAGCCAATAGCTAATAACATCCAATAGCTTATAATATACGAGTGGCAGCCGATGATGCATTTCTAGCGTTAGTCATACAATTCAGCATGCTGTAATGATGGGCGGAGGAAGGGGGCTCAGCATACCTCTGTGTGCATTATGGATACGCTGCTGGATCTGCAGGAAGGAACTTTTCAGGTGCTTGGAAGCAGCATTCCCCCCTGGCCCCCAGCCCAAGATTTCTGTACAGTTT
Organism: Oxyura jamaicensis; assembly: GCF_011077185.1. NCBI lineage: Eukaryota > Metazoa > Chordata > Aves > Anseriformes > Anatidae > Oxyura > Oxyura jamaicensis. The sequence goes on from NC_048893.1 coordinate 34,578,826, forward strand.
TGTGAAACCTATACTGGAGTGAGAAGAGAGAGGGAGAGCGCTCCTCATTACCGCCATGTAACACGGGGACTCGTCTGGGTTTTGGTGAGATGCCAGATGTCAAGTTGCAGTGTTTGTACGGACATCAGGCCCAGATAAGAGGGACTGAAACAAACACAAGAAATTACCGTGTGGTTTTGTGAAGGTCTGGGAAAGTTAAAGCAAGTCACCCAGCACATCCACATTCACAACAGCATTTGCACAGTGACACGGGTTATGCGGCTATCCCGACGCCAGGAATCCAAACCACTCAAACCTATGGACAACACATTCACCAGCAAGGCACAGCGCCTCACCGCGCATACACCTCGATGGAAACGCTGACGGATCGCAAGCAGCCCTTTATTCCAGAAAGGCGATCTCCCCTTTCTGCCCCATCCTGAAGCGTGGTCTCACGGGGCAAGCCGGGCTCTGGCAGTGTCATGGGGACACGGGGACAAGGGGACAAGGGCACACGGGGACAAGGGGACACCACCAGGGCCCGTCCCTCAGGCAGGATGCGGCCCCTCAGCGGCGAGACCTCCCGGCCGCCAGGCGGCCTTGCGGCGCGCCGCCTCCCCGCGCCCCCTCCCCGCGGCCCGTGGGCAGGGCGGGGGCCGAGGGCGGCTCCCCGGCGGCGTCAGTCCCAGCATGCAGCGCGGCCCGCTCCTGCCCCAGCCGCCGCCGCTGCCGCCGCCGCTGTCGTTGCCGCCGGGGCGAGAAGATGGCGGAGGGAGGCGCGGCGGATCTGGAGACCCAGCGCACGGACGTGGCGGCGCTGCTCAAAACCGCCCTCCGCAAGGGCGACACTTGGTGAGGGAGGAAGGCGACAGGCACCCGGGGCTGGCTGGGCGACGCGGGCGGCTCCCTCCGCCCCCGGTGGCGCTCGGCCGGCGCGGGGAGCGCCCTCCTTCCCCTCGCCCTCCCCCAGCGGGCGGTTGGCGGAGCCGGGGGGGCACGGGGAGCCGGGGGGGGGGCACGGCAGCGCCGTTCTGCCCCCTCAGCCCAGATCTGGGGGGCACCGGCGGCGGGGGGGCGAGGCCGGGGGCGGCCCCGGGCTCTGCGGGGCCCGGAGGCCGCAGGGCGAGCTGCGAGGCCCGGGGAGGGCAGCCCCTCGTCAGCGCTTCTGCCATGCTCTGCGCCGTAGGGAGGAAACGGCTCGTTTTTTTTTTTTTTTTTTTTTTTTTTTTTTTTTTTTTAACCTGAAAAACCAGTTCTGACCTCACCGGGGTGTCCTAAAGCCCGTCCGCGGCTGTCATTTCAATCCTTGCGTTTAAACTTTGACAGTGAACGTGTGAATTCCCCAAGAAGCAGCCCCCAAAGGTGCTTGCAGGCCTACCTGATGGTGTGTTCCGCAGCAAAACAGGATTCCTGGCCAGCAGAAAATGCTGCTTGGTGGGCCGTGCGGGTTGTCAATGCAAGAACCCATGGCTGAAAAGATCTAGGTTAAATAAACACGGCCTTCCAGCGTGCGCTTGGTAACGCTGCGCCTCTAGTTGTAGTTGTTCAAGGCTAGGTAGCAAGCTGGGTGTCTTTTGGGGGGTTTCGTTAGGGTTTTTTGAGGGAACGAAAAAAAAGGGAACTGACACTTTTTCCACCACTCAACCTCTTCATCTTTTTCCTCGTGAAGCTGTCACCCAAAGACAAAGGCTGAAACGTTAACTTACTGAAAATTAAATACGAATACGCAAAAGTAGAGCTAACCCACCTCGTTTCAGCTGTCATCACTCACTGTTCCAGTTCTATAAAAGACTATATTTAACAGTGTTGATACTGCAGCATGTGTCAGAAGCATACATTCTGATGCATTATTCAAGTACTGCTGAGTATATGTTCACTTTTTGGCATATGAGCAGGCTGCTTTCAACTGAAAAAGTACAAGCAACTAGAAAAAGAAAATCAATTCGAACGGTAGTGTTGAAAATGACCGGCAGTAGTACAAGAGTGCTTGGGCATGTAATCTTCTAAGAGATTTTTTTAATGGTTTTGTTGAGTATTTCCTGAGTACTAAAAAAAAATCTAGAACAGTTAGTGTTATTCAAAGTGAAACTAACTTTATGACTGGTTTGCGTAATGACTAACACAGTGCACTTACGGACAGAGCTGTTTGGTTTTTTTATTATTATTACGCTAAATATTTTTAAATGGAAAAATCAGTTAAGCGAAATAAGCTTCTAAACATTCTCTGAAAATAAGTATATTTCAATGTGATTGTGACACTAATGTTAATCCAGTGTTGCAGAGCTGAATAAGCTATGGCAAAGTCCCATTCATTGTGACTTATGAACTATTGCGTCTAGGAACATGAATGCGTATACAGGTACATTCATAGGATTAATAGTTAGAGCTATGTATTTAACTTCACAAATTAAGGAGTGTGTTTAGTCCAAGTGCTTTATTCAGAGATATTTTGGTAGTACCTTTTTATTCTTTCAGGACATTGGTAAGGAAACATAATAGTTAAAGTGCTGTAAGTCATGATTCAGAATTGCAATTTTCATTCATTCGTTCAATAGTAAATATTGCTGAAAAATGTGAGCAATGCTGTATCAGCTTGTTCTGTTTGAGCTTTCAAGCACTATACTTAATACAGTGCTTTTAAAATTACCAGCTTACACAGACAGTCTCCCAAGAATTCAGAGAACTGTAGCTATGTATAAAGTATAAGGCTTTGGGGGTTCCCCTTAAGAAAAAAGGAAATGAAGAATAGAGCAAGGAGAGGCAAGCCTCTTACCGTATAGAGAGGGCAATGAACTTCTTCATCAGTTCTTCACATTTACTGTAGAGAGAAAGAAATGAAACTGGTTTAAATGCAATGTTTCTAAAGTTAGATAGTAAAAAGTTAGTTTGATAGGGCATAATTATGTTCAAATACCCTATTTGAACAGACCATGAGCTGTAAAATTTGCTTCATGGAATGTTTTCAAAAATACCTTGGGTGTAGTATGGATAAAAATATATTGCCTCAGTGGATGGGCAAGATCAGTATCTTCTAACTGTTCTGTCATCAGGGACAGGAATATGGACTAATCTGTCCAGGTGGTCTTTTTTGCATCCTTTTATGGGCAGTTAATAAATTAAATGAATAAACTAGGAGAGATTGAGGATTCTTCCATCTTTCAATTTTTCATATTTCTATAAACAGATAAATCAATTTAACATCAAATATAAGCTTTTCCAAGCAAGAACCTCCTTAGTTTATTAGTTGTTTTAAAAAGTGCTAACAACTTTTATTTGTTAATTCAGCGTTAAAAAACACGCTGTCTTTCCACAGAACTTGAAATATATATATTGCAGTATTTTCCAAAGGTCCTTCAGGTTCTGTGGTTGAAAAACCTATTGTTCTGTCTTGAAAGAGAAGGAATGCTCAGTTTCATCTTGTATCTCACAGTCTTAGGATTGCGTATGATTACTTCTCAGTATAATTCTTATGATGAGAACTGAGAAGAATTTTTAGTGTTTGTGGAGATTTTAACCTCTCATTCAGAAAGATTTTTTTTTTTTAAAAAAAAGGGGGGTTGTTACTACTGCAGAGAAATGTGAACTCAGTGTCTTCCTGTATCCACTCTCAGAAAGTTAAGAGCTGTTGGCGTTCATCAGTTTTCAATCATTGAATATTTTGCGTGACCAAGTGATCTTAATGTTGTCATTTAATGCCTTTGGAGCTGCAGTGCTACTTTTAAGAACCTTGCCAAGTTTTTCTGCTTTTACAGTGTCACTGAGATAGTTTTCAACACTGAAAGATATTGATCTTGGAACAGTTTTCTCCAAGGGTTGCTGAAGACTCTGTCAGTTCTTGTGTGTGACTTCCTCTTGTGTGATTATCTCTAATTTTCTCCCTCATGTTGAGGTATAACTTGTTGTCTTTACCTTTAAGACCACTTTCAGCCCTGCTTTCCCTGTAGTTCCTGTTCTGCTGAAGCTCTCTTAGTCAGCAATGTTGCCTCAGTTACTTAAATAAGACATTGTAGATGGTTTCATACTCTTTACTTTGCTACCTCTTACACGCATTGGCCCTCTGTGGTCTAGGCTTGAGACCACATATCTCACCTTTGGGTATCACCTGCCAGTAAATGGTTCACTTTGTAATGGGTAGCAGTGACTAATAACGACCAACAGCGCAGATTTATCAGTGAGTTTCACCAACTTTTCTCTCTCTTTCTCACAGAATTTCCCCAATGTGCTTTTTTCATCTAACAGAAGAGAATATAAATGGCATTTATATTTCTAAAAGCAGCAACTTGAAAAAGAATTAGACTGTTACAGTGGGCAGATAACTGCCATGAGTTTATTTGGCGTCTAGGGGAACAAATGCAATTCTTAGATGCTTAAATAGGGAATACTGAGTAGCAGTGTAGAGATGTACAGTAATATACTACTGATACCATTCTTGCTGCCCAGTTTTGGTGCCCGCATGTCACAGAAGGTGTTCATTTGGAATGAGGTCAACATTCTCAAATTTTAATAGAGAAGGAGAAATCCTTGCCTAACAGAACTTAAGAGCCTTTGTCTACTTCAGTAGATTGTTGAGTGCTGTGCTGGCATACTTACTAAGAAGACATCTTCTCGGCTAAGGGTTTTCAAAAAGACATCTAAGCTAAGGGTTTTTAAGAAGATGTCTTCTAGGATAAGGGTTCTTAAGAAGAAGACGTCTTCTAGGATAAGGGTTTTTAGGCTAGCACATAAAGATTTCTAGCCAATGAATTTTGCTGCCATTCTTGAGCTTACATAATGCTGAGACAAATGCTCAACCTTTTCTTGATTTTTAAGACTTGCAAATTACAAAAACCACAGAAGTGTAATATTTTGTGTTCTTTCAGATGTGTCTCTGATACACATCACTTCTGAAATTCTAGTGATTCCAGAGGGGTACTACTGTTATTGAAGGAGTATATTTCTTGGCAGGTGAAGAAAATATAATAATTTTTTGTGCTGTAGGAATTTTATTGGCTGTTTCTCATTGTAAAAGTCATAGTCACTGAAGAGAATAGGTACAATTTTAAGTGGGGTAAAATGCTTTACAATGAATGATTTAGGAAGTTCATATTTGAAGGATTTCCCCTCCAGATGGGGGGAACACAACTTTAAACTGTTTCCCCTCAAAAAATTGGTAAGCATTTAAATACCGGTTATAATGAAAACCCGATTCTTGATCGGGAACATACAGCCCTACCTGAAGACCTTGCAGTGCCCGTCACTGCTGCTAACCTTGCTGTTGAAGTGCTTAGCTTTAATAGCATTTTATACTGTGGTCTTACTAGTGTTTTCCATGTTTGATCATCTGTCATTGTGCTGTGCATTAACAGACTCTAGATAGAACAGTAATGGAAGATTTTACTTGATTTCACTGACAGCATGGTGAAGTGTAATGGACCTGCACCTCTGACATTTGGAAAAACATCCTAAACTATTACAATGAGAAACCAGTATGATGAGAAACAGGGAACCCCCTTTTTATTGTTCCAAAGATAGAATTGACATTTCGGTTCTTATTCCTTCAAATGAGGCTCTGGTTGCTGATTTTTGACTTCAAGATCTTACTGCTGAAGTTCTGTGTTTAATTTATTTCACTGGCTGTGGAGTGGTGCACCCTTTCACCACCAGCTTACGGAGATGTACAAAGTGTTCTGTTTAAAATTCTTCTGGGAGAATGCTTGCAATGGAAATAAGTAGGTGTAAATCTCCTCTGTTGATTGATTGGGCAGGGTGAGAAAGGCATTTTTGTGTTAGGCTTTTACCTGAAAACGAGAAGTCAAACATTGATTTAGGAGTTAAATTATTTTTTTTTGAGAAACCTTTACTTAAATGGGGAATTTATGTATGTATTCAAAATACGTGCTTGTTAATGTAGTATTCACAAGTAACTTAAAATTTAACGCACAAATGCAGTCATTTGTTTTGACTTACTCAGGATTTTGGTCAGCTCTTGGTGTTATGTGTGAAGTGCTGCTTAGGCTACTGCAGTACATTATGGGAACTGAGCATGGGGGGCTGTAGCGGGTATTTGACTGAAAGTTGATTTGGAAATACGTGGGTGCATTTCATTCAATAAACATTTAATTTCAGAGGAGGGATGTGAAATATGGACTAAGAGTTCATAAAACTGATTTAAGTGATTTATTTTTTCTTGACCTGTTTTTTGCTTGTGGATTTACCTACTTTTTGAATAAATTGATGGTTTAATTTTTACGTAATGAAGTAGAATAATTGCCTTCTTGAACTTTCAAGCACTTGTTAATTCTGAAATAAATTTGAATTTTGAAGGCATTTGTTAATCATGGGTACACCTCATCAAGCAATTTTGTCTAGGTTAATCAAAGTAGAAATACAGGTACAAACTCCTCATTATCTTCATAGTTGGAAGAAAGAACAAAAATTAGATTCTGTGCCTTTAAACAGGAGTCCTAATTTGCTTTCAGCAACACCGTTCCACTTTGTCCTCACTGTTGCTTCATCTATACTCATGCACAGTGACAAGGGTAAAAAAAAAAATCCTTAGCTATCTCTCTGGACAATTTGCACAGTTTTGCTGTTAAAATCATGATCGCTTGTGTGCAGATTTGATGTTCTAGCAGTACACAGTGGGGAAATGAGCGTGTCACTCCGAAGTATCTCAGTAGTACATTAAAGTTAACTGTTTTGATTTTGAAAGTGAAAGACTGACCTACTGGGTAGTATAAATAAATTCAGGTTATGTTACCTCTTGTTAATTGTCTCAGTATAAAGCTGAGTAACGTATTCAGAATGCTTTTGACAAAAATGGTGCATACCAAGATTGTAATCATACTGTTCAAACATTTTCCTATCAGCCTGTGTGTTAAGGTAAAGAATGAATCCAGTCATGCTTCTATGGTGTTGATGCTGAGTTAAGGTTTATTGCATCAAAATGTGTGGTAAACCACAGGTGAAGTTAAATTACACAAAAAGCCATAGGACCATGAAAGAACTTTAGAAATCCATTAGCAGCTTTCCTGCTAGTTCTATTAATTTCTTCTGTTAAGTGAACAATACCCATGCAGCAGCAAAATTTTAAAGCTTTAGAAAATTTATTTAGAAAATTAATAATTATCTATAAATTTATTTATTTATTTAAAATTGTATTTAACATTTTATTATTGGTTATAGCTTTATTTTTTTGTTCTCGTTAGTGTTTGCAGGCTGTTATAAAGTCATCCCAATTTTGCCTGCCAAAATTCTCTACACTTGATCATTCATAAGGATGCGGTCTTGTTGGTAACTTTAATTGATTGACCTAATATGAACACACATTTGAATATAATGCATGGCTACTAACTGATAATTGTTTTCATATTTCAACATAGGGCTAAGAGGACCAAGGTATTTGTCACTGGTATCCATATATTGGGAAAATACACTAAAAGTGTTACGTACCCAGTAATTCATAGGTTATGTTGAAGAAACTGCAAGTCCAATAATTAATAAGAGAACACAAGTGGGAACCAGACGAATGGCCCTGCAGCACAGAGATCAGCAGTCTTTTGTAAATGCTGGAAATATTCACCATTTTGTCTCGCTTTAATGGGACCCACAGAATAACAACACATGTAGTGAACCGTTTGCTGAGTGTGGTTGTCTGTAGGAGCTAGATGAGGTCAGAATAACTGGTCTAAACTCAGCCTAAATATAGATTTAGTCTGTTTAGTGTCTTCAGCTAAAGCAAGTTTGAAATAGTCATCTTTCACTTTTTAATGCTGGTTTACATTATTTCTAAACAAACCTTGTTTGCCTCTAACAATAAGAATGAAGTAAAAGATCACATGCCTTAATACAACTTTGAGATATATATTATTTAAAATAGTTTAAGGTCATAAGTAATCTGTGCCTTGTAAACAACCCAAGCATAGGAAAAGAGGAAGAGGAATAAATATTGTGCTTTGTAATTGTCAATAGCTGTTGAGAAATCATTCAAATGAAAGAGTTACTTAGAGAAAAATGGTACCAAATGGGGAAGTTAATATTGGGAAATAGCTTCTGTATGGGGTCAGCTAGGTATGACCAACAGTTACCATTGCTTTTTGAGGAAATAGTCGATTCTATAATGTCAGAAGATATGAAGGGACATCCTCACTATACTTTTCAATTCCTTTACATGATTAGTAAGCTCACACTGGCCTGAAGTAAGACTTGAAGACGAGCAAATGCAATGTGAGGACAAAGGGTTCAAATAAGGCCTTTTGTCATCAGCTGCTTAGAGGGGAGTGTTGCTGGAGGTTATGGTGCAAGATTGCGAATTTCAGCTTTTTCACCTTTTGTGGTGATGATGCTGAGTCCATGCGGTATTGAAACTTGTTGCCTTTCAAAGGGAAAATGGCATCTTGGAGAACTGGAGTATAAGTTGTCCCATGTATGTTATAATCTCCTTCAGACAGGCAAACCACATTTTACAAATGGGAGCAGGTGTATCTTTTGAAGCCTTCTGAAGCTCCAGTCAGAAGTAGTGAAGTAGGCCACGCTTGAACTGGGGCCATTTCTGTGTGCGTTACAAGGTGTTGTTGGTTTTTTTTGTTGTTTTGTTTTTTGTTTTCCTCTAAACAAGTGATGTGAGGTGACAGATCTATTTATACCCATAAATGCCAAGCATTTACTTATTAAAGTTAATCAGCTCACCTTGTTTTGAAGTTGTCTTGATTTTAAAGGTTTGCCCCTCAGCACAGCATATGTAGGAATCCGAGGCAATTTTCTCCTTCAGTCTTGGCTACAAGTCCTCTGGGTGCCTTTTAGGCCTGAAGCTGGGTTTGTTAGCCTGTCCATTAGCTTGGCCGCTGATGTCCGAGAGTGAAATGTTGTGTTTCCTGCTTGAGTGAAGTCTTCATTCCAGCGGGGATAAGTAACAAATATAAATAATGGTTATAAAAAAGAAACAGTCCATAGTTTTGAACTTGATGTCTTCGGGTAGCTTTCTCCATCAGCTCCAGAGGTCAGAAAGCTGCTGCAGCATTGGACTGCTTTGAAACCCTTCCTTGTATTAGGTAATAGTAACAAATGTACAAGTGAAACATCATAACAAACCTGATGTGCAGGCATTTTTTATCTCTGTTTTACTAATGCATGGTATGCTATTTTTGTATCTGGGACAGTACATATTCAGTGAAGCATATCTAATCTCAAGTGCATGTGAAAAGTTTTTGATGTTTCCCCTAAAATGTGCTGAAATTCACGTAAGAATTAAGGTTTTAGCAGACATAGTTCTGTTTACTCGAGGTATGTCTTTTCCTCTTAAAATATCATAGGTCTATCATAGGTAAATACTTTGTTTTCAGATGGTTGATTATATCATGGGTATTGTAACACTGACAAAAAGATAAACTAGGTTGTAAGGTTTGCCTGCTTTGTTTAGTGTAGGTGAGTAGCCTTGTTGATCTTGCTGAGAATGCTGCACCTAGTTTGGTTGTAAGATCAAAATCTATAGTCTTAATTTCTGACTTTTCCCTTTTTTCTTTAGTGCTAAGAAGTCTGGATCTTAGTAATGTGCTTTAAGTGCTTTAGGATATTGATCCCCTAAGCTGAGCATGTTGTAACTGCATTTCTTTTGTAGCATAATCTTGAACATGTTAAATCCTTCTTGCATAAAGATGAGGGAATTGTATGGCATTTGAACACAAATTTCCATTTTTCCTAATGGAAAAATTGGAATAAGGGGGGGGGAGGGATGGAAAAATGGAAAAAAAAAATCCCTGTTTCATGTGTTGCTTGAGAACAAGTTCTTGTGAAGGTGCAAGATTACAGCTACTGGGACTGTGTTCCCTAGTAAATCAAAACAACTTCTCATACCCATATCAGATTGCCATTGAAGTGAATGCAGCCAATGCTAATATGCCTAACATATGCAAAATATATATGTACATACATATAGCCAGTAATTCACTGTAAAAACTCGCAGCTACAGTATTTGTTAGCATTTTTCAAAATGTGTCCCTATATCTGTAATTTCTCTTTCTTGGCTACATAATTCACTAAAACCTTCTGTTCGGTGTAATGCATATGTTATCTCACAGTTGTGTAAAGCTGGTCTACTGAGTTCACTCTTAAAAATATCAGTCTGAGAATAAACTCCCTACTTGTTTAAATTAAGAAGCATAAACAATGTTGGTGGATCCTGAGTTGATGAAAGGACATTATCTCTAAAAAGAAATTAAAGTCATTACCAGACTTCTTATATAAATATCCTGCTCATCTTTGTTCATAAAGGCTGTTAAGAGCTGAATATTGGGATAATGAATAAAGCAGTACTTTCTAAGTTATGATTTCTTATCATGGGTAGGCTCTGGTAAGACCTCAAGGATAGAGGGCTGGAGCATCTCTCCTATGAAGACAGGCTGAGGGAGTTGGAGTTGTTCAAGCTGGAGAAGAGAAGGCTCCAGGAGACCTTAGAGCAGCCTTTCTGTACCTAAAGGAAAGCTGGGCCTGCAGGAAAGCTGGGGAGGGACTCTTTGTCAGGGAGTGCAGTGATAGGACAAGCTAGAATAGCTACAAATTAAAAGAGGGTAGGTTTCGATTATATATTAGGAAAAAAATCTTTACTGTGAAGGTGGTGAGGCACTGGATCAGGTTGCCCAGAGAGGTTGTGGTTGCCCCATCCCTGGAGGTGCTCAAGGCCAGGCTGGATGGGGCTTTGGGCAACCTGGTCTAGAGGAAGGTGTCCCTGCCCATGGTAGCGGGGGTTGAAACTAAATGATACTTAAGATCCCTTCAACCCAAACCATTCTGTGGTTGTATGAAGACATATAGAGCCTTATCAAATCTATAATAGTTTCAATCCAAGTTTGATTATTAGGTTTTGATGTGGTCTGTAAGCAGTCCTAACTGTGGCATCGGACTGTTTCTTCCTTAACCAGGAAGATCATTTTGTTAGATCTTCTTCGTTTTGATCTTGCTATTTAAAAATAACTATTCAAGTATAGATACATACAGCTTCATAATACATTCTGTATTAACTGAAGTATTAAGCTTTGCCCTTGAGTGCACACAAATTACACGATCTTCCCTTCTTTCTACATGATCTTTTCATTAGCCCTCAGAATGCATCTTGCAAAAAAAGGATGAAGCCAATTATTTGTCTGCGAATAATCAGTTTTACTGATGCTTAACAGATATGAACTTATTTTTAATAGCTACAGAATTCAATTTTAAGAACAGTGCTTTGCACCAGTTTAACTTCTTTATTTAATTAGTCATCGTGTCTTTGTCCATACGTCCAAAATACTAGCTAAACCAAGTACTACTCATGGTGAATTCAAGCAAGAAAAAAGGAAAGAGATAAAGACAAAATAATTCGAGTAGCTTTCAATTTTTTTACATTTGTCCATTTTTCATTTTGCTTTTCTGCATTGTACTATTGGACAGGTTTTCTTCAGATAAACTCAGATTTCAAGTGATTTTTTTTTTTTTAAGATTTGGTTGTCCTTAACATGTTTTCTTTCCAGGCAAAGAACTTGACAGTGCCTTATAGTTCTTATCAGTCTTACATACCTCAATGATTTATAGGTAGCCTTTGTTTTTGTGCTAGAAATATGAATCTATTTCAGCATGTAAATACAGGTTCCGAGGTTATAAAAGAGGTGTTCTAGGTTTTTGCATTTTTGTGTTAGGAAGCAGAAAAGTTAGAACTCTTCAGTAAGGAGAACTCTGTAAAGAGACGTTGCAGAGGAAAATTTGGTCAGTAGCAAAATTAATTAATTGAATGCAGAAGAATAAAAGTTGATGAAGTGTTAACCATGACCATGTGAAATCTAGAACAATGAATCCCAAGCTTTCTTGCACTGTTAAGTCCAAAAATCAAAATTTTCTGTTACTTGTATGATCAGACATTTAATGCAAAGCATTTGGAAAGTAACATGGTTCTACAGGAGCAGTAATTTGTTAGGCAACATGTCCATTGTTTTAATGAATGCCTGTGTGATAATTTCTCTTCTGAGCAAAATTACAGCTTTCCTTTTTTAAGATTCATAGTTTCATTCAAATTGAGATGAATTAAGTAGAGGCCATAGGGTGGAGAGGGGGATGAGACTGGAGGGTTTGTTGGGAGAACAAATGCCTGAGGGTGGCTGTGTTCCTGAACACACCTTTGTGGGGTGGCTGTGTTCCTGAACACACCTTTGTGGCTGTTATGGAACAGTGCTGGGAGGCCACAGCAGAGGAGGAGAAAGGTGAGAATGCTGCTGGCCTTCAGGATCCTCACAAGACTGAAGTTGTGTATAAAACAAAGGATGATGGCATATCACAGTAATCCAATTCAGTATCCCTTTTTCCATTTATTAAAGAAAAATGACTCAAATATTAAGAGTTGGTTGTAAAAGGAATTGGGATTTGTATAGGCAGAGTGAAAGAACTTGATTTTTGCAAATGTGGGAAGAACTGCTGCTATTTGTACGTTAACTAGACAAACACACAAATACCAATGATTCAATTATCAGCCTTTTTCCTTTGCCCTGGGTCTGCCAGGACAATTATCTTTAATATCAGACTCTATATTGAATTATATATGAACTCTGTATAATAAAGTCACTCCATTTAACTTGATCGTACCAATTCAAGCTTCCATGGTAGGGTCTAGTGTGTGTTTTTCTATTCCAGAAAACAGAAGGTAACACTCATTTGATTGCAATGGTTAGTTATTGTTCAGAGAAAATTTGTTTGCAAGAGATTTGATTTTCTTTTTGTAATTTTCAAGTGAACTATATTTGGTTTTCACTGAATTTTCCAATTTTTATTCATGTGATCTTTTAAATTAAGTAAATTAAATTGCCTAATGCAGGCTTCTGTTCACTCTATTCTCTTTTCCCCGCTCATTTGTGGGTAATAGATAAATACTTTTCTCATGAATTTGGTAGGGAATAGTTTAGAGGAGAAACTTTAAAAGCCTCATGCTTTCTCTTTTGGGTCTTTAACTCCAAAAACATTCTTGTGTTCATTGAGCCAAATCACATCTGAAGATATCTGCATCTATTGATTTCTAGAAACAGAGGTACTTAGTATCTTTGTAAAATTTAAACCTATTTTGCTCATTTTTTTTTCCTCCAGTATGGCTTAAGAGGACTTTAAAGTAGTAAAAATATAATTGAGAGCTTCTAGTAACAAACATACCAAATATTTTAAAGTATACATGGGAGCTGTTGTGATGCTGCTTCACTTCACATTGTATACCTGTTCTCACAGGCTTGTCATTTTTGATAGAAGAAGCTGATTCTCATTTAATTTCACAAGTTTGAGGTTTGGTACATATGTATTGCTGCAGTGATCATTAAATCTGGTATGGTACTGTTGGAACCTGAAAAGGTGAGTTCAGCAAAGGCTTTAATGTAAGAAAGTAAGGCTTTATGTGGATACTCGTGTTGCAAAATGTGTTTTTCTGTGTGTAGAGAATCACAGAATGGTTTTGGTTGGAAGGGACCTTAAAAAATATCTAATTCCAACCCCCCTGCCATGGACGGGGACACCTCCCTGTGGTGGTTTTACTGTGCTCGGCAGCTGAACACCACAACCGCTCTCTCACTCCCCCTCCTCAGATGAGGAGGGGAAGAAGTAAAGGAAAGAACAACTCACGGGTTGAGATAAGGATAATTTAAGAGAAAAAATATTATTAAGGAAATATTATTATTAATTAAACAATTCAACTAAAGGGAAAAAAGGGAAAGGGGAAGAGGGAGGGGGAAAGGGAATAACTAAACAAAACAAGTAAAGGCTATGTGGAAGTGCAGAGGAAAGAAATTACTCTCTACTTCCCACAAATGAGCAATGCTTGACCACGTCCTTGAAGCAGGGCCTCAACACATGTAGCTGGTGTTTGGGAGGAGGACAGACGTTTTCACAACAAGAGCCCACCCCTCCCCTCTTCTTCCTTTTTCCACCTTTTATTGCTGAGTGTGACATCATATGGTATGGAATATCCCTTTGGTTGGTTTAGGTCAGCTGCCCTGGTGATGTTTCTTTCTCACTTTTTGCCCACCCCCTGGGAGGGTTAGAGAGAGTCCTGATGCTGTGCCAGCACTTCTCAACAGCAGACACAACACCGGTGTGATACCACTGCTGTTCTAGCTACAAGTGCAGAGCGCAGCACTGTATGGGCTGCTGCAGGGAAAGTTAACATCCCAGCCAGACCAGGTTGCCCAAAGCCCCATCCAGCCTGGCCTTGAACACCTCCAGGGATGGGACACCCACAGCTTCTCTGGGCAGCCTATGCCAGGTCCTCACCACCCCTGGAGAAAATAACATCTTCCTAATATCTAATCTAAATCTTCCCTCTTCTAGTTTGAAGCCATTCCCCCGTTGTCCTATCACTACACCCTCTGACAAAGAGACCCTCACCAGCTTTCCTGTAGCCCCCCTGTAGGTACGGGAAGGCCGCTCTGAGGTCCCCTGGAGCCTTCTCAGGCTGAACAACCCCAGCTACCTCAGCCCCGCTTAACAGGAGGGGTGCTCCAGCCCTCTGATTATCAAAAGATGCAGTCCTGCTGTGTCAAAAGTGTGGCCAGCAGGTTGAGGGAGGTGATTCTCCTCCTCTACAATCATGAGCCCCCACCTGGAGTGCTATGTTCAGCTCTGGGGCCCCCAGCACAGGATGTATTAGAATGAGTCCAGAGGAGGGCCGCAAAGATGATCAGCCTGCTGGGGCAGCCTAATTTGGAAGGGTTTAGTATTGCAAAATCATAATGTTAGGTATCTCACCATTCTGGAATAGGGCTTCAACCATGCTGGCTCATGACAAGTCTGATGTGATGCAGTGTGCCCAAAACAGCCTGTTAAGTCACTGCCAGTTTCCAAGTTTGGTGAGGGTGGAAAAGGATATTTTTGCAGCAAAATACTTTTCAAATACATTTCCGTAATATTAGTTAAAACCAAACTTTTTTGTTGTTTGTTTGGTTTGTTTGTTTGTTTGTTTTTAAAGTTCTGGTTCCAAAAGCAATTGGAGACCGTTGTCTGACTTTGCTAAGTGTTTAAGATTACAGAAAGAAAACATTTTTTACAAGTACAAGGGCAAAGTTATGTACTGAGCAACTTCAGAAGAGACAGCAACTAGTAGTGGAGATAACTTTTGAACAGTGGTGGCAGGTTGTGGTAGTAGAGTAGACAGGAGACCTGCGAGGTGGCTGAGGTATGTGCAGCAGAGTAGGGCTGGCAGTGAGGCAGAGAGCTGGTCCTTAACCAGAGCTGTTGCACTGGCAGACCTGCATCTGTGGCAGCTGAGCCACATCTCGGCCCCTGCTATTTATGTTGTTGTACATATGGTTGTTACAAACGAAGGCTGTGGTTCGTAATTATTCCTAAAGATAGGAGTAGCTTGTTCACAGACTTATTATTAGTGTTGATGTAATCATATTTTGAATCAAGACTATTTAGCGTGTAAATTAGGATGTTGTTTTCACAGATGTTGTAAAGTTGCCTTTCAGACCTTGGTGTTTGATGTTTTTGAAGAAATATAGGGCAAGTAAGCATCCAAAAGCCTGTGGTGATCTCACATACAGGTATCTAATGCCTCCTACCTCATACTTTCTAAAGGACCTTATCTATAGATCCATATGCTTAAGGAGTGCGTTCTGTAGAAATTGAAAAGTTGGGGCTTATTGAGAAGAAAATCTGATGAGCTGACTACCAAGCCTTCTTCGAAGTACTACTCAGAAGAGATCAGTCCTTTAGCAGAAATTTGCCATCAGTTCTTCTTGAGGCTGTCTCCAGGCTTCATCTGTGTGTGTAAGGGAGAAAAACTGGACCTGAAAAGAAGAAATAAGTCGAGACTTAAGTGTTCTTGGTTTGCTAATTCTTATTGTCACTGCAGATTTAAGGTTCTGGTCATGTGTTTTTTGTTTTTTTTTTTTAAAAAAAAAACTGTTATGAAAAGTGCTTATCCAAGCAATGTTTTTGTTCGTAAACAACTTCTTCAGTTACAAGAACTGGGAGTGTTGTGGCTTTAGTTCTGGGTTCTTCCATGGTACTTGTGAGTAACTCTGACAGGGTGAATGCCTACTAAAGCCATATGCGTTAGCAGACTGGAATTTGAATCACCAGGAAGAGTTTTGAGATGTCTTAAAGGTTCAGTAGGATGTTATTGGTGTGCTGCAAATAGGAGCTCAGTAGTCAAACACTGGAGAAAAGAATGAAGATTACCTATGCTCTCTAGTTTGATGCAGTCATTCATCCTGATAATTGTATTTTGGTGTGTAATAGGTTAGTAACAAAAGGGTTGGTACACAAAAGAGATGAGATGGATGCTTTTAGGAAAAAGAATGAAAGTGAGTCTTTAGGGAAAAACAAATGGGATCACCAAAGAAATTTGGTATCTTAATGAAATTCTATACTAAAAAGAAATATAAAATGTTAGATATCACTGGACTCAGTAAAAGTCAAGCTAGCAATAGTTTAACCTGGGTAGAAATACTGTGAAGCTGGGTTTAGAGAGATTCCTTTATATGGAAGTGTGAAGTTGTTAGTTGTGTGTAGCAGGAACATCTAGTACTGCCTCAAAAGCAGAACATTTATTGTATGTGTTGATGCTGACTCAAAGAAGAAGACACCTAGACTTTCAGGTTCTTGACAGGATGTCAGAGTTTCAAGGTTTGGGGGCTTGCATATGAATGTTATAAATAAACCACAGCAGAAAAAATATTTTACTGAAAGTTGCCTCTCATTTGTTAAAGGACTGTCTATAATTTTAAAGGTATAATAACTTAAATCTCTTGAATTCACGAATTGAGAACAGGAATTAAAACTGATGATGTTTCGTGCTAAAAAGGAAAATGTTTTTGAAACTTGCTATTTTTCAACATCGGGTATGCTGTATTGGTGGTCTTGCAAAATTGTACTTGTCCATTGTGATTAGTGGGATCTTTAATTCCTCACAATTTACAAGTCTTTTTTTGGTAGGAGATGCTGATAATGTTTAGCAGGCCAGGAACAAAAACATTCTTCATTTTCAGAGGTCGATATGTACAATTGCTTTAGTAGGAGTGA
The DNA here is from genome assembly GCF_011077185.1 of Oxyura jamaicensis. NCBI lineage: Eukaryota > Metazoa > Chordata > Aves > Anseriformes > Anatidae > Oxyura > Oxyura jamaicensis. The sequence goes on from NC_048893.1 coordinate 34,595,809, forward strand.
TTTGGTAATATGGGGAGTAGTAGCATACAGATCACACTCTTCTCTGAGTTTTAACTTCCTTTTATAATATCTGAAGTGACTATAAATGAAAGGTGTGATGGTCTAGCAGCTATGGTAGAAACATCCACTTGAGATGCCACTCAAATTCTCCCTCTAAAATAAAATTATATTATTACGCGTAACTTCTTAATTACGATGCAATACTGTAACTTTGCTTTAGATTTTGCCAATAATGAGCTTACCTGTCTTCTTCCATTTCAGGTATCTAGTGGATAGTCGCTGGTTCAAACAGTGGAAAAAATATGTTGGTTTTGACAGCTGGGACAAATACCAGATGGGAGATCAGAACGTGTATCCTGGTCCTATTGATAATTCTGGACTTCTCAAAGGTAACTGATTCTGTTTGTGTAGTAAGCCAATACTAATGCTTAGTGTAAATTTGTCACAGATTGTTCATTTTTTGTAGTCAATTGTGTAAATCTCAGCATTCATGAAGGTGAACCTTTGTTGGAGTTTTTTTTCAGTGACAAGAGAACTAGAATAGTTTTCCCTAATGAAATAAAACTTTATAAATAAAATTATTGGAACTCCTTTGCAATGGTAACAAATATTTAACGATATAAAAATTGCTAGTTTGTTATGATGGCTTGGGATACCTTGGGAGATGAAATTCAGTTGAGTAGACAAACAGCTCATCTGAATTAACCAAGATTTTTTTTTAGCTGAACTAAAACGGTTGTTTTAAGATAAGGTTTTAAGTTGAAGTATAAAATTTATGTTTGTCAACGAGCAACAAACCCTTACTTTGATTCTGGAACATTTAAGGAAAAGGTGTTATATAATTTAGTGATAATATAAAGTGGTCAGAAATGACTGAGGGTAGTTTCTTGATGCTTTTTGGTCTTCTAAGTATGGTTAAACTCTGTCACTGTTTTAATTGCACAGTTCTGGCTGACTTTTGCTGAACTGTCAGATTTGTGGACGTAGGTCTCAGAATTATCTCCCAGATAATTTAAAAAATTAATCCTCAGGTCAAATTTTATATTCAGTATCTGGTATTGAAATAGTGTTAAGGCTATAATTATTTAATCTGTAAATCCTAGTGAATATCTAATAGCTAACTGGTCTTCATCTTTGTAGTTACAGAAAATATAATAGTACTACATAATTTATGTGTAGTAATGCAAATTTTTACAACTTGATGGGGTTTATGATGACCTATGACTTTCTTAATTCAAAACTTCTCGTCTGTAATTCATATCTCATTATTTCACAAGTTATGTTAAAGACATTTGCCTTTTTCATGGGATTTGTCCTACCATGTTGCACTAGTTGTCACTGTGAGCGAGTGCATGTCTGACTAGTATCAGTGCCTTTGATGAAGGTGCTATATTGTCATATGCTCTCTTCACTCAAAAGCTTGAAGGTCTTTGCTCCAGGTGAGTGACTTTTTTTCTGAAATGTGAGGATCTAGTTCCTTTGTACAATCTTGTAGTAAATCTGGTAGTGAGGGAGGCATGTTCAGGTGACACTTGTCGGTGAAATCAGATGTAGCAACATCCTTTTTTATCCTCAGTGAGGCAGCAACAGCTTATTCTTTCTTCTGTGTCTAACCACTTTGAAAAAAAAAAAGGTGACTTCTAGATGTGCAAGGCACTGTGCTGGATTATTGATAAATTAGGCATAATCTGAACATAGTAGGTTAAAGTTACTTTGAACGTGAAGTCTGTGTTGGGGTTAGCCATCCAAATCTAAAGTCATATTAGCCATTTTGCTAAAAATTCCTGACAGACTTTTCTTAGTATCATTTTGACATACCCTTTTCAAAATAAACACAACCTTGGGGATGAACTTCATTGTTTGCTTAGGCATGGTTCTAAAAATGCAGCTCTGCATTGGCAGTGATACCATACATCCAGTTACTGTCTGGCAGCTATTGTTCCTGTGTGAAGGAAGTTTTAAAATTAAGGGCATTGACACTTACCAAGTAGGAGCTGTGCTTCACCTGCTGCAGAGCAGCAATACTCTGTACTAGGTTTTCAGTGTAGTATAAAAAGAATCTGAAAATGCTTATGTTTTTTAATCCTGTCTTAATAAATACACTTAATAAAGCTGTATATTGTATACACTGGTGGTTATCATAATATTCTGTTTGAACCTGATTTAATAATCTAAAATAGGCATGCTTTCTCAGGTGTTTTTCAGTACAATCCAGTGATAAGGAAAACTATTACTAAATTCAAGAAAAAATAATTTCAGAAAACTGATGTAGTATGTTGTGCTCATATTACTTAGATACTGCTCCCTTATTTCCAGAACATTTAGATGAAGAGACAGCAATGAAAATTAACAGGTGGAGACTTCGGTTAATCTTAGCATTCTCAGATGTGTTGAAAGTACGCCATCTTGAAAAGAAGAGTTATATAGTCAATGTTAGATAAGCAAAGCAAGCAACAAAGAAGTAGTTATCTAGAATAGTTAATTTTTTATAATTAGAAAACTGTTCCATATGAGGGACTCAGTTGTCAGTGTCGAGGGATTCTTTGGGGGAACAAGGATCTGCAAAAATTGTAATAGGGAAAAGCTGGAGTCTCTAGAAAGATGGAATGGAATCCAAATGGTATCTTCTACTTACAAACTTTTAGCAATAGCAGGTCAGTATAGAAATGCATTATGAACTTTTTAAAGAGATATTTGGACCCAAATATATGTTTATGTATTTCTCTCCACAATCTACTCCCAGTTAGAGTGAAATGGTCTTATGGTACTACCAACCACCAGAAGCATAGTATTGAGTGGGCTAAGTAACAAGTGAATTGTTTCAGCAAATGTTTCTTGGATAGAGCTCCTGAATATAGATTTTTCCTAATCAGTGAAGACAGTTTTGAATCAAAATTTAAGGCTCTTGAGAGTTGTTATTTTTGCAGATAGTTTGAAACAGACTGAAAGAAAGAAGAAAGTCTTTTTTTTTTTTTTTTCAACAGGTACATTGGTTGACATCTCATTTATTAGGTCACATTAATTATATTTATTTCCATAAAGAATTACATTTTGATCTTCCTGTGTATTCACTGAGATGTTCATGTGAAATTCCGTTTTACTTTTTGCTTCAACAATGTATGTATTACGGCTCCCAAAGAGAAATCCACAGTCTGAGGTTTTCTTCCTCTTTCCTTTCTTTGCATTCTGTGTTGGGCCCCTGTTGATATCCCTGACATTTGCCATCTCTTCTCTGACTGACATGTTGAACGTTGCAGAGCTCTTCGACAAATGAGGAGACGGGTGCAGCAGCCGTAATGATTTCTATAATTCAACCAGATAGGAAGTAAATATCAGATTTATTGACATCACAATATAAAAGTCTACCTTTGTGTAAGCAAATCTAGAATCACTTCTTACACATACTTCAACAGATCAAACAGTATCTGACAACTTGTCTGTAGCAGCATTTCCATCTTTGCTATTGCTACTCAAAGATATGGAAAAATTAAGAAAAAGCAGCTGAAATCATTTTTGCTTTTGAGACGTGAAAATCCTGAAGAGTTTTGAAGTAGTTAGAAGCAAGGTAGTTAAGCTAAGAGAACATGTTGAAGCCTGTGATTTTTCTTGCTAAAATTGCAACAAATACTTTGGCCGTTTCTGAACTTCATTATCCCCTCTTCTAAAATAACTTCATAATACTAATAGCTGCCTGGTTGTATTTAGGGGGTGTGTTGTTGGGTTTCCTTTGTTTAGCTCTTCCTACTAAGTAATTTATGATTTTATTTTGAGAAAAATGCATGCAAACCATTTGTACCCTCTGACTGCTCGCCAAGTCATCTTTAATCTGGATAGTTTATGTATTATCAAAACAGTATCCTTTTGTCATCTCTGAGCTAAATGTTAGCAACAAATATCACGCTTAAAAATGCATGAACTGAGAACAATATGCTTCTACCATGTTATGCTCATATAGCAAAGTACTTGGCTGGAGAGAGAAAGAGTCAGCACAAGTGGTACACTACCAGAAGTAGAAGAATGCTTTGCATCCTTCTTTTCCTGCGTTTTCACCATTCTAGTGACTAAAGCAAAAAGTGTTCCTGTTTCCCTCGTTTTGCCATAAAGCCACAAACCCTCTAAGCTAACCGAAGCTGTGGCATATACAGTGGAGTAGGGGGATGCCTAGAGTCTTGGTAAGCTGGAATCTAGTTCACTCCTCCCACAAGAAAGTGAACACCCATCTCTTAAATGTCCTGAATAGTGTTGACCTCCTGTAAAAAAGGTATTGTTAAAACTAATTTTATTAAATTCTTACGCACACAAAAAAGATAGTTATTATTAAAGGATGATTAATTTTTAAAAATGTGAGGGGTTTTGATGCTCAGAGATATTTTTTTTTAGTTGCGGATGCCTTATGTTCTTTGTTAAATGTGTGCAGACGGGACACAAGAGAAGTCATTAGTGCTTTTCATGTGCATATAATATTCAGATTTTATTTTTGTCCTTACAGAAGAATGTAGGTAACCATCTTCGTTTTGTTTAGAAATATTATTTACAAAAATACTTCCAAGAGGAGAGCCAATATTTGAAGCAATTTGAGGTTATTTAGCCTTACTTTTACACCCAGTTTTAATTGTGTACTTTCTACAATTTATTCCTGTAGGACAATGAAAACTGACTGTCTAGTTACTACAGTCTATTCTTCATATATATCTTCATACTTAATTAAGCTTGTTAGCCTGCTTCATTCTTTGGAGATAAATGTCTGGTCTCAGTTTGTTCTCACTCTGCATAGAGGGATGTTTGCAGCCCTGTAGCTGTATGCTGCCAAATGGAAAGACAGCTCCCTTGATTGTCTGAAGCTTGCAGTGATGCAGATCTAGAATCACTTCTTACACATATAGAATAGCTGCCCTCTTACTACTGTAATAAGCATTGAACCAAAGCTAAAGGCATGCTACTTATGTAAGAGATTGCCAAGCTGTACGTCGTTCAAGTGCTGCCTCGCTGTCCCTGTGAAGAATTTGGTAGGGACTGTGTTTCCAAAGCACGTAGGATCCTTTAAATAGGAGGATTGTACCAGGCCATTTTCCCAGCTTGTCATGGAGTGAATAACTTTGAACTTTGCCTCAATCTACCGTAGCTACCCATTCTTTCCTATTCAGTGAAGGATGTGGCAGTAACGTGAAATGGAAGTGTCCATGGTGATGTGGAAATGTGTGCAAAGGTGGGGAAATGGATTGGATTCTCCAAAAGCGGTGTGTGATAACAAGATAGGTGCTCATGATTGCATGTGGTTTTTGTCTGCTTTCATGAGAGCAGGCATACTACCTGTAATAGGTATGATACAGGTGTACTGGATAGCATGCCAGAATAGTTTCAAAAGTTTAGCTTTGAATGCCATAACATAACTGAGAAAATATTGTTTGCTATTTATGTGAAAAAATGTTTCTTTAAAAGCTTAGCAGAATTAACGTGCTGAAGTGAAAATATCTTTATCTTACAGATGGTGATTCTCAGTCTCTCAAGGAACATCTCATCGATGAGCTGGACTACATCCTTTTGCCAACTGAAGGCTGGAATAGGCTAGTTAGCTGGTACACGCTGATGGAAGGTCAAGAGCCAATAGCTCGCAAGGTACTCTTAAGTTACCCACTGGGATGAATGTGATTCAAATGTAGTCCTGCAAATATGCAGGAATTCCAGAGGAATGCATTAAGAGTTGTATTTATTAGAAGGTTTTAAGCCCTGGCCTATGATGACTGTATAGACAAATTCTGCTTTAGTTGCTTATGCATACCTAATTTTTATTCATATTTTAGAGACTCAAAATTTTGAAAACTGAGAAACAAGGATGCAAAGAATGTAATGCTTTTTTTCTGGAAATAAACCCACTGATTTTTCAAGAAGGTCTTGCTTTAGAAGCTTGTAAGTCTATTAATGCAAATGATTTTGTAATTAAATATAAAACCCTAAAACTCTATTGGCTATATTAGTGAAAAATCTAGTTCTAATAGTGTTAACACTGGTAGAGTAATTGGTTGTTCCTCTTCTGATGAGCAGAATCTTCTGTGTTCGGCAACTTGCTATGGTAGTTTTTTGTTTAAGAAATAAAAAAATCATCTGAGCATAACTAGTCCATGGTACAGTGGAATACTGTGACCCTATATCAGTATGAGACTGTCAAAAATTAACATATTTCACTGTTTGCTCTAGAAACTGTCATCCTTATTGTTACAGTAATATAATGTTTTACCAGTTTATCGATGAGATAATCATTTCTGTTTGTATTATTTCTTAATATTTTCAGAATAGTGATTATAGTTGCATCGTAAGTGGAGTGAATTACTAAGTATTAGAAATGGTAAACATACCCAAATGTATTTAAAATTGATCTTTAGGGCATATTTTTTAAATTACTGAGATCTTTATTTCAATTCTTTAAAAGCTGCTGAAAGAATCTGATTAAAACATAGTTTGATATGCTTTCTGGTGTAATACAATTTTTTCCCTCTTTGACATGAATGTGGTCTAAATACATGCATGCTGGCTGCTTAATTCAAATGTGTTCCTTTCAAGCAATTGCCAGATTTAGCTATAGAATGATTTTTGTCTTCAAGATCCATTTGGTCAGCAAGGAAAGTTTGTTTTAACATTTTCTTTAGTACATTAAGAGACCTTCTTTTTTACAGAAACATGCCTGGAATGTCTCTATTTTTCTTTAGTTCTGTAAGAGCTGAAATTTGTCTAAATGGCTCTACTTTAAAGATGTATATGTAGTATCAACTTGGTACTGTTGTTCCTGAAGATGAGTTTCAGCAAACTGAATGCTTTTACATCATCATTGTAAATGTTCAGCAATTTTAAAATTTTAGAGGGAAGTGGAAGGAGAGAGAAAGTAATGAAAGTATCTTGCTTTGTACTTGCAACGAAGTGACTGGAAAAATAGATGCAGTGTAATGAGTGGCCAGGTAGATTGGCATAGATCCATTATGTTCTGCCAGTATGAGCAGTAGTTGTCATCTGAGATGCATATTCCAGTTCGAATAAGTGAGGGTTGTTTTTTTTTTTTTCGATGCTTTTCTCATTTGTTCACGAATCTTTTTCCTATCTGTCTTAATGGTGTTTTTTTTTTTTCATAGTGGTGGCATGGTGCTTTGAAACTTTTCTTTTATCCCCATCGTTACCTCTACTTTTGGGGGTAGGAGGTGGGGGGCATGAGGAAGTTGAATGTGTTATTTGACATTTATTCATGTCAAATAACATGAATTTATATGTGGTAATGCATGTACTGTGTTTTAAATCTTATTCTAAGAAATGCCTTAATCACATTCAGTTTTGTTTACTGCAACTATTTTGTTGTTACTCTAGTAGCTGAAAACCCGAGTAAGGTGCTCAATTTAAGATACATTTTTATTTAAATGTAATGACTGCCAGCCATGATAGTTAAGGCAAACAACTGAAGAACAATGGAATTGTTCACTTTTTTTGTTCCTATAGCACATACATACAAGTTATATTACAAGTTGTACAGCAGATAGAAGATCTCTTCTAGCTATTAGCTGGTGGCTTTTTTTTTTTAACCATATTTGTCAGATGTATCACATATCAGGGTGATGGTTATTTTGGGAACAGTCTACATGACTAAGTACTGCAGTTACACTTTGGAAGATCAAAAGGAAAAACATTTAAGAGGTGACCCTGAATATATTTTTCTACATTTTACTTTTATAAAAAAAAAGGAATTCCTGTATACTTTATTAGTTTGTAATAGGAGTTACAAAAGTGAACAATAACAAACAACTGTAACGAGTAGCTGAAATTTCAAATGAATGTATTCATTATCAGAACATAGCTGATATTTGTCGGTATTGTCTAAATACAAGATTTGTTTAAAAATCAGTTATGCGATATCCAGAATTTAGTAGTGTGTATTGGTTTTGCTAAGTATTCATTAAGTGTGAAAACTAGTTCTTCATGTTTTGAGGAAACAGCATACAATGAATTTGTTCTGAAATAAAAAATAACTTTTGGTGTTTGTCTTTAGATTAAGTATCTTACCTTTAGATTAAGTATGCATATTTGTAATTTCCACTGTACTTAAGACTTGAAAGTCATGGTGTTATACACAGATAAGACACAATGGTTGTGAGAAAACTTTTACTTTTCAGTTTACTGTATTTCTAAAAAATTATAGTAGAATTTCAGTTCTAGTTTTTAGCATTTATTAAGTGTCTTGCTTTCCCTGAACTTAGTTTCTTTAAGAGGTCTCAAATGTTTTGAAGTGTGTATATAAAAATATGTTTGGACTGATACTTCATGTTAATCTGTTTTTCAGGTTGTTGAACAGGGTATGTTTGTAAAGCACTGCAAAGTAGAAGTATATCTAACAGAATTAAAGCTTTGTGAAAATGGAAACATGAACAATGTTGTCACGCGAAGATTTAGTAAAGCTGATACAATAGGTATGGGCAACTATTTTAACATTATGTGATTGTTGCTTGTTTAAATAGTATTTTGTAGTGAGTTCTGAATAAATAAATCTCTATATAAAATGATAGATGGGCATTGTAACCATTACAAAGAATGAGACTGGTCTTGTTTGGGTCAAAATGGGAAATTAAACAATTGTAATAGAATTTCTAATAAAATTAAAAAAAAATGTATTTTATCTAGACAGCTGTGTTAACTCTAGAGATTTGCATTTTTCAGAAAGTGAGCAGTGTAATGTTTTTCATTACCGTAATTGGATTCCATTGTGCTTTTTCTTGGCTTTTGGTGTGTTAGAAGTGCAATTTTTCAGGTGTTTCCATAGATGTATTTCATTAGTTAAAACTTCATAGTCATACATAAAGAGAAGGGCATATTACAAAACACAGGAATTAATTGGATTTATAAATTAATGCATAAAGGTCACTTACAAAGGTAAACTTCTTTGGGCTGTGAAATGGCACGCCAGACACTTTCTTAAAGTAACTGAGTCCTGTATTAAACATGTATCTTATTTTTATTTTGCCTGCTCTTTAAACACTGTGTCATTTTTTGAAACCATATTAAAAACATACTTGTCTCTGAAAATAACGAGCAGAATGTATACAAAGATATTGTTGATCATATAAGCTCAGTTTTGGGTGTATTTTTATATGTGTTTCTGAGGCAAGATTCTTTCAATGAAGTACATTTGTGCAGTTAAAATTGTGCTTTATGCCAAGGGCATAAAGTCAAGCCCAGCCATTACTCTTCATTACTTGGCATCAACACAGTCTTTTCAGCTTTAACTTGTAGTAGTTTATACTTGCTACCCTTTAGTTTTTTGAAGAATGCTTGTTTTAAAAACAGAATAATTTTCCCTCATTAGGTTTTAATTTTCAAGTTAAACAGATAATCATCTGCTTGTAATAGAATAAAAACTTAAAAATTGTCAAATTTGTCCTCGAAACAAAGCTTCGATGTTGTATGTTAATTGGCCTTTTTGGGATCTGGTTTATATTGGCAAGATGTACTTCATTAGTCTCTAAGCAAACCTAGAAACTTAGAAAAAAACAATTTCATGTTATCTTTCCCCGAGGACCAAATACAAGCTAGTTTACAGCTATACTGAATTAAATTCTAGCATTGGAATTATAAGTAATGGATGAGTTTCTGATATTTGCTTTCTCTAATCAGAAACGACATTTTGGAATGACCATTCTGGAATTACTTGGATGTGTTCATTTTTTTTTCATAGCATAGAGAGAATAATAATTATGAGAAAATTCTCATAAAGAGTAATAAGTAACAATCAGGCTCACTGGCAACCCTGTTCCAGACATTGGCCTTATTTGGTTTCCTGAGATGTGGATGAGATGCTCTCGGAAGCCTTAAAAACATATCTTTTCTGAAGCTGAATCTTCTTAAGCAGAGCAGCAAGCTGTGCCATCCTAGCCAGGACATCTAAAGGAGTTTATATCTCAGGAAAAGAACCAGAATAATCAAGACCAGTTTTTAGAGTAAAAGAATAACTGATTCCTGCATTTCTCTTATTATCTCTTAATAAGGTGATTTTTTTTTCTGTCCTTACATTAAGTATATTTAAGGTTATTCTGGTATTCATTGAGTTTGTAACAGAGATGCTTATTGTATCATTAAATAATACACAAGAGGAATCTTAAAACTTTGAATATTGTTCACCCTTGCTTGCATATGCCAGCAATGATGGGTTGCAGAAGTGTTGTATAGAAGTCAGTATCAATTCCACTGAGGTGAGAGGAGAAAAAGTACTTAGGTCTTATTCAAGAAGTTTTAGTATCTCTACCCATCATTAGTCATCATTGCTTATATTATTTATTAAAAGTCAGGACGAGACCTTCCTTAATTTTTATAAACAGAGAAGGTTTTGGAGAACCTTAAATACTCTAAGCACAATATAACATTCACCTGCCGATCTTCAAATGTGTGTTATTCCTACAATTCCTTTGTTCTTCTACTCAAGTAGAAACTAAGTTAGCCTGTATGTCAGCAAGCTAGTACAAGGTAGGAAAAAAGTAATTATAGAGGACAGAACTGATGATGACAGTCACTTTCTTGGGATTGTATTGGACATATCCAATGTGTTCCTTGGACCTTCTTGGAGATCTCCTACAGTTGAAGACACTCACCTTGGAGGCATTGCATCTTAAAGACTGATGACCAAGTCATTTTTATTTTGATCGTTTTAGTATAAAAAGAATATGAGTTAGGAGGAAGCATTTCAGTCTGGTTGTTGCTGACCATTAGGACTTCTGAGTGAAAATGAGTTAATGAACTCTTGAGGAGTCTTATTTATATGAATGTATGAAAACAGCTCAGTCACTAGCTAATCTGTTGGCTTTTTCTACCTTTATTCAAGAGTTTTACAAATGAGAAAATGACAGACTGTCTGTTGCCTCATTTATGGATGAATAAGAGTCAGGTTGTGTCTGCAATGCTTTAAAACAATTCCAAAACTGAGCTGATAAACTTCATAGAAAATTACACCAGAGGCCCAGAATCTATGGTCTTTTGGGATTTTTCCCAGTAAATTATCTTGGCAAATGGCTTTATGACTTGTCTGTGCCATTAATTTGCTGCGCAATAGAAGAATGGAAAGCTTTCTGCCCTTGAGGACAGTTTGTTGTGGGATCAGTGACTAGCCTTTCCCTTCTTTAGGAAGCTGAGATTACTGCTGCTTAGTACAGATTAACATCTTGCAGTTTCCTTTAGACAGTAGTTGCGATAGCACTAGCCCTTAGGAGCCAGGGTGTATTTTTATTAGGATCCTCTGAACTCAATTGTCTCACTCTGACTCTTCTACATAGCATTGCGGAATATTGCTTAAATCATGCATCTGTTCTCTTTTTTCTTTTTTGGTCATATTTGTACTTGAACAGGCACATTCATTCTAGACCATACGCCAGCAGTTCAGTGATACTTGGTGGGAATGTACTCTTCCCAAGGTCTTGGACATCCTGTATGTTGTATCTTATCTGATAAGATTGATGCTTCCTGTCCCATAACAGTTCTCTGAGTGAAGCTGGAATAGGAGATACTAATTTAGTATTTGCTAAGAACAAGAGCTGAAATGCTCAAATATTTAATTTTCATGGTTATTAATAAGTTAATGGAAAAGTATCTTTTGTAATTATTTGTTCCAGTAAACGCCATTGATAGATCTAGATTTTTTTTTTTTTTTTTGGAAAATTGTGCCAGCTAGATTCATTCTCACATTCAAATGTAGTTATTTGAAATAATTGGTTAAAAACTGGTTCTGACCAAAAAGGCAACAAAAAGCCTTATTTCTAGCTCCTACCTTGCCTACATATCATCTTTGTTACAGAAACAGATGATCCAATTAAACAGTTGCTTTCATACTAAAATGTAAGTTAACTAGTTTAGAAGGAAATTGTATTTAGTTGTCTGCAATATCTACAAATATCATTGGCCGCTTGTCATGCATTTCTCAAATCAATGGCTGGATTTTTAAAAGGTACTTCCAAGCATCAGGTCTCATTTTGACTTTTCATATTTAGCACAGTGATACTAGAAGAGAATCTTAAGGGGGCAAGGGGAATTCTAGTGTTTCAGCACTGATGTTTTTATCCTGAGAATAATAGTGTTTTCAGTGACCATCAGGAAGGCAACTGTATGTTTCGTGACTCCTGTTTTGTTTCTGTGCTAGTTGTTACAAGGCTTGACTGCCAGGGGGCTTTATGAATGTACCAATTTAAAAACATCGAAATGAGGTTGCTGTGATGTAGCACTGCACATATTAGTTCAAATTAAAGCACTCTTTCATAAATTTGATTTTGCGTAAGGAGAATGGAGTTAATTATGAACTTAAACTCCAGTTGTACTGGAGTTATACTGCCTCAAAATTATGTTTCTGGCAAGTAGAGTAGGAGATGACAGACCTTTTACGACAAATATTTCAGGAACATCAAATCTTTCATGGTTCTTCTGGAATATATTTCTGTACTTCAGTTTTACAGAGTAGTCCTTAATTTCTGTGAGTATGAGAGTTAAATTTAGTATGTGTTTGTGGTGGTCAGTGCTAATTGCACTGGGCTGCGGGTAGTAGAAGGTTTAAAAAAAAAAAACAACGGATTAATTTAAGGAGAGGAACAGAAGGATTTGCCCTCCCAGCCCCCTTTTTGTTGTTGTTGCCAATTTCGCATCTAATCATTCCCTATCTACCCACACTCCTGTGGTACCACGCTTTGTGAAATGAGTAGACGATACCTAGGGGTATCTCCTGTCATCTGTTACTTATGCACTTCTCTTTATTTGGTATGCTTTGCTAGGAGATTCAGGAGGGAATAAAATACACTTCTGACTATTTCCATCTTAAAAGCATGCCGACTGGCAACTTCCTGCTTTTCTTACAGCATGGTGTAGTTGTATGTCCATTTCTACGGTTTGATCTGTATTTTCAATATAAAAAAAAATAGTAATGCTTTATTTGACTTTAGCATTTAACTAGATAAACACTATAAACTTCTGTTTTCTCCTTTTCAAAACAGATACAATTGAAAAAGAGATAAGAAAAATCTTCAATATTCCAGGTGAAAAAGAGACCAGATTGTGGAACAAATACATGAGTAATACTTTTGAACCATTGAATAAACCAGATAGTACCATACAAGATGCTGGTTTATACCAGGGACAGGTACTGTGTAATATCATTTCCTTTTTTTATACATATCTTTTTTGCTTATGAAAATATAGCTCATTCCAATAAATTTTCAATCTTTTTAAGTGCAGTTTAACTCCTGTCCTAATAGATGATGTTGGGGTAGAGGATTTTTTTTAAACAACTTAAAGTAGTCATTGGGTATATATGCATAAGTAAAGATGAGTTTAACACTCCAATTAAATTAAAAGCAAATGAATGTTACATTGCTGACTTGAACTTGGTAGAAACCTGAAATAGGATCCGGGATATGTTTCCACAATGAAACCTACATTTAGGATAATAAATGGATTTGAAACATTTAGGATTTGAAATTCCAGCGTCCAGATTTCAGAAAGAAGTTAAGAAAAAATGAAATCTTTTTCAGATAAGAACCATAGAGATAAGAGCTCAATAACCTGTTTTTGCATGAGACTACATCATCACTTAAAAATAATTTTTATAGATTTTTTACAATATATTTTTAACTTTACAGTTCTTTTAACTTTACAAATGAGAATAAAGCTATACAAATATAAGTGTGATCTGATTGAAGAATTTTATCATCAGAATATCTTTTCAGATTACATTGATTCTTTAGTCTTCAAATAAAGTTGGATTTTTTCAGCAGCTGTGGTTCATGCAGTCATGTTGCAAAATATAAGTTGATAAGATTTGATGGCAGTAATTGTACACAACATTGTGTTAAAATATTTCCTTTTACCTTTAAATACCTGTTTTTGGCCTACTCAACAGCAGTATTCATGCTGTGCTTCAGTTTTCTTTTATGGCATGGAAGGTAAGTAATCAGTGCACCAAAATAACAGCTTGAACTATTGTGCCCTTTAACTTCATGCCGCACGCACTTAAACCCTCACACAGTTAATTTTCACAATGTAGAGGTCCTGCTGTAAGTCCCAATGAAGATTTGCGTCAAAGATACAACATGCAAATAAATAGCCTCTATTCCAGTGAAACATTAACTGTGAAGCACGTGTGGTCTTATATAGCTATAAAAAGATCTGCGGGTGACATCTATACTTTCAGCAGAACAAATATTTTTTCAAAACAGAGTTTAACCATGGTTTCTGAAAATGCTAAATGCCATGTCAGAGAATGTGTTTGGGTCAGTTGTACTTGCTGACACACAAGGTTGTTATTTTTATTGTCTAGCCTCCTAATTTAAAGATAGTTATTATATTAGTCTATCTAATCTAGTAGTTACTTTTTACCATGTAATTATAATCTATAAGTTGTTTTGAATTTTTCAGTTTGTTTCTGAAGTGAGCCTTTTAGGATTCCATTGAACTTTTACATCTGCATCTTCCTTTAATTTAGTGGTCTCTGAGAACCAAAAGGAATTTTTTTTTTTTTTTTTTTTTTAGCATTCAGCGCCAAAGATAGCAAGCTTCCATCTTCCAGACAGAAAATTATTCATGATAGAAAGCTGGTTTTCAATGGCACATCTTAATCTGTTCAGACTGAAAATATGATTTCACCTTCAAATGGCAGCATGATTTATGTAAGGTTTTGAGGACAAGTGCATATGTGTATGTATGTCTGTGTGTAGACACACAAAGATATAGCTTGGCAGTTACTGTCCTGAAATATCAGCATAAAATTAGGGTGAATTATTTTCATTTGAAAACGAAGAGCTAGATTCAGTTCAAATATTGGAATCTAGTTGCCATTTCAAATGATTTTGGCTATCCCAGCTGTCAATCTAGAAAGGCGTGAGCTTTTTGTAGGTCCTGTGTCATGTCTGCCAGCGTAGGGTAGATATCTCAAATACCCAAAGGCGTTTCAAATGGCACTTGCCTGTGTTTGGGACTGAGTGTTCTGTACTCCTGTTTGTACCAATAACAACTTGAGTTAAATGAATTTCATTAAACAACTGTCCTGTTTGGAAAATCAGTATTAGATGAATGCTTCTGAAAACAAACGAAACAACCTCAAGACTATGATTTTCAGAATATCAAGGCAGAAAATGTTTTTGGTTTTGTTTGTTTGTTACCTACCTGTGTAATGTGAGGCAAAATTCCTTTGGTTCCATTCTTTAACAGGGCTGTTGTATAGACATGATTTCTACAAATTCATGGATTCTGTTTGTGTTGGTCTTCTGACCTCTTTAAGATTTGCCAATTTACTCAAAAATTGTTGAGGTATATTAAGTGATGTGCTGAAAGTTGCCCAAAGTGTTTTTATGACATTTTTTTTTTTGTGGTAGGTACTGGTGATAGAACAGAAGAATGAGGATGGAACATGGCCAAGAGGTCCTTCAACTCCTAAGTAAGTTGTGAGTTTGTCACGTTTGCTGTAGCTTAACTATTTTCCCATGTTATTTTGCTCTCAAACACAGCTGGTTTTAAAAGTGGCATTCTATTTTTAAAATCAACATTTAGATGTTTCAGCTGAAAAAATGCAAAATAGTGTATTTGTTTTAAGTGCTGCACATTATAGAACATAATATTAAAAAGTGACTTCCTGCATATGCATTGCATATTTTTTTTGTTTTAGGCCAGTGATACACTTTGTCCTGTTTTAAAATAGGAAAAAAAAAAGTCTGTAGTAGAAAATTGTAAAACTTAGCTTATTTAAGATTTCTGTTTCAAGTGTATTTGCTAGGAGAACATAGATGCATGCAGTTTATCAGTATTTTTCTTTCATGTAAATGTTTTGATTACTAGCTTGTCCTTTTATTTCCAGAGCACGTAATACTTACACATAAACGTTACTTAAATTTCAGTCTGCATTGCCAGGATGTTGCTTTTGTTCTTTGTTGGGCTGTCATCAATTTACAGATTATGATGTTATTTTTCTTTTCATTTTTTTTTTCTGTTGCCATTATGACCAGTATCTTGATAACAGCAAGTAAATAGAAGACGTGTATGGCTTTTTTCATTTAGCTGGATACTTTTTTAAAATTTTGTTTCTAGAATCTAAATCATGTTCTCTGAGGTACACATGGGTTTTGAAGAACAGTTGGAACTTCTAGTAACCTTGCAGGATTCCAGCCTTACAAACAATTAACTGTTTTTTTCCCTTTTGTAGATGGGTTTTCAAGCATATCTTTTACTGAAAAGTTCTTTTAAGTTTCTTTTATTCCTTTTTTTTAATCTGAATTCATGTAATGAGATTCACTGTTTTTGAGATATTTTTGTAGAATCTTTGCTTGTCATTTGAAGGACAGAGATTCTTAATCTTTTTTGCATTTTATCTTAAGCACTTATTGGGAGTAACAGTTTATATTACATTGCTTAATGAAATCTGAGTTGTTCAATTTAAGTTTAATATGAACAGTGTAATCTTGCTTAGCAAGATATTATGACAAAAAGAAATGAGAATGTAGAGCACCAGAAAGAATAGGGTGCAAACTAATTGAAGTTTAATCTCTGACTTCAAAAAGCTTCTAGTTAAAATGTAAGTTCTGAGTCAAACTTTAAATGTAGATTTTGAAGTTTATATGCATATAGATAACTGAGTATCATGGCTTCTTTTGAAAGTTTTGATAGCAAGATATTCTCAGTACTGGTAACTGCTTCAATTCTGCCAAATTTTTATTACACTTTTTAGAAGGCGTTGAGAAACAGTATGTAAATTAATGTATATCATCTGGAAAATCTTTCGTTGGGGACAAGTAAAATAGAAAGTTCTGGTGTCAGAGAAGGCTTATAAGTAAATCGGAAAACGAGGGTGAATGGTTTTACTGTGAAACGGGGGTATGTTTCTGAGATTCGGCAACTGTCACAAACATTGATTGAAATTTGGTATTCAGATGCACTGTAATAATGGAGGGTCTGCAATATTTAGTAGATTCACATAGAAGCTGTAAGCAAGCAGTGCTGAGCCAAGGTTTTTACATCTATCTGAAACCTTGTGAAAAATGTTTAAAGGGGTAAGAATATAATACACTTGCTTTTGAGTCTTCTGTGTGAGATACTCTGGGATTGTTAGTATTAGTTTGTCATCAGTAATCGTATGCCCCCATGCACCTGCCTATAGTCCTGTCATTGAGTACATACATTTCACTGAGAGCTGGGAGTAGCTCTTTGTAGCGCCTCTTTTAGAAGAGTATAAATTGCAAATGTAATTTCTGAGTCCAGAGAATAAAATGCCTCATTTTAAAAGGTCAAAATGTAGAGTATTGGAAAATGTGAAGTATTTCTAATGCTTGAAAAGGCCAGGACCATTTTCAGAACATCACCTGAGCTTTTTGTAGAATCACAGAATAGCCAAGCTTGGAAGCGTACCTACCACCTGCTCAAAGAATGGTCCCTTGAAACAGGCTGCTTGGGTCCAGTCAGGTTTGGAGCATCTGCAAGAATGTCCTTTCAGTGGGCACCACTGAGGTCTCTCTACCACCAATTATTTATACACATTGGTAAGATCCCCTCCGGAGCCTTCTCTTCTCCAGGCTGAACAATCTCAGCTCTCACCATTCCTCCCTTAGTGTATACTGGTGACAGGGTTATTCCTCGCCACATGCATGACTTTGCATTTCCTTGTATGAAACTTGATGAGGCTCCTGTCTGCCCATTTCTCCAGCCTGCAGAGGTCCCTCTGAATGGCAGCACAGCCTGTGTGGTGACAGTTGAAAATGAGATAGTAAGGTGTTTTGCACATTTTCCCTGCCTTTTTCTTCGTAGCAGAAGCATAACAAGCAGTCTTTAAATTGATTGCTTCTATTGGCAGCTTTTATACCTACTGTAAGTGATGGGAGGCTTTTTTTCCGTAAGTAACATGTTAAAGGCATGATCATCTTTTCCTGCAGCAAGAGAACATACTTTGAAAGAGGCAAAACTGTGACCTCAATTTGGTATAGAAAAGAACACCTTGGAAAATAATTCTGGTTTTCTCATAATGAATCAGTACAAGTGATTACAAGCTCACCTGTTAGTGAGCTTTTTGTTACAAAAACAATTGTTTTTTTTCCTTATAAAGAACTTGGAGGAATTGATTTTAGGCTTGAGATTGTTTTTGTATAGGATGAGAGACTGCTGTGCAATTGAGAATTCCAGCTCTATGTCCAAGCTTGTCAGTGCTTAGATTTGTTTTTTGTGTACTGTTCTTCTAACGTCTGAACTTAGGTTATTTTGGAAGCAATTGCAACATCTCCTGTTTTAAAAACAAACACACACACACAAAAAAAACACTCACCTCTTAAGTTTACTGATATCTGCCATTGTCTCACACACATTTCACACTGCTTTTGATATGTGTTTTTGTCTGGAAGTATCTGAATGCGGTGTGCATTTTTTAATGTGTACAGGGTCAGTCTTCTGCCTTGGGAACAGCTGGATTTTTGGCACTCTGCAAGGTTCTGTTTATATCAACTGTTTGTATCAGCTACTGGGATTTTGTTGCTCAGGAAGTTTGGCTTCTGTGAAACTGTTTCTAGGGAGCTCATAGGGAGTTCTCATCAAATGTCTTTACTGTCATCTGTTCCTAAAATAGCTATTATTCAGCATTAATGGATAGTTCTGCAGAAAACTGTGCTAAACTGACTCTGCGTGTTTGTATCCTTCTACTGAAGATTATTTCACGGGTGCGGGGGTTGGGATGTGTGTGGAAAAATATTTTAGTGGCTTATTGTCATTGACATGTTTTAAACTAAGATAACAAAAATCTCGGGCTGTAGTTTGCGTAACTGAGCAACTTTACTACAAAACCAAACTATTTGTGTTCAGGAAAAACTGCAACAATTAAAATATTCATGCAATCCGTGATTCTAAAACGAGATGAGAAAAAACAAACTTAAGCTTTGAAGTTCCAATTAGGTACCAAATGAATAGCCAGGACAAGCTTTCTGATAGTTTTTTAAGAAGTTGTTACCTGTTTATATGCAAATATATATACAAGCAAGTCAGAGAAACATAGAGACTATTTAGTAAAAACTTATTTTCTAATTTTAGAAAGGTGTTGTATGCCGTTTTCCTAGAAAACTTAATAAAAAAGCATTAATTTAAATCCATCAGGTTCTTCAGAAATTCAATCTGCTTCTTACATGGCAAAAGCCTAAGAAGTTCCTATTTATCATATGTATCTGTAGACAATAAAAGTAATAAATTTAATTCTGGCCTGCTTTTTTAGACATCACTGTGGAGTTAAGTCCTCCAAATAGCTAGCTGCTACTTTGCATGATTTACAGATTGAGTGCTGTTAGCTTTAATACGTTTCTATGTAAAAGGGAATACGTTGATTTTTTGACCATAGAAAAATTTGAAACTGGAAACAATCCTATATTTTTCTTTGTAAAATAAATAATTTTTGTCATATGGTAAGATGTTGTTTTTTTTCCGTAAGAAGTTCTTTTCTGTTTCCAAACGACATGCTTTTATCTTGGAGAATCACTAAAGGCTCTCAATTGATTTTTGTTGTTTTTTTTTGTTTTGTTTCTGAGCTCAATCTCTATGCTTTTTACAGAAACAAAAAGGAATAAAAGATAAATAGCTATCCCCTCAGAAATAATTTAATGCTTGGGTATCCTAAGTTTGTAGGAAGCAAATATCCATAATTCTTCAAAAGAAAAACTGCTTGTGTATTGGAATGAATAGTATCTAAAACCACAAGTTTTAGTGTTTTTCCCTGAAGCAGTTGCTGCACAGACAGGTGTGCCTTTCTGCTGACATTGCTGGGAGAAAGATAATTGTGGAGAACAGAGCTGGCAACTGGGGACTTACTCTTAGGTCTTAAATTGTAAAAGCAAGAGCTTTTCTGCCAGTCAAGAGCTAGCCTGCAGTTTGCTGATGCATAATAACTTGTTCAACTGCAATAACCATGTGTCTGAGCCCCTGTGGGTAAACATCAAACATTGGTAATGTACAACAGAGACGTTTTCATGTTAGTTTAACAAAAGTGGTCATTAATACCAGTTAATACAGGGTTGAGAAGCTCTAACAAATGTATGCCCTGAACTCAAAGAAAAAATTTTTTTTTTGGTTGCTGCCTGTTAGAATATCAATCTTTCATACTCCCAAAGAAATACAATTAACTGAATCAATTGGTGTTGATGGGGTTTTGTGTTTTTGTTTGTTTTTTGTAAGAAGAGGATAGTCCAAACTGAAGTAGGAAATTACTAAAGCTAGCTTTAAGATACGAAATTCTTTGTCAGCGTAGTTATAACCACACCTTCACAGAATCAGAGTCCTTGAGGATGGAAGGAGTTCACAAGATGATCTTGTCCAGTCCCCATCCCCAAAGCAGGAGCAGCTACAGCAGGTTCCCCAGGACTGTGTCCAGTCAGGGTTGGAATATCTTCAGGAGTGGAGGATCCACAGCTGCTCTGGTCAACCAATTCCAGGGTTTGACCACCCTCACTATAAAAAAATGATTGTTTAATCACTTTTTTTGGTGAACATAATCTTATTTTCAGATGGAATTTCAGGTATTTCAATATATACCCAGATCAATATATGTCCAAGTCTCTCCCGTACTAGGGAGACCAGAACTGAACCCAGCAATCCAGTTGCGTCTCATCAGGGCAAAGTGCTGAGAAGAAGACAAGGCTCATCTCCCTCGACCTGCTGGCAGTGCTTCTCCTAATACAGCCCAGGAGGTTGTTGGGCTCCTTTGCCCCAAGGGCACATTGCTGGCTCATGCTCAGTTTTTTTATTCATCAGGACCCTAGGTGCTTCTTTGCCAAGCTGCTTTCCAGATGGTGGGCCTCCATTCCTCCCTCAGTGTGTACTGTTGCCGGGGATTACAGTAACTTCTCTGTATCCTGTTACTAAGTTTGTAAGGTCCTTTACCTCCTTGCCCTTCTCATGCTGGTAGGTGAACTGTTGTGTATCAAACTAGTTTCAATGTCTTTGACTTCTTGTGGTGAGCTCTGGATGCTAATACCAACTTTTGTCTGCCAAAAAGGAGAAGGTTTTTGATTGTTACAGTGCTGCCTGTTGACCGTCTTCAGTTGACCAGAATTAGTTCAAGAAAAGAGTGCGCAAGTCCTTCACAGATCTGGATTAAGCATGAGATTAGGTATTTGCAAGTCACTTGTTCAAGTGATTAGTTAGTATCTTCATTAAAGCCTATTATATCAATTCTAAAGCAGTACTGAATCATTTTATGTGAGAATTTATTACCTTACCACTCAGTCTGTTTTGGGAGTGGAGAAACAAGGTGGCTGTTTGTCCTGTGCCATGCAGAGATAGTCATAAAATATCTCAAGTTAGAAGGGACGTACAAAAATCGTTGAGACTTGCTTTTAATCTTAATTCTAATACTTTAGTTTTATCTTGTTCTTTTTGGTGTCTCTAGTTGTGTCAGCTCTGAATTGGTCTACTGACTTAAACGAACTGGGCAAAGAGGGTATAAGTTGTGGTGATATCATTTAATTAAGACAGCTCTTATGATAAACCAATGAAAGGCAAGTCCCACACAAAACTCTTTTAAAGCCTAAGTAATTTCATGTTGTTTGCTAGCTTACCTTGTTCTTCTGGATGTTGTCTTAGAATTTATGTGCAGAAATTTGATCTAGCATAATAAAATTACATTTACTTAGAACACTGCTGGTAGATTTGGTTTGAGGCAATCATATTTTTCTGTGTTCCTGCTAAAGTTTTTTTTTTTCTTAAAGGGTATTGCTTTTTATTATAGGGAGAATTTGACTATTACAATTGTGTTTCAAATTACTAACAAATACTTACATAGCAGTCTTCCCCTATATATACCTACTAGACTGCCAGTTACAATCTCAGACTGTATGTTTTCATGCAGCTCCAGCGTTTTCCTTATGAAAGGAGTTTCAGTTATTAGCCATAAAGACAAGACAATTACTGCCAAAACTAGTATGGAAAATCTTGCATTTACTAATACGTAACATTCTGCTGCAGAACATAAGCATTTTGTGTGTTTGCTAGGCAGTGCCCTAGCATTTTTAACCAAAAGTAAAATAATTAAAGAAGCAATATATGCTTGTGCATTACAAAGGTTTAAAAATCACTTTAAAATGTGCTGAAATCAGGGGCAGTGCTAAACTCAGAAACCTCTGAAACCCAGGCTTTAGTGAAGAATAGGTTAGGATTGTATGGGGGCTGTGAGGAGAGGAACATGAGGTACACATGCTATTCTTTCCTACCTTTATAGTATCTGTATCTTCTGCCTCTTCTTTCTTCATCAGACCTATCCCCTAGGTACACTATCCCCTAGGTACACTCTGGCTGGCTTTATTCCCCTCAAGTGTTGCAGAGCCTCTGCTATTACAGGCATACTGTGGTTTGATCACTCACTCTTGACGTTTTCTTTTTTTCAGAATAACTGGTAAATGAGATCACTATGCCTGGATTATATTTTTTCTCAACTCTTTTTCCTTTTTTAATTTTAATGGTCTTCTATTGCTTGCTTGATTATGCGTTTTCAAGGAGACACGTGTGTATGTCTGCAAAGCTGTGCTTGTAAATATGAATGAATAGAGTAAGTTCTTTGCAAAGTGCTTCTTGAAAATATGCCTGTAGAAGGCTTGACGTCTTGGTTCCTATTAACAATGGGACTTAAGATGGCTTAGTGTCTGATACACAGGCACTGGAGAACAGGTCTTTGGCTTTTCAGGGAACTTGCTTCATTTCACTGATACAATCTAATACATTAGGGTGTGTTAAACATAAAATGTACTCTGCCAATAAGTCCGAAATGCTTTAGGCAAGGAATTCTAGCCAAAACAGTTGTCTTCTATGCATCCTGAACAGAAATTCAGAGCAAGAATTGCTCTGGTTTTGCTACTCAGAATCTTTCTGGCAGCTTGGCCATGGAAGAGAGTGTAGTCTGGAAAGCTTAGTCCAGCTGCCCACAACAGTGGATAGAAGAGCATTCTTCTACAATTTTGAGTTCAATTGTCGGCTAAGTTACTATGTGAAACAGCTATCTACAAAGTTTTGAGATAGGGATGTTAAATACTAGTCATATTTCTTATTTCTTTTTCTGTTTAACAAGAGGGAATGCTGAAACAACTCATTAATGCTGTTTTTTTCTTGCAGTAGAGTGAAGTTGAGTGGGAAAAAAAAAATAATAAATATTTCTTATTTCAACTATCTCTTTGTAATTGTATCCTAAAATAAGATCAAAATCAATTCCAAAAGGGTGGCTTGAATAATGATGCATGCTTTTAAGAAGTCCATACAACTTCTAGCATATTAAATTATCCTTGAAACTTCAGAGTAAAATTAAGTATTCGTTGTTCACATTCAATTTTCAGAATATAATTTAACTAGCAATGACACAGATAAGAAAATTATACAGAATACTTTTAGACTCAATAACAAAGTCCAACTTTTGTACAGCTGATTACAAGAAAGTAAAGTACATACCACTGATGAAGCAAATGTTAAATACATGTGAGTAGTCAATCTGATTAAATGATTTTTACATCAAACATTTAAATCTTTAGACACTTGAAAATTACTCTGGAGCTCTTGCTTTATTTCTTGCTTTACATTACAAATATTTTTATCCTATACATAACATCTATCTTCTGATGTCAAAAAGCCTCAATAAATACAGATAGTGCAATAATGCAAATAATGCCACTTAAGTCACAGAAAATCTAGGGTTTATTTTATATCTAAATGCAGGAGACTTATTGCACTAACTTTAATCATTTAATCTAGTATATTTGGAGTGAAATTTTTACTTCTACCAGTAATTTTAACTGGAAATTTTTACCTTTTACACAGATTACTAAGTATACAGTTGAGAAATGCCACAGTCACACTAATACATATTGAATTTAGCACACTCCTAAAAGAGTATATGTTTTGTCTTAGAACCTTGTATTTAAAACAGAGTTGAATTTTTGTTGTATTCTTGATGGCTCATTTTTGCTTAGGAAATTACTAAGTTATTGCAGTTTGTTTATTTTTATTTTTCTGATGGATACTTTTGTCATTCTTCTTATACAGTGTTAAGGAACAGAAAGTAGGGCAGTAGTTTCAGCTTTAGTGCTTACTGTCCTTTCAGGGTTTTTTGTTATTCTTGTTTTCATCTTCCTTTTAGTGACTGGGGGGATTTCTGCCAATATTGTTACCAAGTTTTCCAACAAGTGTTGAAATATATTGAAAGTTCTTAAGAGCTATGAATGAATTCCACTCATCTTTGTGCATAGGATTTAGCAATGTAACCATCTGTAAGCAAATAGAAAGGCTGCACACCTCAGAGTTGTAGGAATCTCTTACATGTCATCACTTCATATTTGATAGCAAATGCTGAGTTTTAACTAGATATTTTATCATACTGGCAGAGCATCAAAGCAATGAGTAAAACAACTGTCACTTTCTCTCAGAAACAAATTATTTTTAGTTTTTGGCTGGAAACGAGATTTGTATTTGTGTAATTTATTCTGGTTTCTTTGAACCATTAGACAACAATTATTATGCATCAAGTTGTGAACTTTAAAACAATATTGCATTAGAATTTGGCTTAAATTAGAGAAGAAGCTTCACATTTGTTCTGAAAATTTAGGTTTCCATTCAAAATGACTCCGTTCAAATACCTTCTTTAAAATAACAAATGTGCATAATTTACCTTTCGTCTTGAATTCAAATAGGGCTAAACTAACTTCAGATTTTTATCTTGTGGACATAATCTGGGTATTTTACTTTGAAGATAATGCTCAAAGGATTTAGATTGATAATGGAAATCTACAGGAAAGCTTTTAAGTAACATTTTTCTTCATGTGATAATACAGCTTTTCTTTTGGAAGAGGTTTATTAATAAGAAGTTTAAAATAAATGTGAAAATGTACTTGGAAAAATTCCCTGTGTAAATATGTCTATCTCCTTGCAGAGCTTATTGCTTGAAATGTGCTTAAAATATCCTGAGCATGCAGAATTTCTTGTCTTAATGTTGTGAGATGTATTTCAAAGCTTTCCAAGGACAGCTGGAGCTTTATCCAACCCAGCTGGAGTTGCACAGGGCCCACAAAAAAAAAGAAAAAAAAATGCATGAAGTTGCCTAAAAACCATTGAGCCTTTTCCATGGTTTTCTGTAAGATCTAGAAAAGGAAGAAACAAACAGAAAAATTCAGCAATGTTGCTGTGTATTGTATTTAATTGTTAAATTAAGGGTGGGGTTACGATTGAAATATTCAGTATTCTTATAGTTAAGAAGAAACTACTTAACCACTGGGGATGAACAGTGATGATACTACTTTTGGCTCAAGAGGTTTTATAGCTTGCTTAATATTCTGCATTATATCCTGGAGTTCTTTTAACAATGTTAATAGGGCAAATTTACTGAAATGGTTTCATGCTGCTGTTAAACTAACCTTGGAATATGTGTCTTAAGCATTTTGATGTCACGTCTCAACATCCATTTATGGTTAAATGAAAAATCCCTAAAATTTTTAAGTTAGAAGACTTGCATTCTAGGTTGTAGAACATCAAAATATCTGTTGTCTTACTGTAAACTGAAAGCATTTTTTTTTTAGCAAAGTGGTCTGTGAGTTTTGTTTGCTTTTTGTTTTAATAGCACTATTTCTTCAACATAATATGAAACTGTGAAACTTTTTAGGTTTTAAAAAAGGAATTCTGAGAGATGTGTGTCATGAGTATTTTTAGTGCTTTGCCCATTTTTAAAAAAAAAAAAAAAATCCATGCTTGTTTATATGCACTGCTCTTTTGTTAGTTTGCTTTCAAGGTTTTTAATATCTCAGCATTTTTATCTAATTTACCATTTTCATATTTTTAAAGGTCCCCAGGTGCATCCAATTTTTCAACTTTACCAAAGATCTCTCCATCTCTATCAAATAATTATAACAACATGAACAACAGAAAGTAAGCAAATATATCTTAAAAACTTTATTTAATTGAATCACCTCAGTGTGATATAAACAGATTTCCATGTTACCTATCTTAAGAATTTTGATTTGGTTGTACAGTATTTGGATTATGAATTGTTACTGGTCACTATTTTGCAGTGTAGGTGTTGTAAAGCATGATAGCAGGAAACAAAACTCAATTAAAATGTTTAGTAACTCTTAGCCCTCGGATGCTAAATACAATGCTGAGCACTGTAAGAAAATGTATAAAGACTTTCTTAGATTATTTTCCTTCCAAAAATACATTATTATACTGTCTAGTTTTAGATGGGGAACAAAAAAGTATAAACTGCTTTCAGTTGTGATGGTCGGGTTTTCCCTTATTTATTGATTCTAAGGTATTATAGCGGGATGTATGATGGCACACCTTGATTTGAGACCATGGCAGCTGAATTGTTTTAGCTGTAATGGTTGTCATAGTAATTATAGCCATTGATTAGCTATCAGCAGCATAAATTCTGTGTCTTAGTGCTAGGAGACTTCAGAGATCTGTTTGCAATTGATGTGCTTAAGTATTGCAATGTACAGGAGCTTAGCAAAAGAGACTTTTCACTTGTAAAGGTTTTCTCCTTTCTGTGACAAAGTAGATATTTTATTAGGATTGTGATAAAAATCTAAAAGAGGGGCTTTCATATGCCAGTGGCCAACTTTGTGTGTAATGTTTTTTATATGTGGCAAATGTAAAAAGTTGGTGAATACAGAAAAACATGGAATTATTTCACTTTAACAGATACTTGATAGAGCATCTTTCAAATACTTGACGCCAGAAAGCACCCATCTCTAATGTAAGCTGGGGGAAATTAAAGAGGCTTATTCTTACCATTCCTTCAAATTGAGAATATTTTTCCAAACATGCATTTTGTGGTCAAACGTGAAGATGTTAAGTATTAAAAAGGTGATATAAATATTAAATGTCTTATACAGTATTTTCCAGTTAAATACTGCATTTATCAGAAGTAATTTTTCATAAGGGGTGACGTGTCACTTGTGTTTCTACCAGTTGTGAGTAGCCCCAAGTCTCAGTTTGAAATCCATGTAGTTAATTGCAATCCATTGTACTCTGTGTGAGTGTGTAGTAAATAAATATACGGTATCTATTGTTGTCTGAAAAATCATTTGACTCGAGCTGAGCCTCGAGCTGAGAACTAATGCCTTTCCCCCATTGCATATGCAAAAGGCAATTGTAATGCCAAAAGCGAAGCTCAGCAGTCATTATTTCTTATTGAGGTCCCATTTTAAATTGTTAGTATTTTTTTCTTTATTTAAATTTATTGTCTCTCTAGTGATGCTTCCTTTAGTTCTAGGAAGCAGGTTTGAAACCTGTGGCCAGTTCTTGCGGCTTTTAAAGACAGTTTCCCCACTTGCTTTAGCTGATTTTAATTTTTGGTTTCTTTTGAAGCCAAATGGGAGCTGTGGTTGTGGTTTTTAGTTGTGGTTTTGTTGTTTTTATTTTATAATTTGAGGATTTTCAGCAGAAATACGTGTTTAAAAGGAAGTGATATAAAATTGAGATTTGATGAGGTTTTTGGTTATTTGAAGTGCCTTAAATATAACATCAGAAAACCTAAATTAGAATAGGTGTGTGTGCTCTATAGTGTTATGAAACATCAGCCATCTTTTTGTTGTAACTCAAACCACTGTATATCTGACAGTTATGTAACGCAGATACTCAATTCAGAAGCATGTATTTTTCCTTATAGTACAATAATCTATTTATGGTGAATTTTAAAAAATATATTTTTAACAAATCCACAGATTTACAATTTGCTAAAATAGATAATACATAAAAATCTGTAGCAGAACTTCTGTCAGAATATATATTCAAGATGGACTAGGTCAGTAATAGAGAAGTCATATCCATTAATATACTATGTACTCTTACATGAAGAATTTTTGTTTTCAAAAAGTACATGTATTTAATTATATAATTCAGGAGTAAGAGCAGCAGTTTTCTCCTGTTTTCGACTCTTCTCCCAAATACCTCCTTTTCTAAGAAAGTACTTCTTTTCCTTTAATTCATGCTATCATCTTTTCATTGCTTTCTTAAATAACTACTTAGGTCAGCTTTGCCCAGAATTTATTTTCATGTTTATGCCTTGCTTGTCTTTTACATTTCACATTATTTCCAAAACAAAAGCAAAATTAGGCATTTGTGGCTTTCTAGGATCCATTGGCACCTCTATGTGGATATAAGACACTGTGACTCTAAGAAAATACCAGCATTTGTTTTTGAAGATAATTTTAGCTGACACAGCTGATCTGTGAGGCAGAAAAAGCAAACAGCGGGTTATGTGTAGGGATAGTTAGAGATGATAGTACTTTACAAGGCTGTTATTGCAGTCATTATAGAGTGGTCATGTTAATAAAATTTTGTTAACACTCTGAAAAGTATCATATTTCTTTACGTGGTATGCATTTCTATATAGTAGAATATAGCATAAAGTTTTGGGGTGTATTTTATGTTTCTTTGTTTGTTTGTTTTTGTTTAAAATTACTGATCATAGAATCAAAGAATGGTTTGGGTTGGAAGGGACCTTAAATCCCACCCAGTTCCAACCCCCTGCCATGGGCAGGGACACCTCCCACCAGACCAGGTTGCCCAAAGCCCCATCCAGCCTGGCCTTGAGCACCTCCAGGGATGGGGCATCCACAGCTTCTCTGGGCAGCCTATGCCAGTGCTTCACCACCCTCAGTAGTAAATAATTTCTTTGTAATATCTAATCTAAATCTTTCCTCTTTTAGTTTAAAACCATTACCCCTTGTCCTATCACTACACTCCCTGATAGAGTCCCTCTCCAGCTTTCTCATAGACCCCCTTCAGGTGCTGGAAGGCCGCTGTAAGGTCTCCCTGGAACCTTTTCCAGGCTGTGAACAACCCCAACTCCCTCAGCCTGTCTTCATAGGAAATGTGCTCCAGCCCTTTGGATCGTCTTTGTGGCCCTCCTCTGGACTCACTCCAACAGGTCCATGACCTTCTAATGCTGGGGAAGTATAACTTTAAAGATGTATAAATGTTAATTGCATATCATCCATAGAAACACTTTCTTCTTGTTGCACCTGACACACAAGCAAATAGTGTGGGGAAAGTGATGTTTTTAACTATAGATGATCATGAAAAATCTAAAAGACAGTAGTAGTACTTGCATAGTGACATACACTGCTGCTGCTTCAGGCATCTCCAAAAACTGATAGAACCTAATTATGCATTTGTTAAAGTGGTTGGTCACAAAAACACATTGACAATACGTTAAAATGGTTGAAATATTATAGGACTGTGTAAATATTCCAAAATTTTCATCTTCTGAGTTGATTCTTGCTGCTCACATTCTTTTTGGAGCACTGCACAGTCAAATTGTGTCATTTCCAAAGCTAGCAATGCTATTCCAAACTTTTCTGTATTGAAGGCACACTTCACAGAACTCCAACTGTACAATGAATGCTCTGCATTACGGTATCATAATCTGAAATTTTCTGGGAGGTTAAAAGGCATGATACAAAGGCAGTACATAAAACTCATTTCAACTGCCGGACATTGAACTCAAAATTTATAAGTTTACAGATAAAGGTAGGTTTCTGACTGACATTTTATTACCGTTTTCACTACTCCAAGAATTCTGGCTAGCTGTTCAGGGGTCTGAAGATTCCCCCCACCTCCAGGTCTTGCCTTGTTTTTTGAGCAGCAATTTATTATAAGAGCCATCAGTATTTTCTTTCCATTTTTACCCTTACTTGATTGCCCCCATTCTTGTACTACCCCTTTGCTTTTCCATGCATTATTCCTTCATTACAGGCAGCTTTCTAAAGGTTTTTCAGGAAAAGAAGATGTGAGGGTACATTATGAGAAGTTATTTTTTCTGGGGCATTTTATGTTTGAATAGTTCATGTAGACTTGCCTCTCGTCTTGTTTTCCATTCTTAGCCGTTTACTAATGGCTGTTATTAATCCTGTATTTTTGTCCAGTCCTAAAGGAATGAAAGAAACACAGTGTAGTTTTAAACAAAAATAACTTACAGAAAAAATGAAGTTTACAGACTATATAAAGCTATAAAGAGAAATCTCCTGGTCTGCTGAGTATAGTAGGCACTGTATTTTGCTTGATGAGTTTGGATGAAATATCACGGAAACCTGAAAGCTTCTGCATGTATGTGGTATTTAACTCAAAAAGAAAAGGGGTTTATGGGCTTCCTGGTATCCTCTCCAGTCCATTGATGCCCATTATGATTGTCAGACTTATTCGTAAATCAGGTAGCACAGTTATTTCACCAGTGAAAGGACTATTAATCAAGAATTGGGTGCCTTTTGAGAAGAAGAGCTCTATCTCAGTTATGAGCTGTGAATGTTTGATGCAGGAAGCCTGAGGTGCATTTCTTGGTCTAACACTGGAGGGTTGCATGCAATAATCAGATGGGTTCCTGTGGCCTTTAAGCTCCAGCCTGTGCTGGGAAGACTTTCCAGAACATATGTGCTATTGATAGGGTCATTTGAATGCCAGTATTTGTGGTGGCAAAATAAAAGTCCTGCTATCTGCAGGTCACCCCCTTATATCCTTATTTTCAATGCTGTTTCTGCTACAGCTGCTGCTTGAGCTCATCCTCCAAATTTTGCTAGTCCAGTACAGGAACTGGTGCTAGCAGGGGAGATGCAAGATCTTTGTCTGATGTGAATGGGGCATGAATATTTCAAGAATTTCCCTGAAGTCTGCAAAAGCTTTGCGATGACCAAAGTGTTGATCCCTGTGTTCTGATTGACGCAGAACTGAATTCCACTTGGTGAAGCCTATTATGAAGAAGGTGAGCCAACAACTTTGTCCAGAAGCCTTAGTCCATGGATGGCTTCATTCCTCCACACCCACTGGAGACAGTCCTGGTATCAGCTTGGGAAAGTGTTTAGTGCTGCCTTATGAGCTGTGGAAGGACAGATGGATAGGATAAGCTCTTTATAGAAAACCACAGTGATGCCTGTGAATCAGGCAAAAAGTCTGGCTCCTGGTCCCTAAGGCTGGGGAGAGCTCCAGAAGGGTGCTGGTGGCTTGTTTCTTGTCTGATCAAGGTGGGGGTGCTCTCCAGGATGAGTTCAGTCCCACTCAGATGTCCAGTTGGAGGGAGAGAAGTTTTCAGTTCCTCATTATCCTGCCCCTTTTGCTCCCATTTAAAATTAAATCCAGTTGGGTGTTTCACCGCGGCTCTTGCTGCCCTGGCAGGCAAGGACACAAGACCAACCTTGCTTGCTTGGTCTCTCCTACTGAGGGCACGAGGCTGCTGATCAGACACCCTGACTGCTGTTCCTGGCTTTGCTACAGGGGAAACCTTAGTTTAAAAAGGCTTTTTAGTGCTTCAGTCTCCTTCCTCTTACTCATTTCAATGCTGTTGTGTTACGAAGAGGGTGAGTATCTAATGACTCCCACCAAAGGACCCTACTCTCAGCTGCAGCCCCTCCCCCCCCCCCCCCCCCCAGTGAATCAAGCATATGGTTTATAAAAGGGTGTACTGCAGGGCACAGAAATAAGACCAGTAATCCAACTGGGAGTGCTGGTAGGGAAGTCACTAGACGTGCACTCACACTGTACTCTACAATACACAGTGCATGTGTGTGTGTAAAGGACATGTTTCATTCTAACTCCATTTCATGTTTCTTCTCCCTCTTGAGGAATGCTGATGTCCTATCTTTGTTCCTCACTTGTGGTTTGTAAGGAGTTATCAACTTTAAGTGCTGTCTTTTTCTTATAAGAAGAGAGTGCTCAAGCCTGTTGATTAAACACATCCCTTGCTTTTCCCTGTTAAGGCAAATTTCCAGACTCAGACTCTGAATGTAATTTCTGTTCCTCCTACACCATGTGCGTGTTGCAGAATTTTACCATCACATTCCAAATGTGCAGTAAGAACTTTTGCAAGTTATTAACAGTCATGACGGGTGCTTCACTCTTGACTGCTCTAGCCTTTTGGATTGGTCTCTTGGTTTTGTTGGTGGTGTTTTCTTTTGTTAATGAGAGATTCTAACCCTTGAAGATCTGGAGTAAAACGGGTTGAGGCAGGATTGCATGGGGCATCCTTTCTCTCTGGCAAGCCAAATGGCCAAGGGGAGCCAGCCCCAGAAGAGGGGCCCTCAACCTTCCTCCTTCCTCCACGTGAGGACATCTTCCAGGCTGCTCCCAACACAGCCGCCTTTGGCCACGTGTGGGCCACTCCATCACAGAGTCTTGCTGAGGTCACAGTGGCCACCAGTGCCCCGCCTTTGCTCCGGGCCCAATATATAAAAAGGCCCCCTGCAGCTGGCCCACCATTCTCTGAGCTTCTAGGCCCTCTGGCAGCCAGCTTGTGCAGCGGGAAGACGACCAGAAGCAGTAAGGCGAGCAGCAGGCCTACTTGGTGTGAGAGGACAGCGATGCAGTCCAAGAAAGCACCGAGCAGGAAGGCAGCTAACGAGAAGAAGTGTTGTGGGCAGAGGGATTGCGCCTGCAACACAACTGACACCAGTGCTCAGGGGACCTGGCGCGCAGCCCACAGACACTTACAGGCGGTACCACTGGTACCGCAATGACATGGGGAACAGGCCTCTCCCTCAGCCATACAGCAACAGGGGGCCTGGGCCTTCCCATCAGTGCAGTGGTGGTGTGGGGAAAAGGCAGGAGCATCAGCTGGACAGCTGTGTGGAGCAGAGGCGTGCCCATAATCCAGAACACAGTGTGAGATCCAGCCATGGCCGTAAACCAGACGGCAGTGTCGAACCCATGCATGGAAATCAACTGGAGAGTGGCATGGGACCTGGATGTGGAACTGGATGACCCCCTGGTTCAGCACCCTGGCCAGAAAACATTCCTGATGGAAGGCATCCTGTTTGGGCAGTCCCAGGCAAGGACTGGCTTATCTTCCTGCCAAACACCATCGAGCCCATGGAGCTGGATCCACCAAAAGATGTGGAGGAACCAATGGAATTGGATCCACCTCAGCCAGATCAGACCTGCAACTACCCTGGCATGTCTTCACTCTCTGCCATCAGAGCACACCAGCAGCATTGCAGGAGTGCCCGGCAAGCTCCCTACTCATCTCACAGGCTCCATCCCAAGCATTAGCTTGGAGCCACCAAACACCTTGGACATCCTGCAGGCTTACCTGCAAGATGTCTTGGCAATAAAGAACTTGTCGATTCTCAGTGGTTGCGTGAGTGCTTCTTTCCCATCCATCCCCCAGCCCTTGTGCAAGAGGTGGCATCCCTTCCTCACAGGGCCTTGAGGAAGAGCACAAGAGAGGACCCAGCTTCCTTTGGGCTGCTGTACTGGGGTGACAGGAGGGGTCCCCGAGGGCCCCTATGCGCCTTTAACATTTGTGGAAAGATTGAGGGGTGAAAATAGTAGTGTGTGTAAGTGATTATGGGTGGCTAATTTCTTATATTAGGTGTGAGTTTCTATATCTGACTAATTGGTAATGACAGACATGGAGTAGGCTGAGGTACTCAGCAACTTCTTTGCCTTCATTACACTGGTAGACGGGCTTCCCCAGTCTTTAATTTCCCTGAACCCATAGATGGAGGCTGGGGGATCAAAGTCCTACCAACTCTTAAGTGAAGAGCAGGTTCGAGACCACCTGATGAATCTAAACAGGTACAGGTCTATGAGACCTGATGACATGAATCCCAGGGTCCTGAGGGAACTGGCTGATGTAGCTGCCAAGCCTCTCTCCATCGTAGTTGAAAAGTCCTGGCAGTCAGGCAATGTCCCTGGTGAGTGGAAAAATGGAAACATCATGCCCCTACTCTTCAACAATTAAAACAATGAGGAAACATTTCTTCTCAGAAGATGGTCAGGTATTGGAATGGGTTGCCCAGGGAGGTTGTGGAGTCACCGTCCCTGGGGGTGTTCAAGGAAAGAGTGGACATGGTGCTTAGAGACATGCTTTAGTGGGTGAGATTGGTGGTAGGGGGATGGTTGGACCCGATAATTTTGAAGGGTTTTTTCTACCTTAATTTTTTCTATGACTGTTTGTTCCCTGAGAAGAAAAATAAATGAATACACCTGACTCAAGGGATGAATTTGGTAACCATATTCTCTAAAACCCTAAAATGTACTTCTGTGGGCCAGTACAGAATATGAGATAGGCACGACTTTCCATATTAAGTAAACACTGATAGTTTATATTTCTTACAGCAGAGCAACACTGGGGATCTGTCTGCATTACAGTTATCTTGAATTACAATACCATGATGTTACTCAGCTAATTTAGGGAAATCTTTCACATGAATGCACTGTAACCAAAAGACACCAGTTGCATTTCATAACTTTCTAGTTCCCTCCTAAGGTAATGGTTCTTAAAGTTGGGGGTTGGGGGAGATGTGGTGAAGAAGAGAGTTAAAAAAAAAAAAATTGTTTGTTATCCCTACTAAACTGATAAAGCTCCTAAAGTTCCCAAAGAGGTCTCTCCTGATAACCATGTGAAATGCATGCTCTTTGAGTCATTTGCGGAAAGCAGCAGCAAGCAAGCAGGGATGAGAATAGAGGCTTACTGCGTACCCTGTATGTGTGCAGCTTGTGAGGAGCACGTTCCTTTTGCACCAGTGACCGGACTGTGCTTTTTCTTCCTGGGGGAACTGAGGCTGCCAGCTTAAGGGAGTTGGGGTTGGTTGCAGTAGTTAGGCTGCAGTTACCAGGGGGGGACAGAAGGTAATTTTCCCTGGATGGACCCGGCTCTGGTGAGGGGGGAGGGCTGACCACAGAAACAAGCTTCAAAAGGGTAAGGGGGGCATGGAGTTTAGAAAATATCTAAACTAGGACAGGATAGAAGTTAATCTTAAATTGAACAGGCAGAACTAGCTTTACAGGGGTCTTGCATGGAGGATGGTCAGTAAACAAAATGCCATTTAGCCAGTTTTGGGGCAAGACAGTGGAGAAAATTTTTAAGTATTGAAAATGGAGGTATGGATACATATGGATTAAAAAGTTAACTATTAAATAAAAATGGTCAGATGCTAAAGTTTGAGAATGATGTCTCTAGGGAGTAGTAGAGCTATAAACTACACAGGTTTGTGAGGCCATCAAAATATGGGGCAAATTTCTTCCCCTTCTGTTTGAATTTTTCAATAAATCTCGTGATTCAAACAACAACTCTTATTTGTGAAAAGTGAGTAATTATCCACTGTGGGGACAGCTGGAATGCAGCTGGATGTAAAGTGTGTTACACTATTGAGGGATAACGGCTGGAGTATATACCAAGGGAAACTGCTGCATCCTCAGACTTCTGAAATTATAAATCTCAAATATTTATCACGATTGATTATTTTCACTGCATATTTTTCTTTGTCATCCTTAACAGTTAGCTTTCAGATTTTTTTTTCGCATTTCTTCTAATGTGAACAATGCTCAGTGACTGCAGAAATGTTCTTGAACTTTAGCCAAAGCTATCAAGCAGATTTAAGTATGGTCAGTGCCTGAAATTGTTTAAGAAAGAGTTTAACCTTTCTGTTTGTTTGTTTTAAACATCTGTGATATTGCAGAGCATCCTCTTACATGATTCTTCTTCTTTTCTATTGTTCTCCAATATGTTCACTTCATGGGGGGGTCCTTCTGTATTTAGTATTTGCATGATTTCACCTGGAAGCAGATTGCTTTGAATCTTGTTGTTTTATCTATTTCAGTCCAGTTTTTCCAAGTAGACACGTCATAGAGATCGATAAGGACGTTGTTACAAGGCACTTTGTGCATTCTTTTACCTCTCAAGGCTTTCCTGCATTTGCATGCTGGATTGTGCTGCCCTAGCATGGGAGCTATAAATAGAACGCCTGATGCAGTGAGGCAGCTATGCCACAGTGGCCTTGGAAATCTCAGCTCTCACCTGTAAATCTGCATTCACATTCCCACTGTCCTCGCTCTCGCAGTAGCAGGATGCAAAAGAGACATAAATGATTGATTGCTGCTGGTGGTGTCTAAAGTCTGAGTGTGTTAAATTTGATGGAGCAACGAAGAAAAGAGTAAGCTGTGAAGCTGCTCCAATCAAAAAGGGGTAGGGATGTAATAATTGCAGTTATTGCAGTACATTAGATTTTGGTTGTTTGCAGAGATGACTTTTAAACTGAAATCAATGTAATTACCAATGTTAAACATTTTTTAAAATCCTTTCTTTTTCACAGAAGTTGCTTTAAAATTTGTCATCATTTAATTTACTTATATGTGTGGAAGTACTATAGTATATATGTTTACATTTTTAAAAGATGTCTTGTTTTTTTACAGTGTGAAAAATTCAAACTATTGTCTCCCATCATATACTGCTTATAAGAATTATGATTATTCAGAGCCAGGAAGACACAATGAACAACCAGGCCTTTGTGGCCTGAGTAACTTGGGGAATACATGTTTCATGAATTCAGCAATTCAGGTATGTACTTTAGAATAAAATGAGCTCATCTTATTATTTGGAAACAAATATGTTATTATATCTTGCCATATTTGGAAACTAACATTAAAAGACTCCATTAAGAAGCAGGATAGACTTAATACTGAGAAATAATACAACTATATTGGTATATTGGGAAAATCGATTTATGTAGCTGTGTTCGTTGTTTCCCATGTTTCTTGCAGTGAGGAAAGTCGTCACTGTCAGAAAGAGATTTGACCAGCATTTTAGATGAATGAACACTTAAGTGGGATTCATTGATTTTGTAATGATTGCCATGCAGGCGTGTTTTGAAAAATACCTTTCCATTTTGAGATATACTTGTGTATTGGTTGTAGAGCTAAGATGTCAAAAAGTAGTTGACCAGTGGACTACTAGACCTTAATTTCTAATCAATTGTTATGGGCTTTTGGTGCACAGGTTAACATGGTTAACTTCAAATACATTTCCGCTTCACCCCTGTCCTTTGAATAGTTGCTATTGGTTGCAGTAGAAATACTAGTATACCTGTAGTCCTACCAGGGCAAGAAAAAAAAAAGTGAAATTACTACAACTTTTTTTTTAAAGTGGAAGCTCCAGTAGGATAATCACAGAATCACAGAATGATTTGGTTCCAAAGGGACCTTAAAGACCACCCAGTTCCAACCTCCTTGCCAGGGGCAGAGACACCTCCCACCAGACCAGGTTGCCCAAAGCCCCATCCAGCCTGGCCTTGAGCACCTCCAGGGATGGGGCATCCACAGCTTCTGGGCAACCTGTTCCAGTAGCTCACCACGCACATAGTGAAGAATTTCTTCCTTATTTCTAGTCTACTGTTCTTTAGTATAAAAACATTACCCCTTGCCTTGTCACTACACTCCCTGATAAGGAGTCTCTCCCCATCTTACCTGCAGGCCTCCTTTAAAGGAAGTTTGCTATGAGGTCTCCCCAGAGCCTTTTCTTCTCTAAATCAAATTCATTACTGATCAGAAAGACCCAATAATTTAGCTTGTTTCTGTTTAATTCTGGAACTCATATTTTTGTCACCAAAGCAGTCTTAGGTCAAAAAACTGTGAAGTGTGTTTAAATTCTTTTTCATGTTTTTTTTCCTATTGAGTATAAAGATCCTGGGTCTTTACCAAGCATACTTCAGATTTAATCTCCATAGTCATCACAGGGGTTCCTGACTTACATTGAATTTCTTCTTTAGCCTGTTCAGGAAAGAAGTAGTTTCAGATACATTTGTAAGTTTGTTGTCTTTGTAAGTTTATGAAGCTGCTGAAATTTGTTCAGAGGAAGAAATGTTCCAGAGGTGAATAGCCTATGCAGGTTCTCTATCCTTTTTTGTATATAAAATCAAAGATTAATTTGGGTTAGAAGGGATCTCAGAATGATCATAGGTCCAGCCTTCTGCATGCTTGATTGTAGTCCTGTCACTGTGTACCTCTGAAAAGTGTCTGGCTCTACATTGTCTATAGCCTCCCATTAGGCAGCTGCAGATAGAAATGTGCTTTGGGAGAGTGGCAGATACACGAGGGATCATGCTGCCATCCAGAGGGACCTCCACAGTTTGTATAAATGTGCTGAAAAGTGTCTCATGAAGTTCAGCAAGAAGTATAAAGTGGGCAGGAAAAGCCCCAGGCATCAGTAATTGTTTGGGGCTACATAGCTGGAAAGCAGCTTTGGAGACAAGGATGTAGATATTCTGGTAGACACTAAGGGGAACATGAGCCAGCAATGTGCCTTCTGCACTGAGAAAGCTAATGGTATAGAAGGCTAATGGTATTCTTGGCTGCATTAAGCCAAGTATTGCCAGCAGGTGGAAGGAGGTGATCCTTCCCCTCTACCTAGTGTGGCTGCACCTGGAGTATTGTGTCCAGTTCTGGGCCCCCCAGTACATGAGAGACCTGGACATACTGGAGAAAGTCCAACAAAGGGCCACCAAGATGATCAAGGGACTGGAGCACCTCTCCCATAAGAGGCTGAGACCAGGGACTGTTCAGCCTGGAGAAGCGGAGGCTCGGGGAATCTTGTCAATGTGTATAAATACCTGAAGGGAGGATGCAAAGACAGAACCGGTGGTGTCCAGTGCTGGGACAGGAGGCAGTGGGAACAAACTGGAAAACAGGAGGTTCTGTCTAAACATCAGAAAGCACTTAATTACTGTGCAAGTGACTGAGCGCTGGCACAGGCTGCCCAGAGAGGCTGTAGAGTCTCCTCCTTGGAGCTCCTGAAAAGCCACCTGGATGTGGTCCTGGGCAGTCTGCTCTGGGTGTTCTTGCAGGGTATTGGACCAGATGAGCTCTAGAGGTACCTGCCAACCTCAACCATTCTGTGATTCTATGAATAAAATTATATATGCACATGTATACATATACACAACTGTATATATATGTATATGTAATCAACCTCTCTTGATTATTGAATTGCATCATCATACTACTTACTAGAAAGTAAAAAATTAAGAGTATATTTCTGTGTCTAGTGAGTGAGCCAGAAATCAACTTAGAGGCTTAAGAATATTCTTAGTACATAGCAAAACATTTTTTAATAAAACTTTACTTCTCTCTCAGGCTAGACTGGTTAAAAACAAAGCTAATTTTGATTATTTGTTCAAATCTTTGTAAAACAGATAAGCTTGCATTTGTATACATGTAGATATAAAAACTTTTAGGTGAGAATGATTAGCATGGGTTGTTGTGTTTAGGTATCTTATACAGATTATTACACTTTACATCAATATCCCACTGTGTTAACAGGATTTCAAAAATGTATTCTGATGTTTATATTCCAAAACAAGCCAGCCTTTGTTGCTTTTCAGTTCTATCTAAAGAATTGAGTGTTTAAATAAGAATTATAAGAAAATGTAGTGTAAGTGAATAAACAGAATTTTGCTGATTCACAAGAGAGTGCCGTTGTAAGAAAATTAAAAGGACTCGTGTTTTTTGAGCAATGCAGCTTTTAGTTTGGCTTGCTACCATTCATTTGTCCTTGGCAGCACATTTATTTCAAATGCATTATTCGGCAGCATTCTTTGCAAGGAAGTGTGATGTATCTTTCAGTTCTATCTGCTATATCTCTCAAGGAAAGGATTTTTCAGAGTTTAATGTTATCCAAGAAATCCATGAAAATGCTTTTTATTGGGAGTATGACATGATATTAACGTGCTATAGTCTCATACACTGCAAGGTCTACTGTCTTTTTCCTTTTGCAACCACTTAAATTTTGCATTTTTTCCAATTATGTTTTCAGTTGCACTAAAAGTGTAGATTTTACTGTGTCAATTTACCAATACTTCTACCGTTAATGGGCTAACATTTGCTTATTCAGGTTAAAGGTATTTAGTGCTTGCTTAGTAATTTGTAAAGCCTATGGCCAAAGCACTGTGAACACATTTGATTTTGGAAGCAAAGAGGGGATGGGCTCAGTACATTGATGTTGATTGGAAACTAGGGAATTCTCCTTGGGAATATTGGATGCTGTAGTCTTTGACCTGGATGATGGAGTATGCCGTACCCTCGGCAGGTTTAGATATGATACAAAACTGGTAGTAGTGGCTGACACACCAGATGGGTGTGCTGCCATTCAGAAGGATCTCCACAGGCTGTAGAAACGGGCAGACAGGAGCCTCATCAACTTTCATACAAGGAAATGCAAAGTCATGCACGTGGCAAGGAATAACCCCCAGCGCCAGTACACACTGAGGGAGGAATGGAGGCCCACCATCTGGAAAGCAGCTTGGCAGAGAAGCACCTAGGGTCCTGGTGAACAAAAAAAAAAAACTAGCATGAGCCAGCAATGTGCCCTTGGGGCAAAGGAGCCCAACAACCTCCTGGGCTGTATTAGGAGAAGCACTGCCAGCAGGTTGAGGGAGGTGAGCCTCGTCCTCTTCTCAGCACTCTACCCTGATGAGATGTACCTGGAGTGCTGGGTTCAGTTCTGGGCTCCCCAGTACAGGAGAGACCTGGACATAGTGAAACAATTGAAAGGTGACAAAGATGATTAAGGAGCTGGTTAACTCTGTCATTAAATAGTTTGATGTAGAGTTTTTTAAGTGCTGGAATAATTTCCAGTTACATTCATGTACGTTCTGTAGCAAAAGCTCTGTCTTGATTCCTTCCATTGAGTCAGTGCTGAAGTATATTCAATGTAGCTTCCTTGAACAGAAACAAAGAATAATTTATCCACTTCTACTGATTCCCACTTTTCTCTGCTTTTCGTTCTACCCACCCAGCACTGAGGTTGCATTTTCTGAAGTATTGCTGTACTGCCACCTGTGGATCTTTCCTATGTATTGCTTTGCTCTTTTGTGTGTTAATAGTATTAAGATCTTAGTGGGTAAAGTTTTTTTTTCTTTTGCTATGAAAACCTGAGAATTCACAGTTTTCATTTTATGAAGCAAAAATAGGAAAAGAATTAAAGTATTTTTTAAACAAAAACATTTCATATGTTTTTTATAATTTTCTTTTTTTGTTGTTGTTTTGTTTTGTTTTTGCCATCACTCAATATACATCATTATGTATACTTTTGAACAACAGTTGTTGAGAACTTTGAAATGGAGTATTTCAGGAAATGTCTTCAGAAAGCTGAAAAGCATTCCTTCTATGGTTAGTAGAATCATGGTATGGTTAGTATAGAATCATAGAATGGCTTGGGTTGGAAGGGACCTTAAAGATCACCTAGTTCCAACCCCCTGCCATAGGCAAGGACGCCACCCACTAGATCAGGTTGCCCAGGGCCTCATCCAACCTGGCCTTGAACACCTCCAGAGATGGGGCAACCACAGCTTCTCTGGGCAGCCTGTGCCAGTGCCGTGCCACCATCCAAGTGGAGAGTTTCCTCCTAACCTCTAATCCTAAATCTCCCCTCTTTCAGTTTAAAACTGTTCCCCCTTGTCCTGTCATTATTTGACTGAGCAAAGAGTCACTCCTATAAGTACTGAAAAGCCACAATGAGGTCACCCCGGAGCCTTCTCTTCTTTAGGCTGAACAGTCCCAGCTCTCTCAGCCTTTCTTCACAGGAGAGGTGCTTCAGCCCTCTGATGATCAATGTTACAGCTGTGATTTTATCCAAACAAAACATAATGCTTTTCACCAAAAACTGAAATTAGTATGTTTTATTGTTCTGTTTCAGTTGCCATAGGCATACAGAGTCTGGGTTAAAGAGTGTATTAGCTGAATGTTTTTGTCACCACATCTGATACTAAGCTCTTCAGACAAAAAAGTAGGACAGACAGGTGTAAAGTAATTCACCTTTTCTTCTACAACTGGGATCTCTTTTTCAGTCAGTCAGCTCTTGGTCTCATATTAGGCAGCTGAAATAGGAAATTTTAGTGTCCCTTGTGTAAAATTTGTATTAAGTAGGGCAGCTCAAGAAGTATGATACCTATATGAATACCCAATGTTTAGCTTAATTTCATGATCTCATTGTCTACTTCTCATTTCCACAGTTTATTGGCGTAATAGGTAATTTGCTTTGAAGTTTTATTATCACTCCCATATAATATCCCCTATGAGATGTGAATAAGTTGTTTCCTGGTTACCGTAGTATCAAAGGATAATGCAGATTAGAAGGGACTTGAGGACACTGGTGCAACCTCCAGCACAAAGGAAGATCAGATTTGAGGTCAGAAAGTGTTGCCAAAGGTTTTACCCAGTTGGGTCTTGAAAATCTCCAAGAAGGGAGGCTGCATAACCTCTTTGGGCAACTGGCTCCACTGTTTACTCTCCACATGGTGAAAACTTTTTACCTTACATTGAAATGAGAGAGATTACGGATCTAAGCCCATTGTTTCTTGTCCTCCCGCTATTTAATACTGTGAGGAGCCTGGTTCCATCTCCAAAACTTGAGGTATCTGAGATTGTAGAAAAGATGGTAGCTCTCCATCTCAGAAATGACCAGATTCAGGTAGATATTTGTGCATTACAGTTCTTCTATTAATGTCATCTTATATTGGAATGTGGAAATAGTTATAAAGAAAAAGTGAAATGTACTATAGACATCTTCCTGCCTTATATGTACAGATATAAATGAATATTCTCAGAAAGAGACAAAACTAATTTTTCAGGTGAAAAGTGGAAAAACATATATTTATTTTTTTGGTGAAACAACAAACTGTCAGCACATTAAGTGTAGTGCTTTACTAAAAATATATAGAAAAAATGGCTATTTCTGCATTATTTAGTTCCTTGTTCTGGACATTTCTAACACTAAGCTGATCAGCTGAACTGATTTGATCTCCTAAACCAGCCCAAAAGTAATACAGACCAGAAGAAGAGTGAGGAGGAAAAAGTTTTTTTGACAGGTTAGTGAGATAAATATGCTTATTGTGCAATCAGATGATTTGACTATCAGAACCAGCAGAGAAGGAGAACTTATTTTGCCAGCAGGATGTGCCATATCACTCAGACTGAACATTCAGTTTTATGTGAAATGTAGTTTGTAGTTTATAGTTAGTTTAGCATGGTTTGCATTGTACTGTTTCCAGGTATCTGGCTGAACGTGGAAGTCAATCCACTTGTTCAGGTTGATACTAAAAATAATCTGTTGAAAGCTCTGACCATTTCTCTCTGGCTTTGAGAGACCAATCTCCAACTCTTATATGCGTGGATCAGTTCAGAACTGACAACATAAGTCTGTGAGGTCAGGGGATTTGGGGATGACCACTAACAGGAGTTAAACCCCTTTGCCATTTGGCAAGAGAAAAATGAGCTTTTGTCAACTCTCTGTCCACAAGGGCCCATAACATAAGGATACTTTTTGTAATGTTCACGGCTTGTGAAAGCCTCAGGTGATGAGGGAAAGAGAGGAAGGAGTGTGAAATGGCCATGAAACTCAACTCTCAAGCATATAACTGTTTTTTCTTTGAAATATTTCACAAGTGTAACAGGCAAAAAATAGAATAACTTTTTTTTGCCCTGCTTCATAAACTTGTAATTCTTCCAGTCTCAATTGTTGCATCTTGCACAGTAATGTATGTGGACCAGAATTTTTGTTCCCCCCCCCTTTTTTTTTTACAGAAAGGCAGGTGAGACTGATTAAATATCTGATCTTTCTTAGAATCTGTAATGAAGCATGCAGAAAGCCTAATAATACGTGATGAAAAAGCTTTGTTAAATCTATAATGCTGAGGCATTTCTGAGTGATGGAAATGTTGTTTGTGGTATTTTTTTTCAA
Source organism: Oxyura jamaicensis (assembly GCF_011077185.1). Taxonomy (NCBI): domain Eukaryota; kingdom Metazoa; phylum Chordata; class Aves; order Anseriformes; family Anatidae; genus Oxyura; species Oxyura jamaicensis. The sequence continues at coordinate 34,639,295 of NC_048893.1, forward strand.
AGTGCGAGAAGTGCACACAAATTCAAAGTGGTTTCCTAAAATTGTAAATGATAGCGCAGTGATTACATCCTGTTATTTCTAAGTGCTGACAGAAAAGAGAAACTGGTACAGAGGATAAATGATTATTTCAGTCTAAACTAAGTCCCTGCTTTCCTTGAGCTACTTTTAGCAATGAACAGCTTCACAAAATTTAAAAGAACATGTTTCACAGAACTTCAAAGAACATAGGAAGGGCTGCGCTATTCTGATCCCGAGTCTGGTCCATTCAGCGTAGTTTATTGTTCTCAACAGCATCCAGAAGCAGATGCCTAGGAGGAGAAGGAATTGGGCAAACATCCTCATGTTTCCTTCCTTCTACCCCTGCCAAAAAGTGTTTCCAACAATTTCCAGCTCACTTTTTTACTGAATATTGTGCACTTTGATTTAATAAGCAGTCTTTTCCAAGTACTTTTATTGTCTCTGACACTGTGTATCTTTGTGCATTTATAACATCTTTCAGCAAGGAGTTTCATAATGCTGCTATTCATTTGTCAAGAGCTACCTTCTGTTTGTTTTGAACCTGGATAGAAATTATGTTGTCACACAGTGGTTGGTTGGTTTACTGTATATAATAAATTCTGATGTAAAGATTTCAAGAAACATCATCCATACGTGACTTGTGATGATAGCCATAGCTAGTCTTGGTTTAAAATCATTATTTCTGAAAAAAAAAAAAAAAAAAAAAATCCTTTCTGGCACTAAGTATTACAGTTCAAAGTATTTTTATGACTACTTTAGCAAACTTCAAACTTTTTTTTTTTTTAGAACTAATTCAATCATTCTAAAGATTCTGTATTTCTATTTACAGTGTCTGAGCAACACACCTCCTCTTACAGAATATTTTCTCAATGATAAATACCAAGAAGAGTTGAATTTTGACAATCCTTTGGGAATGCGGGGTGAAATAGCAAAATCTTATGCAGAGCTCATCAAGCAAATGTGGTCAGGAAAATACAGTTACGTTACCCCAAGAGCATTTAAGGTTAGTATGGAATTTAACCTGAATGTAAAATATAAGGTTTGTTTTTGTAGTTTAAGCATGCAAAACTTACAAAAATATGCAAAAATAAGAATTTGAAGCAATATTCAACTGTGTATTGTCCATTCATATATTTAAATATATATCCAAGTTTTTTTTTTAACAACCAGTTAGTGGTGTCAACTGTCATTTTGGTTTGGTCTTTGTAAATTAGTTTTGATTTCCTGTCTCCATTGAAAAGCTTATCTTCTTAAAGTTTTATCTCTTCAACTTTATGCTGTAGCATCTCGGAAGAAGCTGTTCTGTATAATAATTAAGATGCTAGAAGTATTTCTGTTTGTCTTTGTAGACACAAGTGGGACGATTTGCACCACAGTTCTCTGGTTATCAGCAACAAGATTGTCAAGAGCTACTGGCTTTTCTCTTGGATGGCTTACATGAGGATTTGAATCGAATTAGGAAAAAGCCTTATATTCAGTTAAAAGATGCAGATGGGAGACCAGACAAGGTAGTATTTCTGGTGTTGGACTTCTTGGTTTTAGTCAAAGCTATAAGTTGCAAGATACTTTTGCATAATTGTGCGCTGAAGGGTTGGGACATTGATGAGGAGTTGCTTTTTCTGGAAGAGACTTCAAAAAATAAGCCAAGACCTTAATGTGGAGATCTTACTCAAATATATGTGTATACTTCTGTTTCATTTGAAGAGAAGCAAGGGAGGTTTTAACTGCTTTTTGTTCAATTCAGTGCTGAGTTCACTTGGAAAAACAATTTCCATTCTGTTGTTCCTTTATTTTTATGTCTGTAGTATGCAGTGTTCTGTCTTTAATACCCTTAGTTCAGGGAAACTCCTCTGGCATTGAGCTACAAACATACAAGTTATTACTCTTGTAGTATGAGGAACTACAGATGGGATTTTTAGTTTTATGTTCTTTTGTCCTGCCCCAAGCCTCTTGAAGTCTCTCACAGGATATGTGATACCCAAAACTGAAAGGATCTCTGTCCTAGGAAAAGCATACGTCATTTAAACTGTGATCGTGGTAGTAGTAACATACCTTACAGAGTCCTTTGGAGTAAGATTTCAATGCCTTGTTGGGAACTGAGAATGTTCTACCAATACCATTATTAGTAATTCTTACTATTCATTTGCTACTGCTTTATCATAACCCAAGATGTGCTTTTATTACAGGTGGTTGCCGAAGAAGCCTGGGAAAACCATTTAAAAAGAAATGATTCCATCATTGTAGATATATTTCATGGCCTTTTTAAATCCACCCTAGTCTGTCCTGAATGTGCTAAGATTTCTGTAACCTTTGATCCATTTTGTTATTTGACACTTCCATTACCCATGAAAAAAGAACGCACTTTGGAAGTTTATTTAGTTAGAATGGATCCACTAGCTAAGCCTATGCAGGTAAGCCTCTTGGTTTATGTATGAAATGCCTGATTCGTGCAGCATTAACAATGAATCTGAGCTCCTTTATATTGCTGAAATTTACGAGTACAATAAGCAAATCCAACAAATTTTTAGTTTTCTGGCATATGTTCTGAAATGCCACTTAGAATGTCTGAGGAAGACTATAAATATGTTCATACATTTCTATCCATTTTAAGGAATATATGGGTAATTTATTTATGGTTGTGTTAATAAGGTTCTTAATCTTAAACATGTTTTCTTCATTTTTGCTTTTAATGTTGCTATAATGGATTTATATGTTTTTTTAAAATATATATAGGCTTAATCTAGATTTACTTCCTGAGTTTATTAGCCTCAAAAGAAAAATATCAGAGGACTGCTGATGTGATGGAAAAAAAAAAAAAAAAAAGGATGAAATGTGTTAGGTTGTTCTGAATTCTTCATGCTGTCTTAATAGGCAAAATAAGCTTTGACTTAATAGAAAAAAAATATATATAGGATTTCTTTATAAAATAATCTCTGTTGCCTAATTTTTTGGAAGGATAGTATTGCACACCTAAGAATGGCATGAAAAAATGTACATAGGTTAATGGTAACAAAATAATAATGAAATGGCTCTAGCTGTAAGGAAGGATAGGTGAAATAAAATAATACACACTTTAGGCAGACTTGCAAAAATGCTTTAGTGTTCTCAAAGGCAATATGAGTTAGGGAAATCAAAGGTACAGGAGCAGATATTAACTAATGGAAGATGAGTCTTCTAGTAATTCAGTAAGTTACGAGAACAGGATATATTTTATTAAGGAAAAAATAAATAAACTTGTGGTGTAATCTGACTGGATTTGTGCGAGTGATCCACAATATTTGAAGCTAACCCCTCTATGACATGAGATAGGAATGGAGGAATGAATAGAGATTGACTCATAAAAGTGCACCTGAACTCATGCTCTTTCCAAACTATAAGACTTAATGAGATACCAAATATATGCTGTATGTGTTAATTAATTACGAATTTATAATGCCTTATTTTTAATTCTGTTTATATTTAATTGTGTCTTCATTTATTATGCAAATAACTCAGCTATTTGGAGTTTCATTACCAACTGCAAGTGTACTGCATTAAGAAGCCACAGAGAGGTTTTCTCTGACTGTTAATTATCAGATTCTGTTTCTTCAAATGAAATTATAGAGTTCAGCCATTAGCCATTGCATTTCAGGCAGAAAGTACCAAAGAAAAAGCTGTTAACACAATAGCAATCCATGCTGCACTTTCAGTAAAGGCCATTGAGATATTTGAGAATCAATGGCTAAGACTAGTAATCAGGAAAGAATTCCAGAGTGTAACCATCCTGAGGGTGTGGGGGAGGAAAGATATTCTGCATTTTCCTACCAAAAATTTTTGGCTTTGGTTTTAAGAGTACACAAAATAATGCTTCACTTTTTTTTCTCTTTCCTTTCTTTTTACATATGAAGTTTAGGCCAAAATATTTTCATAGGACAAGTTAAAATAAAAATAAGTTCTGGTGGTATTTTATAAACAATTTGTACTGTGTTCCAAATTAAAGAATATATATAGTCAATAGCATGCATAATATTTAGGTGCCTAAATAAGTAGATGCTGTTGAAGTACAAGTAATTGGTGCTGTTAAGTCTTCTTATGGAGAAAATAAAATCTGAAAAAGCACTTTATAGACCAATAAAAGCATTCAATGCGTGCGATTTTGTATAAGTTGTGAAGGTAACCACATTGTTTTCAACATCTTACTGAATTTGTTAGTTGATTTAAATACTTTGTACCTTAAATTCAAGAGTGAAATATGTCTATGAAGTATACTGAACACGTATTAAGGTTTTGGTTTTTGTTTTTTCTCACGTATCTTTGATCTATTAGGAAATAAAGTGATTTTTATTTATTTTATTTTTTTTCAGTACAAAGTAGTTGTTCCAAAAATTGGAAATATACTGGATCTTTGCACAGCATTGTCAGTTATGTCAGGTGTTGCTGCAGATAAGGTGAGAATAATTTCTTATATGAAAGCACAACATTGAACACTTTAACTTATATCAACCTGATTTAATCGTACATACTCCTTTTTCTTTTAGATGATTGTTACTGATATATACAATCACAGGTTCCACAGGATATTTGCCATGGATGAAAATTTGAGTAGTATTATGGAACGTGATGACATTTATGTGTAAGTACAGCTTACATGCTTCATGACTTTTTTGCAGTTTTAGTTATTTGCATAAGATTAAAACAAGATTAAAACATAAGATAAAGACAAATCATGGCTTTTTTATTATTTTCTTCATTTTTTTCCTTCGTAATCTTTTAAATAATAATTATCCTTTGTTTACAATTCTTTTTTTTAGGTTTGAAATTGCTATCAATCGAACAGAAGATACTGAACAAGTTATAATTCCTGTTTGTTTAAGGGAAAAGTGCAGGCACACCAGCTACAGCCATAGTGGTTCTTCACTGTTTGGTCAACCTTTTCTCATAGCAGTGCCTAGAAACAACACTGAAGACAAACTATATAATTTGCTGCTGCTAAGAATGTGGTAAGCTTATTGTTTAAAGAAAAACAAAAAAGCAAAATGCTAATAGTTAGAATCAGTAGGTACCTATTTTTTACATGCATTGCTAACAAATTGATTAGATTTCAGTAATTTTTTTATTTGCTTTCTGCTAATTATATTAAATCTCAAATTTTAGCCATTTGAGATATGAATTAGTGTGGATTTTAATTTGTTTTTTTTGTTAGCTTGACCTCATCCAAAACTTGAGAGGTAGGTGGAGAGTTAATCTATATTTGTCAGTTTACAGAAGTAATTCATATCTGTTAGGTCTTGGTAAAACAGAAGTGTTTTGTCAGTTAGCCTGCTGTAGTTACACCTCCTGTATCTACTATACAAGTTTCTATACTAATTTATCTTACTAAACTATACAGTAGGCACTCTTTCAAACTAGACTGGACTAAGTGTCATATGGAAGAAGTTAGTTCTACAACCTCCAATTGAAATCTATGCTCTATTTTCTGTTGATGTAACTCTCCCCATAAGTGAACGCATATATTTCTTATTTTAAAAATGTAGTTAGTTAACAGTTAAAGAGGTTGTTGCTCATCAGATAAAAACTGTTAGAAGAATCAAGTTTTATAAAATCAAATAACTGCCAAAAACGTGAGATCATAGACCAACAGAATTTCAGACGTGCTTGTAGCAATAGACAAGCAGTAGTTTTATTTATTCTGAATAAATCAGAAAGGATTGCAGGAACACAGTTCATTATAAAGGATTTGCTGTAACCATTTAATTCTCTGGCTTGAACAATGTAAGTATTTAAAAAATCCATTGAATCTAAGTGTTGCTTTCATTTGTTACATTTAGCCGATATGTAAAAACATGCACTGAAAGTGAAGACACTGAAGGATCCCTACACTGCTGTAAAGACCATGGTATCAATGGTAATGGCCCAAATGGAATACACGAAGAAGGTTCTCCAAGTAAGACTGAATATCTAAACTTGTACAGTATTTTGTGTTCGATTTGAAATTGAAGTTAATTATGTATTGTCTTTCAGTTATTGTTATTCTGCCTCATTTCTCGCTCCTCGATTGTTTCAGGTGAAATGGAGACAGATGAACAAGATGATGAATCCAGCCAGGATCAGGAACTTCCTTCAGAGAACGAAAACAGCCAATCAGAAGACTCAGTTGGAGGTGACAATGACTCTGAAAATGGATTATGTACTGAGGATACTTGCAAAGGTCAACCACTCACGGGACACAAAAAGCGATTGTTTACATTCCAGTTCAATAATTTAGGCAATACTGACATAAATTACATCAAAGATGATACCAGACATATTAGATTTGATGACAGGCAACCTAGGCTTGACGGTAAGTCACAGGGAACAGGTTGGGCAACATTTGATTCTGATGCTTTTTTCTCACTTCCACAGAATAATGTTTCATTCTCTCTCTATGCTATTTGATAAACTTTTTAAGAGAAAATTCTGTATAAATAATTTGTTCTTGTAATTAACTCTTAGAAATGCAGAAATTGTCTGTACTTCAGTTTTTCGTCTTAAATTCATGTCAGTTTTGTTTAATTCATTTTGAGTGTTTGCCCAAAGTTGATAAAATTTGATGTAAAACAAGAAGTAAAATTAAGATAAAACATGTTTTTTTTAATCTTAGAAAGATCTTTCCTTGCTTTGGATTGGGATCCTGAACTGAAGAAGAGATACTTTGATGATACTGCAGCAGAGGTAAGCTTTTCATGTTGCTCCCCTTTCCAGCACTAATAAAATTTAAATGTGAAAAATACAACTTAACTTCGTGTGGCATAGAGATAGTAAAACTCTTCAAAAGAAGGAGCTAAGGTATCTTTTTTTTTTTTTTTAATGTGTTATTGATAGTAAATGTTACCATAAATAAACTTCATTTACACATGTAAGTAATTACCAAACCTGAGGCTTACAATTCTAGAAATAAATCTAAAACTGTGAAAAGTACTTTTGCTTGAATGGTTTCTGATCAGTTTTTCCATATATAGGAGCTATGTAGTTACTGTTCATAGTAAGACGACATCACTAAAATGAGTTTTGTTTCATTTGTTCTCTTAACTCAAGAAATACTTCTCTTTAGGATTTTGAAAAGCATGAGAGTGTGGAATATAAGCCTCCCAAAAAGCCTTTTGTGAAATTAAAAGATTGCATTGAGCTGTTCACAACAAAGGAAAAACTAGGTGCTGAAGACCCATGGTAAGGACATTAAAATTGTCCCATTCTGTAGTCTGTGTTTCTCAAATTTACTCAAAAACAAACATCACAAATACCTAATTGATTTCTTACGGTCTTTTTGAATCTTTCCATATATTAAATTCCAAGCATAGTTATACTCTAAAATAATATTCTATATTAATTCATTGTACAACTAAAAGTTGTCACTGTACATAGAAGGTTATGTTTGTATGGGAGATGATTATTCAGAATTATAAGGAAGGGTGAGATGCATAAGATATCATAGTCTGTGAAATACGATCCACAGTGAATGAATAAATACTGTGCTGGGTGTAATAAAATGGATTAAACAAGTATTCTTTTCTGAGATGAGAGAGGTTGGTGCATACTAGAGGTATGCAAATATATAAATTGCTTTGCATAAAATATGAAATAGGGATGTGCTTAAACAACAGACTGAAAGAATGGGGAAAGAATGGGGGATGTCTGTAATCAACAGAACATTTCAAATTCATGTTCCAACCATATGCCCTTAACTTTTTGGTAGAGACTGTTGTGATTCATGGTTGTTCCAAATTTGGAATTGGAAGGATATCGGAATATTTACAATTATAGGATGCTTCCATAAGATCATCCTTCTCCAGGATTGTTCTAACAGTTAAGAGTTTTCCTCAACACCTGAAGCTCAGAATTCAGTTTGAAAACAGGGTCTGCCACTTTTGTAGATACTTAAAAGTTTTGGAGAGTTCCAAACTTTTTTAACCAGAGATCCTCCTTTATTTAAGCAGGGTAGAAGGCTGACTTAAAACTTCTCATTTTTTCTAGGTTGAGTAGATTATACAACATTGGACAAACTATTTGAGATATCATATAGCTCAAGTACCATGAAGTGCTTCCATTTTTGCAACACGTTTTAAGTAGAGTGTTGGAAATTAAAAATAAAATAAAATACTGGTACTGCTGAAGTAGAGCAGCTGCTTCTAGATACGTTTCACAAGAAGTCATTCATCACATTTTTTTCTTGATTTGTCTGGTCTTCCCAGGTCTCATGACTCCTAGTCCAGTGATATTTGTATTGCAGATATTCTCAGACAAATGAGAATGCAGTTCTTCAGTCACAGCCTTCCCTTACAATTAGTGCAATGCAGTCATTTGCAGCCCTTACTAATTAGGGCTCATCTTCTTTTCCTAGATCTTTACTTGTTAGATACCAAGAAGTAGAATATGCATAGGCAGCTTTACAGAAGAGTTGTTTTCATGCATGATTCTTACTTCATTCCTCCTTGAGCATTAGTTCTTGAAAGATTCAAGTATGCCTTGCAGGGAGCAGAAACATTTATTAAAAGTCACAGTCTTTTTAGCACTTGTCTAATTAGAGAACAGGCGTAGAGATCTTTTGCAGGTTCCAGTAGTCGTTTTAGTGGTGAGGGGGATGGGGTGGGAGATGGATGGATTTGAAAACCGAAACTTGGAAGAACCACAGTTGCCTGTTAATTATGGACTTGCTTGTAGTGAGTTTTCCTGACCTTTTGTCTTAATGTGAGAAAACTACTTTAAGTAAAGACTACAGAGACTACTATAGCAGAAGAGATTGCTATAGTGGGGGGTGCTACTAATGCGTTTTAAACACTGTCAAGCTTCACTGTAAGCCTTCTTACACAGCAGTATCTCATGTTTTAAGCTAGAAGCGGTATCAGCGTGCGTAAACTGTTGCTCATTCAGTTCCTCCCATGATGCTGGCTTTCTCTATGGCAGTGTATTGAACATATATATGGACTGCAGTTATTTAATTAGTATGTTTTTCTTTCAGGTATTGTCCAAACTGTAAAGAACATCAGCAAGCTACCAAAAAGTTAGACTTGTGGTCACTTCCCCCAGTATTGGTAGTTCATCTGAAGCGCTTTTCCTACAGCAGATACATGAGGGACAAGTTGGACACATTGGTTGACTTTCCAATAAAGTAAGAAACCAAAGTGTTTTGGTGCTAGAAGTGTAACAGCATGACTATGACATATGTTTAATCCAACAGTTGTGTAGAATGTTTTTGTTCTCAGCTTCCACGCATGGATCCAGTAACTACTGATGATAAAATGCTTGTAGGTGAAAAGTATGAATTCTATAAAAACATAATTAGAGTAGATAAGTATGGAAGAGCTCTACCAAGCATTTGGGGTAAGGTTACTGGTTCTGGTTCCACTCTTCAGACTGACAGAGATACACTGTCAGTATGGTGTGGTATATGCATGTTTTGTGAAAAATGTAAAGTAAAGGGCTGAAAGACCACTAAAACACAAAATGGATAAATACATAGAGAGAGATAAGTAGTGTTAATTTATTTTTGTGTTTTTTTAACAGTGACTTGGACATGTCAGAGTTTCTTATTAATCCAAATGCAGGGCCTTGCCGCTACAATTTGATTGCTGTCTCCAACCACTATGGAGGAATGGGAGGAGGGCATTGTAAGTTATTTCAAGTATAATCATTTTACATAGCAACTTTTTATGTTTATTTAAGTATTGATCATTTTCAGTCAATGGCATTTTTTATGATTGAGGGATAGCTTTTTCATTACCTTGAAATATTTTCACAGGTGTTCTAATAAAAACCATATGAAATGAGCTTTCAAGGATGATTGTAGTCCTTTTTGGCTTCTAGTTATGGATATTGTGAAAAGAGAAAGGTTAGGAGATCCGTAAGAGCTACTGTAGGCTGACAGTTTATTTTGTCTTACTCGTCTGTTATTTTGTACATCGTACATCTCCTTGAAAGGAGAGAGAAAAGTGAAAAAGTGACTGAGGGCTTTTACTTCAACTATCTGTAGTTGAAGTAAGCTCTATATACAGCAATACTGTATACTCTATATATACAACTCTATATACATTCTACTTAGAAGGGGAACATTATTGGTTGTGTTGTTTAAAATAATCTAAAAAGTGAAAGTGTAGACTTTCTAATAGTGATAACAGTTTTAGTAGTTAAAAGTCAAGTGTTTGACAAGTACAAACTGTAGCAACTGACTTCAGTTGATCTAAGAAGGTACAAAGTCTTTAAACATTGCACTTTTGTTGTTCTAGATACTGCTTTTGCAAAAAATAAAGATGATGGAAAATGGTACTACTTTGATGACAGTAGTGTGTCAACTGCATGTGAGGACCAAATAGTGGCAAGTACCTTTTGCTTTTCTAAAACTGACACTGTTGATGATACTAACTTGAAGGAAAAAAAAGGCAAAGTCTTAGTCATGAACCTTGCAGTAAATTTGTAGGGAGTCGTTTGTCTCGTTTTAAAGGACCATGCAAAATAACAATTATTTGCTTCAACATGTAAAAATAACCTATTACGAAAGCTTTGTTTTTCTATATATTTTTACTTTATGGGCTTAGAAGGAAAAAAGAAAAAGATTTTTTTTAATAAAAAAAAAGAAAACTGATTTTAAATATTTTGTCTGGAGTCTCATCAACATATTATGCTCTTCTTTTTTACAGTCCAAAGCAGCATATGTGCTCTTCTACCAGAGACAGGACACAATCAGTGGAACTGGCTTTTTTCCTCTTGACCGGGAAACTAAACAAGGTGCTTCAGCTGCCACAGGCATCCCATTAGAAAGTGATGAAGATAGCAATGAAAATGATAATGATATAGAAAATGAAAATTGTATGCACACTAATTAATGGAAGAACTAGAAGCCATAAAAGAGACTTTCTTAGTGGGGATACCTATTGGAAGAGTGAAATTGCCCAACAAATTAAAAATAAAAATCTGAGATGGGGAATTTCAGATAACAGAATGTAAATCTTTATTACATTTTAACATGTGCAGTACTTGAAGTGAAACAATAAAACCTTTAACAGAAATTGTCTCTAATGCATTTAGTCTTGTATTCACAAGCTATATATAGGAAATCACAAATAAACCCCTTTTAAGTTTTCTGCTGCTGTTCTGATGGATTATGTTTTCTTTTGTTTTGGATGTGAATTAATAACTAAAATGTTAAGTCTGTGGACTTCTGACATTTATTTTCTTAGTACTGCAAGAATACTACTGCCAAGTCTAGTTCCTAGATGAATACATTCATGTATCTTAGGCTGTCACACAGACTACGAGTAAAAATGTCATAAATATATAAGCAGTAGTTTTCTTGAAACATCAAATTTTTGTTTCTCCCTAAAAATTAATTTTTATTTTAAATTCGATCATGATAGAAGAAATAGCTTGAAAAGGTGTTTTAACCTTTTGTGATATAGTTGAGCATCCAGAATATTACGTTCACCTTACTGCTGCTGTGGAACAGGTTCTGGATGTCATGCTGCATTAACAAAAAAAATTTCAATTAAATGTAAGTATCCTTTGTTGCTTGTTGGAATCTACGCTGCAGACATAATTCCTGTTATCTCGCTTAGAAGACATGCATAATTTTAATCTGATGTCAGTCCAAAATTTAAAATTGTGCTGTAAGTTCTCTCCCCAGTTTTCAGTCTGACAGCTTGCAAACTGCTCTGTAATAGGGTCAGATTTAATAGTATTCTGTATCAATAGTAATGACTGTGCATCGGGCTTAGATGAGATTTTTTTCAATATGACCTGCCTTTAAATTGTCAATGAACGAATTGGTTTTAAAGGTAGGCCTGTTAATTTTCTGTGTGTGTTCCTGAGGGAATTCACCATAGCCTTACAGCATATCTGAAAAGGTAACTCATTATAATAAGAGAATTGGCATTTGCATGTTCAAGTCAGAACCTGTACAGTATATAAGGCATAAAAACTTCAAATTGGATTTCAGTTGACTATGTTCAGGAGTCCAGGATGCCAAAATAAGTGTGACAGTTTGAAACATTTTTTTTTTAATTTGCTGTTTTCCCTCTGATCTAGTTGGAAGAATGTATTGTTGATTTGTATACAATACTGCCTTTGAGAGGAACCCTTAACTGCAGGGGCACACTTCACATATCTACTACCTGGAGAATCGCTTTGTGTCCCACTGTTTAAACAGATAATTTAAAAAAAAAAAAGCAAAAAGTATGATGTTCTTCACTTGAACTAATCAAATACAATAGGTTATAAATTGTGTATTGTAAATAAAAGTTCACTCTGTGAGTGCACATTTTGGTAAATTATTTATTTATGTTAGCATTAAAAAGTTTAAAAAATTGCATTTGACCAGGATATAAATGAGGTATGTTGGACATGGCTTTGCTTTATACCTTGATATTAAAACTGGTGTTTCATCCTGGTATTTTAAAGCTGCTTTGAGGGGTTTTTTTGTTTGTTTTTTTTTTGTTTGTTTTTTTTAATGTAAACTAACCTCCTGCATGACAGAGGTTAAAATTTTGTCTGCACTTGAGTTCACTTGGGTTTACATTTGAAATGCGCATGTTTATTTATACAGATTTCAATAAAGCTATTCAAGGCCTTATTTAGTCTTTCAGTTTCTTACAAAAACTTTCACCACAGTATTTGTGTAGTGGGTAGTCATTGTCTAAGCAGAGGATTTCTATTATCATCAGTTACAAAACAGTTAATTACCAACACAGAGTAAGATTAATAGCATTTCCATAAGATAGTATGTGTAAAACATTCTCTTCTGTCGTTGTCTGGTTCTAAAAAGCACTTATAAGAAGAAAAAAAAAAAAAAGTGATGAATTAAAGAAAGAATACTGTAATAATTAACAAGTGGGGAAGATATTAACCCTATATTTAGATTGTGGAATGAGGTGATATATTTAAGATTAGACAAACTGACATGGTAGGGAAAAAATGGTCTAAGTTTTTTGCTTAAAGCCTCATACTTAGGTATAGAGTATAGCAGTCCAGTACAAAATTACGTACAAAATGAAAGCTTGTCAGGTGAACTTGCTAATGTTAATAAGAACACTTGAGAGAAGATGATGTGTGAAAGCAATGCTGAAAAAGTAACCACCTCCTTGAATACCACACAAATTTACTTTCCTACAGAAGGCCCCTTTCATTCATACTCCCATTGGTTTTCCTATGTCACGTTAGCCTCTACCTTGCTTAGAAGAGTTTATTTCTATTGATATTGTAATTTGAAAGAAGTTTTCCTAGAAGCTTCGTTGCTAGATGTATGTGCCAAATAAATAGTACCAGACTGCCTGAGCACCAGATGTAAAACTTGTCCACACATCAAAGATTCATGGAATGGTTTGAGTTAGAAGGGACCTTAGGCCATCTAATCCAACCCATGGGACACCTCCCACCAGATCAGGTTGCCCGAAGCCCCATCCAGCCTGGCCTTGAGCACCTCCAGGGATGGGACATCCACAGCTTCTCTGGGCAGCCTGTGCCAGTGCCTCACCATGCTCATCGTGAAAAATGTCTTCCTTTTATCCCATCTATATCTACTTTCTTTCAGTTTAAAGCCATTGATACATATCCTGTCACTACAGGCCCTGATAAAGTCTTTCTATATATTGAAGCACTGTAATAAAGTCTCCTTGGATCCTTCTCCAGGCTGAACAACCCCAACTCCCTCAGCCTGACCCCATAGGAGAGGTGCTCCAGCCCTCTGAGCATCCTCATGGCCTTCCTCTTGACTAGTTCTAACAGGTCCATGTCCTTCTGGTGCTGGAGGCCCCAGACCTGAGCACAGGGCTCCAGGTGGGGTCTCACACGAGCAGAGGAGAGGGGGACAATCCCCTCCCTCGCCCTGCTGGCCACGCTGCTTTTGGTGCAGCCCAGGACACAGTTGGCTTTCTGAGCTGTAAGTGCCCACTGCTGCCTTATGCTCAGTTTTTCATTCACCAGTATCCTCAAGTCCTCTGCAGGGCTGCTCCCAATCCACTCATCACCTAGCCTGTATTGATATTGAGGATTGTCCCAACTCAAGTCTGCAGGAAATCTTCCATGAAGAGAATAATCAGAACCCTCATTTTAGATGGAGGTGCCATGAAATCAGTTACTTTGTCCAGTAATTCAAATGTTCTTATAGAAACTCAGTAGATGAAATTTAACCACCTTCACCAGAACTCATTCAGACTGCTAGCAACGGAGGAAAAAAATCAACACTGGGAATGTCTTTCATGGATCTGCCACTGACAGCAATAGGCTGCAAAGAGAGCAGCCCCTTTCAAAAGATGATACCAAGACAGTAAAATAGCTGCTTTTATGTGCTTTTGATATGATGCTGATTGTTACAACACAATGCAAATCTTCCCTGCTTCCACCTGCCCAGTATTGTCTATATACAGCAAGTAATAAAGCACTATTTCTAAAAGCTTTATCATACTTACTTGACAAACCTTCCTTCTCTCCTCTCCCAGCTTCATTTCAAGATACCATGGTAATTTTGTCTTGGTTTAACATCACTGTTTTAATCTCAAAGCATTTTTTAACTATTTATATTTAATTTTCAGGATTTCTCTTTGTGCTTCAGACCTGGAAGAGGGCTTATGTAACTAAGGACACTTAGTTCCCCCCCAGTGTATTAGTTGGTCTTACATGGATTTTCCTTTTTAGACTATCAGTTCTACAGTGTTTCTGCAGCTTGTTTGGGGGCTGCCAGAATGTTAAGATACAGAAACTCTGGATTTGAGTTCGGAAATTAGAATCTTTATTCAGGTTAGTTTGCCTGAGAGGAGAGGGCTGTGACTGTATTACTTCATGTGAACGGTATCTATGCATACTATTTGGTCCTCAATAACAAGGTTAAGAAGATCCTATATAGGTAGCTCATACTCCTTTTTTTTCCTCATTCTTGCAAACAAAAATATCAGTGACATTAATATTTGTATTGTCTGTGAGATTCCTCCTCTTTTTAAGAGCCCAGCCTGACATCAGCAACTACAATAAAGAGCCTTGGTCCCTTAAAATAGGTGCCTACTCTTGGTTCTTATTGCGTGGTTTAAGATTTTGTTAAATTGTAGGTTTGAGTGGCTGTCATTGAAGAGATATGGAGCTTGTTGCTGCAGTTTGCATGTGGCTGCATATTTATTTCCCTGACTATCTAGTTAGCTATTAGACATCTGGTTAGGAAACTGATGTTTTTAATAATGCCTTCCACCTGAGGCAAGTGGTGAGAAGTAATTGCAGCAGCCCAAGCACGATACCACTCTAACCCAGCTTTTCTTTCCAGATCATAGTTGCTTTAAGTTTGCGTGACCTGGGATAGAGAAACTCTTTCACCTGCTCTTTTTTAGTTCTTGATGCTCCCTAAATGATTTGTATTGTCTGGGAAAGAGAACAGGACGCAGAGAGACACGTGTACCTACAGGTTTAACATGCTGAGTGAAAAGTTCCAAGGAAGCTTTCTTGAGCTAACGCAATTTTCCCAGAGCAATGGCAACTGTGAAGCTAGGGTTCATTATTGTGAATCTTGTTCTTCATTCAAGTGATTGAGGGGCTTCTTTGGAAGTGAAAGACAGGCTCACTTTTTTCTTTTAGAGCCTGTTCCCAGCAGACCTTCTCAGAATGCCACTTTCATAACCTGAGAGAGGAGGCAGAAATTTCATGAGGATTATGTATTTTAGGACATTTTATAAGATGCCCAGGCTAACTTTTGGAAGTTCTTGGAAAATGTCAATTAGAAAAAAAAAAAAAAAAATAGATATTTTAGTTTCTAAGAGACGTTCTGTTATTTTTAACTTGACTTCTAACACACTGAGTTTGTAAGCTTCCTAACCAGACATAAAAATCAATGACTTTTCTATGTGAATGTCTCAAAGGTTTCTGGGAATTTAGCCAAATTGTTAGTTTGGTAAAATTGTTATGTATTCACACATAATTCATTCGGTGTGGACATGCTTAAAACTACAGAAAAATCATTATTCTTTACAATGTCTATCAAAAGTTATTGGCACTCATCTAG
The DNA here is from genome assembly GCF_011077185.1 of Oxyura jamaicensis. NCBI lineage: Eukaryota > Metazoa > Chordata > Aves > Anseriformes > Anatidae > Oxyura > Oxyura jamaicensis. Next base: position 34,655,298 of record NC_048893.1, read on the forward strand.
TCTTATAAATAGACAAGAAAGTGGTTCCAGCCATTTATTTTTACAAATCATTTCTGACAAAAAACCTACAGCATGCCTTCTTTTATTTCATTTACAGTGACAGCAAGCTTTTCAACAGCTGTAAGAATCAGCATGAAACAAAAACAAAAACAAAAAAAAAAAAAAAAAAAAAAAAAAGGCAACATACAGTAAACCTTGTTAATGTGAGAGTCACGGAAACAAAATAGAGTAGGAGGCAGGAGACAGCCTGCAATTCCCAGTTGCTCCACGGGTCTTTCAACAGTGACTTATTATTTAAAGCCTGGCTAGGGGCAAGGAGAGGTGAGGAGCCATTGCCTGATTGCCTGTGACCTCCTGTTTTAGTTAGCCTCACCCAGCATTCTGGGTGCTTCGGTGCCAACCAGTCCCTTGATCTTTTTTGTCATCCATTAAAATTGAAGTCCTGCCTGTCATCCTGGCACACTGAAGTAATGTTTGTGACTTACAGTTGAGATGACAGACAAGAAAACTTGTCAGATGTTACCCTGCCAGATGATGCAGGAACATCGTCTGCATCTACAGCTAGTTGCTAATGGGAAGGCTCAACCCTTTATAGCCTTGCCAGCAAATTTGCCCTCTGTTATGAAGTGCAATGTATTTTTTAAGTGAAATCATCAGGGGGAAGTCAGTATGACAGGCAAAGAAACTAATTGGCAGATCTATCAACCTTCCTCAAAAATTATGCCTTAATCTGTGATATCAGACTCTAATTTCAGAATGTTTTCATGTTGTTTTTAAGTACCAGTTACTTTGACAAAGAAAACCGCTACAAATATAGTAAGACACAATTAATATGAAAGCTATATTTGACAGAATAATCATATTCTTAATGTGCAGGCAAACTGCTTTTTTTCCTTCAGATTTTTTTGTCCTTTTCCTTGGTTGGGTAAACAAATTGTGAAAACAGTTCCATTTTCTTATTTCCAGTGTTGAAGGGGCACCACATGCTCCTAATGCATCCAGAGGGAGCAATCTCATGGGAAAAGAATGAAATCTTGGAATAGCATGGAAACTCTGGAAGAGTCCAAATGTTACAAATCTGTAGCTAGGTGTACCATTAGGTAGGGAATGAACTGGGTTACTGTATGCCAGGCAGCATTAACCTGGGCCACATAATGGAAAAGCTGACACAGGACTCAAATGATAAAGAATTCACGTCAGTCAATGTAGTTCTATGAAAAGTTTAATTATCTGTTATTTATATTTTTTATTTAGTTATTATGGTGTTCTTAAGAGCAAAATAGCATTGATAAAGATTCTAATCCAGGTGCACCTAGAATAAGTGCTTGGCACTTAATTATCACATCAAGTTTCACGTTGCATATCATGTGGTACTGTGGTGGTTTTACTCAGGTGGGCGGCCAAGCTCCACCACAACCCCCTCCTCAACCCCCTCCTCAAAGAGGAACAGGGAGAAAATATGATGAAAAGGGCTCAAGGGTTGAGATAAGGACAGGGAGATTGCACAGTAATTATTGCGACGGGCAAAACAGACTCAGCATAGGGAGATAGTAAGATTTATTGCCTATTACTAACAAGCTAGAGAACAGAGAAACAAGGGAAAGAAACCAAAAGCACCCCCCCCCCCCCCCCAACCCATCTACCCTCTTCTACCTCCTCCCCCCGAGCGGCGCAGGGGAATGGGGGAGTGGGGGTTATGGTCAGTCTATAGCAATTCTTCTCCGCCGCTCCTTCTCAGTCACTCTCGTCCCCTGTGCTGTGGGGTCCCTCCCATGGGTTGCAGTCCTTGTCAAACTGATTTGGTGTGGGCTTCCCACATGCAGCACCTCTTCAAGAACTGCTCTAGATATGGGTCTGTACCACGGGGTCCATCCCTCAGGAGCACACTGCTCCAACCTGGGTCCCCCACAGGCAGCAGCTCCTGCCAGGTCACCTGCTCTTGCGTGGTCTCCTCTCCATGGGCTGCAGGTCTGGCCCAGAATCTGCTCCGGCAGGGGTCTTCCACAGGCCGCAGTCTCCATCAGTGCAGGTCCACCTGCTCCACCACGTTCTCCTCCACAGGCTGCAGTGTGGAACCCTGCTCCACCGTGGTACTCCATGGGCTGCAGGGGGACATCCTGCTTCACCATGGGCCTCACCACAGGCCGCAGGGGACTTCTGCTCTGGCGCCTGGAGCACCTCTCCCCTTCCTTCTTCACTGACATCGGCACCTGCAAGGCTGTTCCTCACTCCTCTCACTCTCCCAGCTGCTGTGTGGCACAGCATTTTTTTTTCCCTGTCTTAAATATGCTCTCACAGAGGCGCAAACAACATCACTTATTGGCTCAGCTCTGGTCAGCAGTGCGGCCCTTACCAAACATGGGGCAGCTTCTAGATCCTTCTCACAGAAGCCACCTCTATGCCCCCCTGCTACCAAAACCTTGCCACGTAAACCCACTACAGGTACCACCCAATACATTTCCAAAGAGTACAAACCAAGCAACAGTCTCCAAATAGTTTTCCTTAGGAAACTGTTGTAGGGGCATTACTGGGGAAATTGGTGGCATTTGTTCTTAAATTAATGTTCTTATTCAGCGTATGAAATACTCAAATCATAGCTATAGAAAGTGGGGGATAACCTATATATATTTGCTACTACCCCAGAAAGTAGCAAATATCTGAAATCTTGTGCTGCCCTAGGGGACAAGTGATTCCACAAGAGCTCCAGTGAGAAACAGTGGCACAGGAACTTCTTGGATGCATAAGCAGATACAAGAGGGTGGCTCAATCTTCCTGTGGTAAGGATCCTGGGAAAACACACCATGTGAGTTATGACCTTTTAAATGGTAAGATGTAACCTGGGAGACATTATACCAGGAAAAAAAAAAAATGCAACTCCACAGTAAATGTGTGTGTGCGTGTGTGTGTGTGTGTTAAACCTTGGCTGGACACCTCTTCTAGACCAAGTAGAGAGGCAGTTGGGATGGCACCAGCCCTTCCTCTGCCAGAATGGAGACTTCCATCTGCCTTAACTGCCCTAGTTTTAAAATCCCTGCATATGATGCAAACACCACATTCTATCAGAGGAATGCTCTTGCCTGTTCACACCAAGTGACACCTCTTACAAGACCTCTGAGGTGCTCTGAATGGAGGCTCGAACCTGCAGGCATTTATTTCCTCTGAGCTCAATGTAGTTTGAGTCAAGGTTTTCACTTGCTAGCATTGTAGGTTTTTGTTACTCAGGGAAAAACAAACAAAAAAAAACAAAAAACATACTCTTACTTCAGGATACAAAATAATTTTTTTCCCCTGTACCATTGCTATTAATACAAATCATACTCATCAAGCTCCGTCAAATCCTGTCTGAATGACCAATGACAGCTTTGGTTTTTTGTCATTTTCCAAAGGTAACACTTGGCCAGATTACTTCCCAAACTGGCACATGTACCTTCCTTTTTGTTCTTTCATTGTAATGCTGGATGAGTATTGCAGCTATTTTTGTTAAATTTCCACTAATGAACAATGACAGATGCTGACATGCCCATGGTGAAAAATACATGGATCCTCAAAAATAAAAATTAAAAACTACAAACTATGCTATCAAAATAAAGTCTGCTGTTGGGTCTGAGGGCAGGAAACCATTCTCTAATACACAATGAAAAGCATGGGGAAAGACTTCAAATGAGTTTTGCTTGTTTTCAACATCTGTTGATGCTATAAAACATACTGCTCTGGGGGTGTTGTGTAAATGTGAGTGTCTCTGCTGAGGAGAAAATGCTCAGACAGAAGGGACAGTAATTAGTAACTCTGCACCATCTATACTTATTAAGAGCTACTGCAAACAACATGTCTTCTGCCAACTCAGATATATGTTTCTCTGTGGTATTGAAGGAATACGTGGTGTATGAGTGCCCACATTGTACCTGTTTCCTTCTGCAACTTGCTTAAGAGAGGAACTGGCACTCAGATCCCGTTGTAGTTCTGCTCCCCCATCCAAGGTGAAGCGGCAGCTGCCACAAGCTTGGTGTCCTCAGCCACAAGCAAGCGGGTCAATAAAAGCTACCCAGCATTGCTGCTCTGCGGTTTCATTGCAAAACCAAATAAAGAACATCATCTCTCGTGTTGACTGATTCTGCATGACCTAATAGCTGCTCGGTGAATTACATGCAGTGTCTGAATGACCTATTTATTTGGTGAGGCTGGTGGCCTGGGTAATTTTGCCATGAGTGACAAGGATCATAAGCAGTAAGCTGAGACGGCGCCTCGTTCAGTCTTCAGATGTCCAGTTCTTAAACATGAATACGGATGAACATGTCTGTGTGTGTTTATCTGCTGGAAAGTGTTGAAATCCCCTTAGGACGGGCCATGACATGCATCTCATAGCAGGCACCCTGCCCTGCTGCCTCCACAAGCACTCCCCTGGGGTGTCCCCACGCTGCAGCACCCCAGGGTTTGCTCCAGATGTTCCTGCGCCAGGTGCCACCACCCTGTCTGCTGGAATCAAATAAACTATTGACAGCAAGGTTTTCCAATACACCCCTGACTATAGTAGGGAGTTTATAGCAGTTTAAGCAGCTGTGGCATATTTATAATGCTGAAAGGATTTGGAAATGGGAGAAACCTGGAGTGTGGGCAAAAATAATTTTGTTTGCAGTTCTTGTTAGACTTCTGTTCAACTTTGTTAAATAAGTCTATTAGCACATGCAAGTTTTTAACCCTCAGACACTCATAAAGCAGTACCTCAAACACAAATAATCTCATGCACAAGCGTTTATAGAACAGAAACAAAGATTCGGACATTTTTCAGGACTGTGCTGGGACTGCCAATTGCAGCACTTTAATTTTCATATATTTCCCTTTAAAAAATTTCTTTGCCATCATTAAGTTTCTGGCTACAGACACTATGCAAATGTTTTTATTGTTTACTGTAAATCATTTATGTACTAAAAAAGTTTTGTTTTTCAAGTTCTCAATTTAAAACAAAACGCACTATTTATTTTTTTTTAGACCAAGCCAGTAAGCTTCTGGGGAATAGAGTCAATGGAAATGTTTTGATTAAATGTAATAAAAAATTTGAATTTCTGATGCTCACAATAAACAATAACCAAGATCAACTGATGGGATGGAGGCAATAGAAGTTTCTTCATAAAACATTTATTCTGAATTGATCAATTAATTTGTTTTTATAGAATTTGAGGAAATTAAACAGGTTGATTTTTGGTATAGGAAATGATGACTTAGAAGTTGTCTTCAGGAAATGTAACCTTACATGTTTTGGTAATAATTTTAAATAAGATGGTGAAGATTAAGAGATAAATCAAAGAACTTTGTAGAATTACGCACTGTGGGAAGCATCCTCTCTACAGTCTTTGGATTTCTGTTTGGTTAACATCATGCTCGGTCTGAGATTGTCATTTAGAGACCTCATTTTTATGATGCAAATTACTCCCTTAATATCAAGTGTGACGGATTATAATATCTCAGTTTTCCCTGTAGCATTTGACAATATTATTAGAATTTGACTGACATGTAATTCTTTCCCTGAAATAAAAAGCCCATATAAACATACCAACTTAATTTATTTAACCCATAAAACCTTCCAAAAATGGTCTATGAACAAATGTGCTGTTAAAAAGAAAAGTAAAAAAATGAGACCTAAAAAAAAAAAAAAAATAATATAAAAAAAAAGCTCACGGCAAAGAGGAAAAAATGGTGCAGAACTGTAAAGGTATATAAAAGCAATGTATCACAGCTGAGACATGGGCAGGATTAAGCAAAAGACTATACCACATGAATAGAAAAAATGAATGTAATGAGAAAGTAGCTGTAGAATATTTATAGGGATTGGGGCCTGGGGTTTCAAATAAATTATAAAAAAAGCAGCATCCTATGAATAATAATAATATAAAAAAGAAGTCACTAACAGGCAAACAAATACCAAAATCTTTGATAGCTATGAGTTGCCTTGTAATGTGAGAAAACAAAAGTAACTTGGTTCTAGCAGTGGATTTAACTTCTTAGTGAAACATACGGAAAACTACTAGAAAGGAAACAATCTACAAGTGGTTTTCATACATTATGAGGTTATCTTTTAAATAAGACAGTAAAAGAAGAGCCATACGATGTGACAAGTCCTAACTTATGCTAGAAAACTGCAGTTCGTGTGTACAAGGACCGTATAATTTTGAAAAACATGTTTACAAAGGAAGGCTCCAAATGTCTTGAAGGGAAGAAGTAAAGAAGTGTCAAGTGCTTTGAAACACTGCTGTAACTTTGTCAATAAGGCTGGTCCTGGCTTTCTATGATCTTGCCTCCAGCAAGATAAGACATTCAAGCCCACCTGCGTTTCCTGCATGCCAAGCATGGCTGGGCTGATGAGGAGCACAGCCATTTCATGAAGACTTTGGCTATTCTTGGTACATGCTGTTATTTTATAACTAAATTATTTATCAGATCTTAGATCACGGTGAGGTTTTGTTAGGTAAGAGAGGATCAGAGGTGTAAGACCTCTAAAAATAAATGGTCGTAGAAATCTACTGATGACCATGCTGTCAAAGGGGAAATAAGGTCTCAGACTGGCTGCACAAGTTTCAGATGAGCTCCTCACACAACCCACTAAATGGTCCCTTCAGTAGCTCCAGGGCTTGGCTCTCTGTTTGGAGCAGGGATTGTTCAGACCAGGTATTCCCTGTGCTCAAGCTAGCAGCCAGCCAAAACCCATCCACACGCTGGCAGGAGGAAGCAGACAAGGTCATCCACAGTGCCTGTGAACTAATACCAAAAATAGCCTTCTGTTTGGGAAATACCCCATGCAACTTCTGGAAGTGCTCTGAAAATGCCAGTAATCGTTATGAACTTGCTGCATGTAGGCAAGACATGCAGCAGACAAGGGTACAGACACACCTGCTTGCCCCCAGCCCAGGATACAGATACCTGCTATGGTACAGCCCTGCTTCATTTGGAATACATATCCCAAATATGTGTGAAAGTGATCTGTGTAGTCACCGTACTAACTACTGCTTTTGCATCTTCAAGATTGGATTTCTTTGGACATCTTCCAAACTCCCTGAGAAGTGTGTTCATTCTGTTTATCTGTTTTGGCTCAACCTGAGTAACAAAATTTCTTTCAGATGCTGCTTATAAACACAACCACACAGGCAGCTATGCAAATATTTGTAAAAAGGGCAAAGTCCTTTGAATGAAACATGTAGAAAGGACTGTTTTAAGAAGAGCTCTACACTCTGTACCAAACAATGCCTCTGTACGGAACAGCTCTTCATCAAGTACATCTCAGAAGTACATGGCCACGCTGAGTCCTGGCAGTCATGCCCGCAGCACAGCTGTGGCAGTGTCAGAAGAAAAAAATACCTACATAGCATGCTGGCCTCTGTGCTACTCATATGAGTTTGACTATTTTTTTAGATAATTTCTGTATTTGTAGACATTGCTGCAACATTGGCCACATAGATGGAGGTCACCCCTAATGCAAAGGACCTAATACTCCATTCAGTAGATGGAAACCCTCCTGCAGTAATAGTATCACTCTGAAGCCCCGGGGCTGCAATATGGAACAATTTTCTTTAAGGATTTTCATAAAAGCCTGGGGAAAGCACATAGTGGCTTTGTCTCTCTGCTGCAGCAGCCAAAAAGAATTATTTTTACACAGGGGAACACCCTTCTACTCTCTGGTGCTGCTTTGTGATTAGTAGATTGCCTGTAGGCTACAAGGCGTCTGGAAATGTTTCTGTATTTCTCATACATGCTGAAATAGAAATAAAAAGGAAATGATTAAAAAGATGCAGGGAGACTCTTGGCAAATAGATGCGAGAACAGCAAAACAAACAGACTGCAGCACAATGTGTATTTCTGACATTGCTGACAGGCAATTTCATGTTACACACTCTGCAGTCAGAATGAGATGCTCAGGAAAAGACTTCTCCAGAGAGGGCAGCTGAACACACTGTCCAGGGCAGTAGGGGCTGGGTCAAATCACACAGGAAGAATCAGGATAGTTTTTGCTTCAACAGATCTATGCCTTCATCTCTAAACTGAAATTCCTGACAACAGACATGAGCTTGCAGTAAATTCTCATCAGAAGCGCAACATTGCTGAAGTTTCTTCATCCTCTACCCCTCACCTCATGCTGTGCTAATTGTTCAGCTGGTAGCAGGGATGTTCAGTGTGAGAGTTTTCAGTGTAATGGACTGTCAAGTAAAGTCTCCATCGCAGTTTCTGTATTTCTACATTCCACATTTGGCAGGAGAAAAACATATGAATACACCATGTTACATACCATGCTGACTCTTGCTTCTTGTCTTCCAGGGAAAACTCACAGTTGCTACCTGAATAGATAAATCAGTTATTATTTTGGAATGTACAGATTCAGTTTAATGCTCAAAGTGTTTTTTGTTTTTTTTTTGTTTGTTTGTTTGTTTGTTTTTTTTTCCCCAGACCAGCCACATACCTCCTGTGTGAGCAGGAAAAGTTATTTAATCTATTCTGACTTATCCTCCATTGTAAATACTGAAGGGATCCTCCATTGTAAATACTGAGGGGACGGGAACTGCTGCAAAGATCTGGTGAATATCGTGCATCTGCTTGTCTGCTGTTACACTGCTAGCTCTAAGACAGCAATAAATTAATTCCAGCAGTGGACAGCAGTTCTTCCTCGGAAAAGATGTTAACAGGTTCACCTGATTCAATTACCAGTACTCAAAAGGGCAATGCAAACAAACAAACAAGCAAACAAAACCACATTGATTTGAGAATCAGTTTGGACAAGAGTCAAGCAAGAAAAGTGGAAAAAGAGCTTTGCTGGCTGGTTACACAGGAGTCAGGAAAGCACCTAAGCCTCTGGCTGAGATTTGTATGTAGTGACTGAAGCAGCTGTGCTGTAACGTGGTAGGGAATCACTGCTGAGGGCCTAATGCATGTCATAGGTGGAACATTCTGGGCATTCCCACTTCACATTTTTGTTAGTGTCTGTAAAGAAAATATAACATAATTACTGAGAGTTTGCAAATGACAAAGAGAATGAGTCACTGGCAGACAACTGGGATTGCTCTCGTAGTTGACTGAAGAAAATAAAATCTATGTTAACAGGCAAATATATAAACAAAATTTGTACTAGCCTGTAAACACGCTCATATTTGTGCAAAAAGGAACAGCCTGAACTCACAGGAAGGGGAATTCATGCTGGAAAATAAAATATTCTTCAACGTACTGGAAGATCTATCTTCCCAATACAGCCACATCCCAAAGGAACAAGTCTGTTATTCCATTAAAAAACAAACAAGCCAACCACAGGTGCCAGAGGGCAGGTTATTTCATCTGCTTTTAACCCATTTGTGGCCACAACAGGAACAGTCTCTTGCCCAACTTCTAGTGTTCATAACTTAATGAGCTTATGAAGTGTTCCCATAGTATTGCACATCTTCAGGGCTTGTTTCTGCTTACACAGACCAATAAAATGCACATTTTTTTAGAAAGGCCAACAAGAAGTATTTTATATTAACCCATACCCCACTCTTTTAATTTAAAATTTAAGTTTGCCTTTTGATATCTATGTTCAATCTACTATGAGGCAAACTTTTCTTCACCAAATCTCTTAACTCTGCAGTGGCAAAAGCACAGGAAATGTGTAAAAATACCTTATCTTTATGGCGTATAAGTTTATGGTATCTCATATCCTGAAGACTGTTTAGTACTGTGACTACGTATAGATTCAACTAGTTACAAAAGTATACAGGAGTACAGGAGTATTGGTAAAACAAACTCAGAGGAAAGAATATGATTCTTCCCATTAACGTGAAACCACTTCTATTAACATGTTGAACTCTGTCAGTTTTCCTTCTGTGCATTGTAGCAGCAGAACCCTGTTCTTGTATTCAAAGTCTGATTCTGTAAATGCCTATCAGGATGGATTAGAACTAGGAGTAGACACCTGAAATTAATACAGCTGAGTGCCATCCCATCTTTAATTGAATCAGAAGGACTGATGCACATCACTTGGAATGAACATGAGCAGTGGTGCTGAGAGGTAATTGAATGAATCACAATAGGTCTCATGAGCATTTTTGTTGGTAATTAGGGCAATAAAGCTACAGGGAACGATTTCAATCACCCACTGCCCATCACAAAATAATACAATTTAGTATCAAAGCAAACAACAATATAATAATTACAGCACAACACAAAGTTAACTTAACAGCTAACATTTTAAACTTGCTAGTCAAAACATGCCCTCAGAAAAGTCCCAATACACCTGCTCTACTTTCTGATTCAAAAGGTACTTGAAAAGAAATTGACTTATTTAAAACATACCAAGACAGGCTAGTGTTTTTACTTATGGCTAGGAGTACGTGCAGTAATACCAATTGCAATGATATGCTACTACTATAAGCAGCATTCACACCTGATTAAGTGTCAAAGATCCTGACTAGTTTAGTTTAACCACTCTGCTTTAGCTTAACTAATAAATCTGCATTTACAAAAGGCATACATCAAAGCAGTGAGAAAGATCATCTTATGTTTAAGAGACATGCCAGAGATTCAGGAACTGTGCAGTTCCCAGTTCTGGTATTCAGCGGGTCTGAAGGAGGATACCATGCTGCACGCACTTACACGATTCACCTCCAAACCTGTGAGCAATCCTGCGGTATTTGGCTGCCTACACTGAGCAGACCGAGTGTCAAGGCCAGCAGGTGAAGTGATAACGCACGAGAAACATAAATGACAAGAAGTGAAAGAATGCAAATAGAACAAATTTTGAACTAAATTACTGAGACGTAAATGTCAAACACACAACGGCCTTCAGAGAAGATACACAAAAGACTGTGCTTAACCTGAAAAAAAGCAAACTTTAATTAATACACATGTTGTTTTTAAAGTTATTTTATGCCCAATTACCTAAAACCTGGAATTACTGCGGGTCTCAGCAAATTCAGAAGTCCTCCACTTGATACTTGATTTGAATCACTTTTCTGCTTATACTGCGTCACCATGTATAAGCAGAAGTTGTGATATAAAATAATAATCTTAATTTAAGTAGCAGAAAATATCCCCAGAATACACTGTCACAGTATTTTTTAAGAATAATTCTGAATTCTAGTACTGAGTGTTGGGCACTATTACAGTTTTATGTCCATTTTTCATTTGACATAGATAAAGGAGGGTGCTGTTAATTTACACAGAGGAGAGGGGACAACTAAAACTAAACACCCCGGATCGTAATAGACAACTAGAGAGCTAAAGAAAAGACTTTTTTCATTGGTCTCAACAGACCAATGAGCCTAATGTAATGAGAAAATTATTTTAAGACTCGAACACATTAATATTTTTTGAGTGTGCAGAGATTAACATATGGTCCTCTTTTTCCTGATCTGCAACACTGAGCATTGAACAAATTAAGACTAGCAAAAAGGGTGGAATATCAGCTAGAAAAAGCTTAATTTTTTTTTAGATCTTACATTTAATAGAGGTGACGGGGTTGCTATGAAGGTGTTGCAAATACAAGAGGCCTGTGGCATGCTTCCAGTTCTATGGCAATACATACCTGCAATAAGAAAAGACAGATATACAGCAGATATGAGCTGACATTATAAAGATAATTAACATTGTTAAATAGTCTTTTTTCTTTTACTCAAGAAACCATCATTTCACACAAATAGTATTAATTACAACACAAACAACACATAAAACATTTATTCCTAAGAGAGGTGTAATATTTTACATTCCCAAATATTTATCACTACAATTCTGAAATATTTTTACATTATTTTTTTACAGAATCCTTATCAAAAGTATTATACACCAACGGCTTGTAAATTTTACTCCAGTGCAGTAATCTTCTATTCCCTCGGTACTTTTACTTCAGAAGTAAGGCATTATTCCGTGAAGAAGGGTGGAAAATCAACTGCTATGGCTTTGATTAAAGAAAAACTCATCTATCTTTCATATACATGAGTTGAACAGGCATTCACAATGCAGATGAGGCCTCCCACCTAAACTGGCTGTTTACAGTATTGTTTCATTAAGCTAAAAACAAGGCCTGCAGGAAGTACATACATACGATCTAATACATACTAATTTGCTTCCTTTAAATGTGATTAATCCCAATTCTTCTTACTTGTCTCACAATTGTTAATAGGGTCCTATGGCTACATGACATTCTTGCTCATCTCCCTCATTTTGATTATTGGGATAATAATGAGAGCGTGAAACTCTAGCTCAAGATGTCTCATTCAAATTCTACCCAAAATACCTGGTCCTTTTTCATAAGTAAGGCAGTGTTATAAAACAGTTTGCTGACCCTCATTCCACAACAGATTAGTTATTTTCACTTGGGCAGATAGGCAGACTTGGTGAGTACTGACAGGCCCACAGCTAACCGTGTCCAGTCAGTTGTCCAAAACAGACAGGTGGAAATGTCCAAACAACAAAAAGGAAATAAACAATTAAAGCTTACTTAAGAAATACCTATGCATAGTCATAAATTGACTTAATTCATTTCCTCTTTCTCCAAGTAAACCATCCGGGCTTCTTATCGAGGTATTTGGATCGGGCTGTGCGCTGCCACTGAGCCTGAAGCCCCGAGTTTAAGTACTTAGGAAAATCCTTAGAAAATGCTTACTGGTTAAGCACATAAATAGTTCTACTGAAAAGACTTGTTTGTTTGTTTTAAAATTAAACATATAAAAATCAAAGCCTTTGAGAATACACGAATAAATGCATTTTGAAACCTTAAAAATGCAGTAGACTCCTGGTTTTTATTTGACTAAACACACTGGTGAAATCTTGAACTTTTTACCTGAAGGCATATCTTATATCTTATATCTTATATCTTAAGGTAAGTTATTTATCAAGCAATCCCGCACTTTTTGCTTCTTAAAGCGTACCTGAAGACTTGCGTCTACAGATAAATGTGCTTACTAAGAGTAACACTGCGCCACTGGCAGCCTGTTTACGGTATGGTTTGCAATGTGTATCATAATAAATGAACACCAACAATCTGCTCTAATTTATGACCATTTATTTTCCTTTTGTCATTAAAAGGCACAGACAAATAAGACAAAACACAATCTTAGAACATTCTTTGAATAAAACTGGAGACTCCAGGGAAGTCTGAAGACAATCCATTATTTAAAATAGAATTATTTCAAGTAATTGGCTGTAAAAAGTTATCCCCCATTTTGCTTAAGACAATTTTTCAAGACTTCTGGTAGAAAGTATAGACTACAAATGAACAAGTTTTCAGCTCTGTGGAGTTAGGGAATTAGAACAGGATTGCCCTGCATTACGGGCAGACAGCCTTTGAGGCTGAAGACATACAGCAAGCAGAATATGGGGAAATCGCTTATTGCAAGAAGGACATTTTGTGAGATGTAACCGCCAGGACGGTCCCCTCAGACAGCAGCTCCCAGCCAGCCCCATCCTGCGCGGCAGCCAAGCCTTTGCGGTGGCTGAGGTAACACGGGGAGCATTACGAAAGCCAACGGCTGGCGGCTGATCATCTCTTTGCCTGTGTTTTCAGGGGACTGCGTTTGAACCAAAACACTTCGTAATTCCCCAGCTCCCGGCCGGGAGGAGGCCGCGGCCCGCTGCTCTCCCCGCCCCCGGGCTGACGCGCCGCGCTGCCGGCGCCCGGCATTGTGGGAGCGGGGAGGCGGCGCCTCGGAGGAGGAGGAGGAGAGAGAGGAGGAGGAGGAAGGAAAGAGGGAGGAGGGAGGGGAAGGGGCCGGGGCTGCGGGTTCCGGTGTCAGGCGCGGACGTGTCGGCCGGGGCCGCGGAACCGCAGGCGCTGCCCTGTCCCCGTCAGCAGCAGCAGCGCCCGGCCCTGGCGTCGCCATGTCGGGGACCAGCAGCCCCGAAGCCGTGAAGAAGCTGCTGGAAAACATGCAGGGGGACCTGCGGGGCCTGAGCCTCGAGTGCCGCAAAAAATTCCCCCCCGTCAAGGAGGTGAGGAGCGGCCGGGCCCGCTCTGGCGCCCGCGGGCGATCGCTTCCAGGCCGGGGGCAGGGGGGAGACGGCGCCGGGCGAGGGGAAGCGATCGCGGCGGCCCCCGGAGCCCTCCCGGCGGAGCCCGGGGGGACAAAGTTTGGGGCTGGCGGCCTCGCATCCTCCGGCCGGGGGCAGGCGGCTCGCTGCGGGAGCGGTCCCCGGGGAAGGCGTTATCACCGGGGGGAGGCGGGCCGGGGGCCTGGGGGTGCCCCCTGCTGCCGCCTGCAGCCCACGAAGCCCGGGCTTAGCTCGCTTTTTCCTCCCGCTGTCAAAATTGCTGCTCGTGTCGGGTCGCTGCATCAAGTCTCGGTTTGCTCCGCAAGCATCCTGAGTTCAGTGGTCTTAAAGAGGAGGGGTACGTGAAAACAGAGAGAAAAAGTCTATTTTCCCCTCGTTTTATGTATATGTCTTAACTGCATGGTTCTCTCCTCATGCAGTCAGTTCAGCTTCTTCCCAGTCGGTAGTTGGTCACTTGTTGGCTTGGAAAACGTTTTTGAAGGAAAAACACTGATATATTTACTGGGAACCAGAAGGGTAACTGGGAAAATATTAAAAGGCTCTGCCAGTTTGGAAGAAAGTAATTATGTCTGTAATCTGATGTTCGCTCCAATTAAGTGATAGCGTATTTAATGTCCCATAAAGTATTACGTGCTTGAGCAGATGAATTGAAACTAAGTGACCGTGATCGCTGGGAAAGGCTTGGAGGCATACACACCGTAGCAGAGCATGATACCTATGGTTGTAGGTCGTAGGGGATTGCCAGGATGATTTGAGGAATAGTGTGTTGTCATACAAAGCCCAGAAATGTGGCAGTCAGATAGACAGAGATCTGCCTCTTTTTTGAGGAGAGGTTCAGGTGCCTCTTCCATGGCCTCCTGCATGTTACTGTGTGACTCCAAATAAGTTGTTCAGTCTCTGAACAGGCTTCCCCACTGTGATGATGTTTACTGTCTTCAAAATCTGTGGAGGGGGTGGACAAGATAAATGTTAACTTAGTGTATATTTGCCATGCTGTGGGTTAGGATAGCCGCTGCACGTGCAGTTCCTGGTTTTGTTTAGCACACTTATAATCCTTGTGCAAGTATGACTTCTGTGTTCTTGTTTACATCTTGACGGAAAGTTGTGTTGCTTACTTTGTTAATGAAGTGCTTTGAAGGAAGCTGTTGAGTTGCCTGGAGTTCAGGTAGGTTTCCTGTATGGAACAGTGCAGAAAGGTGTTTGCAGAGAGGGGGAGTGTGTGCTGCTGTGAGTCGTGGCCTCTTGCGGGAGGTCTGGATGAGCAGCAGTTCCTGCAGGAGGATGGGCAGCAGTTGCAGGAAATGCTCTGACTTCCTCGCTGCTGGAAGCTTCCCCCCTGCCTCTGAGGGAACAAATATCCTTCTTTCCTCTCAAATAGCAACTGCTGGACAGGTATTTTAATTACATGCGTTTGTTCTACTCATGATTAGATTTGGCTAGAGCCATCAGAGGAATGGCATGCTCTTCCAACTGATTTGGAACAACACCAGCTTTTTGAACTGCATTTAAACATAGGCTTTTTAAAGTAAATTTCTACTACTTATAATCTCAGCTTATACTTTCAGTGTAATTAGACTGTTCTCACAACCACTGCCTCCAGTGTAGTTTACGAGCTTACCTTGTGGCTAATATGTATGCTTCTGTGTCACATTGTAAAGTTGTCCTACTGTCATAACTTAATTTTGGGCCAGGAGTTTTTCAATAGGTTTGAGCTCTGTTGTAGTTGCTGGTTACATTTGATAGCTACTTTATGTAGGTAAACTGCTTCTAATAGTCCTTCCAGTTTCTGAGGGAATCTAAAACTTTGCTCACAGCTCTTTATTACTGTCACCCCTTTCTGAAATCACACATTCCTACTTTGTTTATTTTTTGTTAATATTGTTAAAATTCTGCAACGTGAATTTAGCTGACAGTTTTGCTGCTGATAAAAGTGGTGGTGTAGTTCTCAAATCTACTTGTTGCTCAGATGATTTATTTGAACAAATCCTTTTTTGATCAATACTGTAAGGACTTAGAAGCTGGTATGATCAGAAAAACAGTGTCCCTTTAATTCAATAGGGCTTTAGGTTTCACTCTTTAATGGTGCTTCTAATGCATATGTTACTAAGAACTAATGCTATGTTTATTAGGAACAGAGAGACCAAAATGCCATGAAGTGTTTCTTTGAACAGGCAGGTAGATGACACAGCTGAGGAGCTTTATGGAATTTTGGGGCGTGCCAGCAGAAAGGGGACAGCAATTGAAGTCTGTAGCATTGAGACCTTCTTCTCTGTTAGAAGACTGAAGTAAGGTCTTAAATCCTGTTGAAAATGGAACTTGAACTCTTTGCTGTTTTCAGCACTTCCATCTCATATATTTCAATTACTTCTGAGTCTGTAAAGTTGTGTGTTTTTTTTTTTGTAAGTCATATTTATGTGGAAATCGGGTAATTCTAACTCTGATCACCTAACAGTAGCTTCTAAGGTTGATGCTGACACTTTGATAATCTGTCAAGAAACCTTGAATTTATATTTTTTCCCCTCTCAGTGTTAAACTCATGACACAATTATGAGGCAAACGTCTTTCCCCCTAGTTAGCATATTGTTTTTAATTAAGAAATAATGGAACGTACATCCATTATTATTCCATGTGAATGGAGTTCGCACCTCTTCTTTGCTCCATGTGACAAATCATGCCCGCGAGCACAACAGTTGGTTTTCCCAGGTGATGTCACTTGGGATGTTGTAAAATGGGAGCTCCAGCAAGAATCCCTGGGTTTGAAATTGTGTTGCTGGCAATATTTGCGGACTAATTAGTGTGGTAGTCTACCTATTTCTTAGGAGTGCAGCAAATAGCGATTACTACTTGATTCCAGACCCACATCTGTTCATCGCTAGGTGTTCTCATCTGCTTCTGTTGGATAGGTGCGTGAAGTCCTGCATGACGCTTCCTCAGATCAGCACTGACTAAAGCACAGCAAGCATGAAAGCTCTGCACAGTGACCAAAGAGTGATTTGCTGGTTATGGCTGTCGTATGCCAAATCTGCTTATATTGGCAGATGTACAAGGAATGACGCTGCTGGGAAAAAATAAGTATACTTATTTTCACAATTTATTTCCATTTCCCAGTTGTAAAAGTGGACGCCAGCCTGGGATATGATAGAAGCTGTCAGGGTGAGTGTGAATTAAGCAGTGTCCTTGGAGTTTGAAATTACAGAGGCTGAAGCAGTCTTTAGTACCAGCATCAGTCATGCTCCTGTTATCTTAAGTAATCTGACATTTCTCCTAGAAAACAGAATCGTGTAGCTGTTATTCTCTTGTTTTTAATACTCTGGGCTCTAAGCTTTGCTCTGTGTTAGAGCACTGCAACGCCTAGCTTCTGACTCTGGACTGAAGTGTGTGGTACCCATGCAGAGCTTGACAGACCATTTTAACTTGTTAGTGATTGAAGTTTCAGTGTCCTGTGCTGGGTGTGTGGGAAGCTGGATTTATCAGAGTTTGTGCTGTCATCCTTAGTGATTTAAGAAATAAATTCTTTACTATGAGGGTGGTGAGGCCCTGGCACAGGCTGCCCAGAGCAGCTGTGGTTGCCCCATCCCTGGAGGTGCTCCAGGCCAGGCTGGATGGGGCTTTGGGCAATCTGGTCTGGTGGGAGGTGTCCCTGCCCATGGCAGGGGGTTGGAGCTGGGTGGGCTTTGAGGTCCCTTCCAGCCTGAGCCATTCGGTGAGGTACTTTATGGCTGAATTTTAAACCAAAAAAAAAAAAAGAATCTTGAGTAAAATGAGTCTTTTTAGCTCAGTGATCTGGAGTAAGAATTCTGTCATATCAGTGCTAAAGAAGTTACCTACTGTTTTGTATACTGGATGAAAATACTCATCAGTAAGTTGCACCTGAGTTGGGTAAGTGCTTTTACGGGGTGAGAAACCTTAGAAATATGAGGAAAAAATATTTATATTAAGCAGAAGTAAGTGAGCAGAAAGGGAGAAAATAAGCATACTAAAAGTTCTACTCTGAAGTCTGAATTTGTTTCAGCCATATCTAACTCCTTGATATTTAGTTAGATCCAGTCCAACCATCTAACTAGGCTCGTAGTCTCTAGGTTGACGTGGGTTGGCTTGTTTGTTTAAGTGAACCGAGCTTTTTTTTTTTTTTAAATAAATAAATAGCTAACAAATCTGATCAGCTCTGCACAGTTACAGACACGCTTGCTCTGGTAGGAAGGGGAAGGGAGGAAGCAGGCGGGTGGAGAGTGGGACCAGCAGCCCTGCGGGGCAGGAGTGTGCTTTGTACTTGGTGGTCGTGTGGTGTCTGCGTGTTTTAGGATGTTTGCTGCTGGAGTAATTTGGAGCAGTATGTCTGGAAAAGGAATAATGTTCAACTCCCCTTGGCCTTATGTGGCTATTGGAAGAGCAGCATTTCTTCTTTTACCTTTGAATACTTCGGTTAGTTGAAGTGCCCTCTAGAGACTCCTGAAAGGTAGCTTTTGATATCCTCTCTGTGCTGTTTCTCTTCCAGACCTGTGTTTGAGATGGAGCAGGATTGCTCTTGTTTAACTGTTTATTGAGTTATATATACCTTTGGCATACTGAAATATTTCAGGGGCAGTGTTGTAAATAGATCTGCCATGTCTAGAAAAAATAACAATCCAATTTTGCAGTCTTATTTTCCTTCTTTTATTAATAAACCTACTTGCAGACAAGCAACATTATTAAGTTACTTGAGTAAAAATGAGAAAGGTTTGAGCGGCTTCTGAATGAAGCAAACTTTTGTTAAAATACTTTAATTGCAGTAGAAGTGCTGTGGGCTAGCTGAGCAAAGAGCTATTTCTTTTTTTTTTTTTTTTTTTTTTTTTTTCCTCCCCTTTCTGAGGGGCTTTCTGTTATGTCCTATGAACACAGCTTTAGGTCGTGCATTTCTTCCCTGTCGTCCACTCCTGCCCGCATCGAGATCCACGTGGCAGCTCTGTAAGCTGGGTTAAATCCGTCCGCTTCTGGAATGAAGCACTGATAATGAGCACATCTTAGGGCTAAAACAAAAACCTTAGTTTGGAAGCCTGCCTTGCTAGGGAGTCTCTCTGATGTCACTGGGTAACTATGAAACCACGTGTATTGCAGAATGGAAACGTATGTTAAAAAGATGCAGAGCGGTTCATTAGGTTTTAACGTTGAAGTGCTACTCAGGTTCCTAATGCAGCTGTCAGGAACAGTTTAAAATCGAAGCTAATGTTCAAACATTAGAACTTACTTTTTCTGTAACAGTAACAACATTTCTGAAAGTTTGTTGAGTGTCATGCAGGACGCAGATCAGAGAAAGCTGAGGAAGAAAGCAGCATGCTGGAATGCCTTGTGGTGGGGGTATTTGAGTCACTTGATGCATTGCTAGCATTGACGGTTTTCTGAGAGCTCTGTGTTCATGCTGGTCTTGCAGTAAAAAGGCAAGAGCCAAACAGACCAGGCAAAGAACACATCCTTGTACATAGACCATTCGCTACAGTAGTAAAAAGTTTTTGGGGTTTGTGCCTTATTTTGCTATTAAAATGAATTAAATAATTCTGAAGTTATAGTCTACAGGGAACTTAAACTATAGGGAGCTTTTAAGGTCAGTTAATTTTCATGTCTTCACAGTATTAGTTCAAAAAGATGCAAGCACTTTATAGAGTTTTTTTTTGTTTGTTTGTTTGCTTTAATGGGTATTCACTTATCTCACATTCTGAAGGTTCATTTGAAATAGAGCAAGTGATCTGTAAAATGCACGTTGTCAAAATTTGGTAGCATGCACTCAAACATATGTCTCGTGAATGTGACTGGAAATTTTTCTGTGGCATTATTTGGTTGCCGGCCAGTAGCTGAGCTGATAACTTGCAACAGGTGAGTGCTGATATTTCCTACATTTCCTCTGCTTAACCTTTACTGGTTGCCACTTTGGTTAGCTTCATGTTTAGGATCCATCAATTTTGCAATGTTTTTTGCTCAATATTGATCTAGATGCAGTAATACTTTTTCAACATTATTTTTTAAAATGTACTGCTGTGTTTCTAGGGGACTGCCATCTATTCAAATGTGTTCTGAGTTTCAGTACTTGAAAATTCTAGGTTTCTTATTTTAATCTGTGATAAGAAATACCATGTTTTCAAGAATGGCTGTGATTATAGACCCATTTCCTCCAACATGTAATACCTTATGATTTAATGAATGAACACATGAGCAATATTTTCTGTGCCTCACTGTGCCTGTAAACTTTTCAAGGTAGACTTCAGAGCAGGTGCCTAGCTGTGGGTGTCTAAGCTCCCTTCATCAACCATGCAGGGTCTCTGTGTTATGCAGATACAGTCAGTGGAGCGCATGACCAGGGGATTGGTTTAATCTCACCAACACATTCATGTATCTTTGCCACGATACGTTAATGTTTCTTCTTTAGCTTCCAGCAGCTAGTCCAGAAAACATGGATCTTCCATCTGCATGGAATTGTATCAAATACGGAGGTCTAAGGTTAGATGACTGTATAGAGCCCCTCCTAGGGGGTCAGCTGAGTTAGTCCCAGCTGAGTGTTCCTTAATTCTTGAAGCCTCTCCTTAAACCATCTCCAGTTCAGTGGAAGTGCAGATGCTTAAATTTGTACACCTTGATCTCTGACTGAATCCCTGCCTACAGCCCTGAAGATTAAACAGGAAACCTGTAGCAGAAATTGGAAATACTTGGTGACTCGAGCTCTCAGCCTGAGCCCAAAATGTTAAATGTTGTTTCTTTTCACCAGGTGCCAGGCAAAGAGCCATCGCTGTCATGGGCCTACGGTCTGTGACTAGGTGATTGAATCTCGTATTTGTGGTGATGCCTCAGAGGTTTCCTAGTGCAGTCTGCTCTGATTGACAAGCTGAAGGCAGAATTAGTTTGAACTTCAAGTTCAAACTCTTAAACCTCTGAAACAGGTTCTCATGTGCTGATGAGTGTTGTGACAAAAGTATATCATGAAAATTCAAGTGCTCTGTTCCAGTGATTTATAGTCATTTATGTTCTACTTAATGGGTCTCTTCAGAAATGCATGAATGCTTGACGTGGGCACTGTCAAGATGTCTGTACACTATATATAGGTATAATATTACTGTAATTTATACTTATAATACAAAACTAAATATGGGCTAAATCCTGATTCTATATTACTGTGCAAGAGAGAAGTGTAACTTGAATTTGTTGCTTACTAGCTGTATTTCTTCTGTGTCAAGTCTTGGTTAAGTTTTTTTTCCCCTCTGTCTACATTGTTGCTGTTCAGTAATGGATTGTTGTGTGTTACTCCTTCTGATTTGTTCTATTGATTTATATGTGATGGCTTTCCAGCAGAGGTGTACTTCGATTGTCAAATGAAAACTCTTGATACAAAATGTTGGCATTGCATTATCTTTACCTCTACATTCATGTCAAGTGAGTTACCTCCAGAAGTATCAGCTCCGAAGCAATTTAGATAACAGTGGCACCTCTCCTGGCATTACTGATGGTTAACCTTCAGGATTCTGAATTGGCTGCTGATACTGCAAGCTGACAATTTCAGAAGATTGATGGACCAGAGGAGTAATGATTCCAGTCAAGTGAAATAGCTACTTCTAACATCAGGGCAACTAATACAGTTGCATGGAGAGTTGAACATTTTTGATAATACTAATAAAAAAATCTGCAATATCATGTCTTGAATTGATGGAGAAAGTGTATAGGAGAATCAACTAGTGCTCCTGTTTTCTTGGCATTGGAGTTCCTGTAATTGAGACTGGCACCATCTTTAAGAAGAGTGAAATCTAGCATGAATTAGTTTGATATCTTCAACTGTAGTCCCTGTTCTTGGGGCTGGAAATGTAAACTAATTATTTCCTTCATTGAGTGCTAGTAGATCATGACGTAGAATAAACCAGAACTATTTTATTTCCAGGTTGTGTGAACAGTTAAAGAAACTAATTTGTATATAAATAGGGACTGACCATCTGCTGCAATTTCTTGTCTCTAAATGTGAAATAAAGGAGATATGAACTTGAAAATGGAAAGTATAATAATTTCTTGTTTACTGAGGGCTGTTTAGTAGTTCATACAGATAACAAATTCCAAAGTTAAAGTTGAAAAACTAGCTGCTGCTACTTTTGTATGGAAAGTTTTGTTATAGTGAAAGTGGTTTACTAAAATGCAGTTTTCAATTTATAGAGTGAGAAACTTGTGTGAGAATTACAGAATTAGAAGTGGTTTGAAATTATTATTATTTTTAGTTTTACCTGCTTTGTTTCTCTTCTTGTACATATATCCAGTGATAAACACATCTGAGCAGTGATTGCAACAGGTGCGCATTCTCTACAGCCTCCCATTAGTAGCTGTAGGCATTAACAAGCTCTCCCCTTAACTTTGTCATCTTCAGGCTGAACAAATGCATCATCTCCTTATATGCTGTTCTCCACCCCTCTGACTATTTTGGTAGACCTTCACTGGACTAACCACATCGTGTCAGTGTCTGTGTGGGGAGCCCGAAGCTGCACGTTGTATTCCAGCAACACTCTCACAAGAGCAGGAGCAAGGGGGAGACTCCATCGCTCAGCCTGCTGCCTACATTCTTGCTCATACAGCCCAATGTGCAGTTGGCCACCTTTGTGTCACGGACTTGCTGACGTTCACGTTCATCTTCATTGTACGCCAGGACCCTGCGCCATTTTTTGCAAAGCTGGAAAATCAGTCTAGTTAGTCAGCCCCTAGCCTCTACGGGTGTGTGAGGCTGTTCTCCCAAGTGCAGGAATTTGCACTGGCCTATGTTGAATTTCATGAGGTTCCTACCAGCCTGGCTGGGTTCCTCTGAATAGAAACCCATCTCTGCTATATGGGAGTGGATACCTGCCTGCAGACCCTCTTCCATTACCTAGGCTGCTAATGATGTTAAATGGTATTAGCCCCACTGTCTGTCCCTGAGGAGAACTACTAGTAACTAGTTGCCAGCTGGACTTCATACCACTTGTAGTAACCCTTTCAGCTCAACCATTTAGCCAGTCTTCCACTTGCTTTATTGTCCCGTCTGATCTGGCTGTAAGAATACTATAGGAGAAAGCATCAAAGGCTTTGCTGTAGTCATGCTATAGGGTATGTGCTGCTTTCCAATTACCCGCACAGCCCATCATCCCGTTTTATAAGGCACTTGGGTTGGTCAGGCTCATGCTAAATTCACGTTGGCTGTTCCTAGTCTGCTTCTTGTCCTGCGTGTGCCTAGAAATGCCTTGCAGGAGGATTTCTTCCATAACCTTCCCAGGGCCTGCTGTGGAAGTGACTGGCCCAAATGCTCTTCCTTGGCCTCCTTTGAGATGTGTGTGGTGCTTAGCTCACCCCAGTCACTGTGACCTGGTAGAGGGTGGCCTTCCAGTGACATTGGCCCTTGGGTGTGTGGGCTCCTGTGTTGAGGAACTGAAGTACTGAGCTCACGTACTCCCAAATTGTGCCCACCTTTCCAGCAGGTGGTGTTACGTTCCCAGAGGCTTTGCTAGTACCTTTGCTCCAAGCCAGAATGTGAGCAAGCTCTAATCCAAGCACATTAAATTATCCAATATAGTAATTCCGTGTGAGAGTCTTCATCAGACCAGGACTAACTTCACCAGTTTAAATCACAGATGGAATAAACTTATATGAAAGAGAAGGGTCTGAGCAGGGATTGTACTCCTGAGGAGGATAAAAAAGTGAAGAGAAGGTACAGTGCTTTTTTCTCACAGCTGTGGTACACTCGAGTGCTCTCATGGGGTTGGTTTATTGTGCAGTTTTTTGTGTGCATGTCCTTTTCCAAATAATAGTTTAGCAGTGCAGTAGTGGTCCAGAATGTGCTTTTGCAAAGCAAGCTGGGATAACATTGATGTGAAACTGCACTTTAGGCAGGAGAATCTCTGTTCTAAGCTATTGGCTATAGGGTTAGTGTTCTGGTTAGAAAGGCAAAAAACGACAGATAGAAAAAATTGCCCTTTTTATTTCACGTAATGGCTGTGAAAGTGACCATAAATGATACGTATTATTCTCATCCAATCTTAGTAAAAGCTTTGCAAACAGTATGATGTAAATGCCAACACAGGCCATCATACCTGAAATCACTGAATGCTTTTCCTTTCAAAAGAGAGGAATCAAAAACTTGCGTAGCAAATTTAATGGCAATTTTGATATCTCTGGAGACAGGAGTTTGCTTTGAGCATATAATTGAAACATCAATAGTCATTCAGTGCACTTGTGGTGGAAACTTCAGGGCTGATAGTGTTTTGGTAAGAATACTATCCAATCAGAAGCTCATGTAAAATATATATTTAAAGTTGAATCAGTCCTTAGCAGAAATGTCCATGCCTGGCTGTTTATGTGGTAATACCATTTTTGGTTTTAAATAAAAAAGGTGCTGGCTTCTGGTTCTGATTGGGAGCCGCCAGTTTCTTTGAAGATCAGCAAGATGACTCTTCATAAAACCTCTTAGAAATCTATTTTGAAAACTTTTAAAGGTTGCTGAAACATTAAAGACAAAGGGAAAAGGGCCGCTGATGAGAAAGAGATTCAGGGTTACATTTTCTTGTCATCTTTCCCTTGGGAAAAGTAGTCAGCTGGAGTTGTTTCTCAGGACGGGTAGCTCGTTCATGCTTACACCAGATCAAGAATGTAGGGATCTCTGTGGAGCAGCCAAGTGCTGTCAGATCCCATCCCAAGTGGCCAGGTGGCACCTTGCATGCCTCTCCACGTGCATTGCCTTGTTGTAGTTGGGCTTCTACAATGGTTTTGCTTGTGAGAAGTGAACCACCACCCTAAACAATTACACAGTTATATATTCAGGGGCACTGTGTGCCATTGTTCCTTATGGCCTCTCTTTTCTTGGGCTGCCAGGTAACACTATCATCGTGCTGGTAGCTATACTGGCATCTCTTGGTAACGAAGGCTGATCCACAGCAGTGAGGTTTGAGAGCTTTCAGAGAGACAGATTTGAGAAACTGGTGCACTGCAGGCACAGCTGTCACTGGGCTGTGGAGATTGGTGGTTTCCCATTTCATTCAGTAGAATTGCATACCCTAATTGTCCCAGTATTTAATTAGTGCTTGTGGGTTACAGATCTTTATATTCCATGCATGTGTGATTTGTATGGAGAAGTTTACATCTGGGACTCGAACGCTACCGGTTGTTGGAAGATGTTGGTTCTGCATGAGGCTGGGTCAAAGCTTTGCCTGGCGGTAGCTGGGCACGGAGGCAGGAGCAAACTCTGTGCCACCCGCTTGGTGCTTCTGGCCCTGTATAAGGGCTGACGTTGCCAAAAAGCTGGAAGATTCACACCATGCATATCTGAACTGAGGACTGAGAAATCCATGAGATGGGGAAGAGTTCTGGATCTGAGAAACTCAAACTCCTGATTTTTGTTGATAAATTCTCCACTTGCCTTTGATTTCAGAGAACCATAGAATCATAAAGGTTGGAAAAGACCTCCAGGATCATCTGGGCCAACCATCCCCCCCACCAATGTCACTCACTAAACACATCCCTAAGCACCATGTTCAACCTTTCCTTGAACACCCCCAGGGACGGTGACTCCACCACTTCCCTGGGCACCCCCTCCCAATGCCTGACTGCTCTCTCAGACGAAATGTCTCATTTCCCACCTGAACCTCCCTTGGCACAACTTGAGGCCATTCTCTCTTCTTGTCCTATCACTAGTGATTTCCAGGTAACCAGCAAATACGTGGCAAGTTGCAAGGAAGCAGAGCCATGGTGGGACAAGTGCTTGAACCCAGAGGATCCTGATGGATTTTGCTGTGAGATTATAGACTGCTTGATTAAAAGCAAATCAAAGGATCCAGAAGAGATTCATTTGAATATAGGCCATCACTGAGCATCCATCTCTGCTCCTCATCAATATTTTTCTTGCCAAAACTGAATGCTACATTTACTGCAGCAGAAACATCAAACAAAACCCACAGTGGCAGGTGGGCATCTGAGGCATTTGATTTCAGTTCATTTCAGTTATTAGGGTAGCAGAATTGGAAATCGAATTGACTGACGTGTTCAGGTACACTTGAGCTTTTTTATGTTACAGGAATTATGTATGTATTTGCTGCTTCTGAAAGAGGTAACTGACTTGCTCATTAGACTGCTGTTAATTGTGGTGCTAACAGAAACTCTGATTATGTTACTTTTAAAGTGGTGACTTCTTAAAGAAACGATGCCTTATGTTTACATGAAAATAAATTACTGTATCTATACTAGTAGATGCACAGCTTGATGCTGGCCATCTCCCTGATTAGTGTTTTTACGGTATCCTATTCTAATGGGGCAGTCACCCATAGAGTGCTGCAGTAATGCTCAAATTGAAGTAAATTTGTAAACATAGTACCTGATATTGACACCTATTTTCTCTTGCCAAGTTAAACTGAGGCTATCCAAGTACACTTTTATATTGATGTGCATGGGATAACCAGATAACTGCTTATAGTCTCATTATTTCTATTGTTTATTTTTAAACTAAAGACCTTTTTTGTAGATGTTATGTGATTATTTTTTGCATATGTAGTGGAGTAGAGTGTTTGTTTTCCTAATAGGGTGTGTGCAGTGTAGTTAGCTTTTAACTGTAAGTAATTTGATTTGGAATTCTAAATAGAAACTGGAAAACAAAGCATAACCCAGAAAATCGCAGAAATTCTTATATATTTTGGAGAAAAACTGTCATATTTAGAGTAGTAAAAGCTCTAACACCTGTTGTTTTGTTTTACCTTTTTTTTTTTTTTTTATCTGTGATATTTTACGTGAAAGGTAACAGACAACTCAATGGGAGACGTGCTGTTGTAATTCAATTTTTTCCTTTTATGTGATGTGTTTGGAGTATGTGCAGGTGCTATGTGTGTGGCAAGCTCATTGTTTGTTTGATTTGGAGGGAATTTGTCAATACTGGCAAGAAATAAATCACTTGCCAGTAGACGTGATGAGGCTTAGTTTGAAGATAATTGAAGATGGACTGTGACGAATCCTTCATATTAATGAGCAGGAGCAATTTGTTGTGACAAGATTCCCCTCTCCCTCCCCCATTAGCTGACATTTATAAGTGAAGTAGAACAAGGATTGATTTAAAACTTGGACACTTCAACACATTAAGTTAACATAATTGAAATAAATGAGAATAGTCTTTGGCATTCCTCATTTTAATTATGTGGAAGATAAATTTGCATCTTGCTTTGTGTTCATTTGAGCGTGTTGCATGTTACTTCAGGCACTGTTGATACTATTCTATAAATATTTTTTTTTAAGTAGAAAGACTGTTCAGCAAAGCTTATGTAATTTCCCAGATTTTGACAAGTGTATTCAAGTGGTGGTAGGCCTGTGTATAGTCTCCCTGTGGTTATGTTTGGAAACAAAGAAAATGTTGGAAATGCCATTTTTTAAATGGCATTTTTTAGCTCTTTTGAGAAATACAAAATCTTAATGAAAATACTTGATTTTGAATTTATGCAGTCATCTTAGTCTGGCTTTTTGGGAAGTCTTATTGGAACAGTGTTCCAGTGGAGAGGAAATGTTACTACTTGGTAGAACTACATACGTTCACTTTCATATGTCTACTGCCACAGATTGCTTCTCTACTTGTTTTCATACAGTGATAGCACACTTCTCTGAACAGTGATGTAAAATCCATGGAAAAGTGGAAAAGCTTAGTATGTAAAGTACACAGAAACATGAAGCTGAGTTAGAAAGTGCTAGTGTACTTCCAAATTTGGCCGAAAAATATTCTCCAGAAGCGTGTGTCCTATAATTTGCAAAAAACTGCTGCATTTATTTTGGTGCGCAGTGTGCTCATCGAGATTTCTTTAATTGTTTCCGGAGGTTTAAGGTGTATTAATGGAATTACAAAAAATGGACAGAAGCCATTTGCAGTGTATTTTGAATTTTTTACGTAAGACTTGTCAGAAATCTTAATTTTGAAAGGGAAAGAAAGCATCAGTGTTAAATTTTCGGTTTGACTTGACTGTGTTAAGTCTTAGTGATTTACGCTGGAAGGTGTTCGTGGAGGCTAAGCGGGGAGCTGCTGATACCCCTTAGGGGTACGTCACCTCCTTGTGCTGCCCTTCGGTGCAGCGCTGGCGCTCAGCTCCCATGCACATCCCTCCCGCCCAGGTGCCCAGCTGGGATTTCAGGTAGCGCTCGTGGGCAGGTCAGGGTGCTGTCTGTGTGGCATGGTGGCCAGAACTGAATATTGTTAGGAAGGCTTGTAGAAGTTGGACGTGCTGCTGCATGGGGTTAATTTGTATGGGGAATTCTAGACACAAAATACATGGGAAGTTGGGTTTCATTCCAGAAATGTTAGTAAGACTGTTAGCTTTCAAACCAAAAATGCTCTTACCTGGCTTGAAGAACAGTGATAGATTTCGAGTGTGGTGTACCACATCTGATTTATTAACTCGATATCACTACTTAAGTCTTAGGTGTTAAGCATTGATACAATTACTGATATTCACAATTCCTTTAGCATTTCAACCTGATGAATGTGACAGGTTATAATGTATTGTGGTAGTTGTTTTACAGGTTGAAGCTGTACAAAGACTACTTGCCATTTTTTGTTGTTGTTGTTTGCTAGTGAGTTTTCTCTGCATTTATAGGACTGGAAAATAATACAATGAAAATTGTGTCTTCTAAAATATCTGCCCCACAGATTATAGCCTTTTCTGTACAGTTCTGGAAGGGAGTTTCAATTCTACAATAACGCTGCTTGCTGAAAACACTACAGAGATATTTCTTCTCTGAGACTATACATTTTTATTTATCTTATATGCTTATTTCTTTGCAGATACTGATGTGTGAAATAGCATCTAAACTACTTATTTTCCTTCCCCTACAGGCTGCTGAATCAGGGATAATAAAAGTGAAAACGATAGCTGCACGGAACACTGACATTTTGGCAGGTAACTATTTGCAGTACAATGGGAAAAATAAACTTAGGTTACAGATCAAAACATTAAAGATGAGTCTTGGTTATGTGTTACGATGCTAAATGCCTTTTTGTGTGTGTTACATCAGTGATACCTGTTGGCACCTAGCAAAAAAATCCAGTAATGTTGAAAAATTCTACTTCTCTGTCATGCTCGTGCTTTATTGATGCTGAGGAAGGTCTCCATTTTCAGTGGTGGTTCTACAAAAGTAATTATCCACTTAGAAAAATAACATGAAATTATTAAGCTTCAAATTCTCCGTATCTTACTCACTGTCTACGTTCACCATAGCTGTTGTTGAGAGCTCTGTGTAGCATTCTACAGTGTGATCCTCATCTGTGTGTTTACTGTGAGAGTCTAGCCTTTGGAGACTTGTACCTCGCAGACAAAAATCCATCTTAATCTGAGACAAGGTCGTTCAGTTTGAGATGTACCATTGCTTTGAGGGACAGGAGAGTTGCAGCTTTGTAAGTGCTTAAAACAGTATCTCTTGACTTTCTT
This sequence comes from Oxyura jamaicensis, assembly GCF_011077185.1. NCBI lineage: Eukaryota > Metazoa > Chordata > Aves > Anseriformes > Anatidae > Oxyura > Oxyura jamaicensis. The sequence continues at coordinate 34,684,706 of NC_048893.1, forward strand.
CAGCTGTATTAAGTAGTATGTAAATCGATGGCTTCTTACCAATTGCCGGTAAAGCCTTTGGCCAGATTTGAATACCCCTGTATGCTTGAGTGTCTACCCTAGCTGTAGTCAAAATCCTTATGAAGCTAAATTATTGTAAAGGTCCAAATGAAATAGATGTAAAACTGTTTCTTTTGAGGTATGTAAATCAGATATTGTTAAGGAGGCAATTTCTAGAATTATTTGAAGTAGCAGTCCCACCCTTCAATATTTCACCTTAATGCCTCGTTTTTATTTGTTTATTTTCTTTGTTTTTCCTGCTGTCATGAATGCTGACATAAGTGGGAAAGCTATGCCAGGTAATGTCAGCCATGCATCAAAATACATAAATGAACAAGAGAAATCTCTAGTTAGCCATTTGGGAAGTAGCAACGTTCTTTGGCATATTACTCCATAAAGATCTTTACATGTTAGAAAGTCAGTTTGTGATTCTGCCAGGATTTTTTTTTTGTCTTTTTGGTTTTGTTTGTTTTTAATCTTCATTTGAATGTGCAGAGATGCAAAAGATTATTGGTTTGGAGCATGGATAGACAGTCATTTATATTTCTGAGGGAACACCTGGTAGTTGGTCCAATTTTGTCATTAGTTTTCATTTGTAAGGTTTAAACTAGAATGTAGTTAGCATTTGTTTCATTCACGAAGAACAGACAAAAACCTGAACAATGACAGTAGAAAACTAACGCTGTCTGGTGACATGCTTAACTTGCTGGAATTCTGAGGTCACTGATGTAACTTGTTGCCTTCTCTTAGGAGAAAAAAAAATAAACAACAAACAAACCACAACAATATCAGTCTGCATTCTTGGCAGTCTGTATGTGCTTTGTAGTTTATTTATGAGGATTTGAGTAATTCCAAAGAGAAGTGAGCCTGTGATTTATAGCGTGGCAGACAAATGTGAGAAATTATTTCCATGTAGCTCTGAGATGTGCTATTTTTAGGTAATTCATGCTTTTAGTTTTATAAGTTCTTTTTTAAAAAAATAGGATTATGATCTTTCTGATAGAATGAAGTAAGTCAGTCTTACTTTCCCCGTCGACATGGTTTGTTATGACAGGTGTCATTTTTAATACACTCTTATGTAATTTTGGTATAGCAAAATGGAAGCACAAACAGATATAAGAACATTTTTGTGTGTTTTAAGACTGAAACTGATGTAGTAGTTGGTACCAAACCAGATCAACCAAACATTCATTTCAGCTTCATAAAGTAAAAGTGCTTATATAGATCTGGTTGTGAGATTGCTTCTAGTGGATTATAGGAAAAATACCAAGTTTGATTTTAAAATCATGATTTTTAAATCTTATATTAACAATAAAGATTTTTGGTATCTTTTAAAAAAAATTTGCTTTCTTCTTTCTGTCAGTTTCTGACTTGGTGGCAAGTCGGAAAGTTGTATGAGTAAGGAAGCTTTTGTATCCAATCCAGCATGAGCTTCCTGAGCTCTCTCAGCTGTGTGTCGTGGGCTCTAAAGGCAGCTTAGTCCTCTTGTTCACACTAGACACTGACGGATTGGCATGTCTTCATTCATGTTTGTGCCCACATTTTAATTGTCTTTGGTGAGGTATTTGGTGCAAGGTCAGCCTCTGTCAGCTGGACGTGAAGACTCTGACATGACTATGGGCTGTGTGTGTGTCAGTATTACCTTGTGAGAGCTACCACATTACAAAAAAAAAAAAAAAAAAAAAAGGAAAAAAAAGGAAAAGAAAAAGGCATCTATTTTAGCCTATAGTTTACAAAGAAATTTGTTGGTCATGTGCTAGTACTTCAGTTTAAAGTATGATTAAAATATGTTTTTATAGTTTTTACCCTGATGTTTGTGTCATTTTTTTTCAAGTCGATCGTACTGGTACTTAAAGAACCTTCATGAGAGCCAAACTTTATATTGTTCAATAACATTCCAACTTGATCATCTTTGCATTTTTATGTGGGAATGTATGTTTTGTTTGTTTGTGGTAAGATCTGTGCTCTAAAAATGTGTTAGTTTTTTCATAGATGTATATTTATTATTACACATAGACTAAAACACATTGGAAGATATTCAGTGTAAGAACACAATCAATTTTCAGCTGTGAGGAAATTTTTATTATCTGAAATGAGCAGCTGAACTCCTAACGGTTTTCATGAATGAACAACAACATATGTGGAATGATATATTAATTGCAATTTTTCTTCTACTTAAAAAAAATCCTGAAACTCGTCATTTCTCATGAAAATGCTTCATTTTAAGAATCTGCCATTCCTCACAAAATCACTGGTTGAAGAGTTCACAGCCAGGTGTGTGTATCCAGGATACAAACATTTGAGTCTCCTTCTCCTCCTGCTTTATTGATGGCATCTTGTTCTTCTTCTTCCTTTTGAGAACTTGGTACTTCTTGTGCCACACATTGTGTTGCTTCTGAATTTGGTTCTGAGGTGACATAGAGCAGAAGGAAAAGGCTACCAGAAGGAGAGTGGACAGAAAGAGCTTTGGGGTAGGCAGAACCTTACGATTTGTTACAAACCAAAAGGATCCTAAGTGGACATTTTGGATTTGGAAAGAGAAAGTTGCTCAAAGAAAGGCAAAATGTTGAGAAAGGAGAGGGAAAGTGCTTGGAATTAGAGAATCAGGGTAGCTGTGCAGGTGAGCCTTGGAAGTTGGTTGTCTTTCTCCCCCGTGGTGCAAAAGTAACTCACAAATTTCCAAGACTGGAGATTGCTTTTATTTTAATAGGTATGATTAACAAATTTTGTATTCTTCGGAGTGTTAAAAATTGACTGCTTCCATATCTCTTTTCATAAGCATTGAAAGAGAACAGCTCAGAGGTAGTTCAGCCTTTTCTTATGGGTTGTGGAACAAAGGAACCAAAGATCACTCAGCTTTGCCTAGCAGCCATCCAAAGGCTCATGTCCCATGAAGTTGTTTCAGAGGTAAGATCAATCTTCATATAAATACATAAATATTTCAGTGTGAGAAATACAGACCCCAGGCTGATGGTGAATACTTTTTTTAGGAGACTGTTTATATTACAATCAACATAGCTTGCAAATTATATTGCTCATTTAGATTATAAAAAATGTAATTTAAAAGAAAACCACAATTTTGACTATTAAAAAAAGTGGTGGAGAAAAATACTAATTTCTAGAAGGAACGCATGAATGTTCAAAACAGCTTATTTAGTTTGTATTCATATAGTGCAGGAACGGAACATGTAACGGTCCTTGATAAACATCACACTTCAAATTACATCCATAAAAGTTACTGAAGTGATTGTGTTTGTTACATACTACTTTCAAAAATAAAATAAAATGGATGTACATTTTCTGCAACTTTAAATGTCAATTGATCTATTATGGTACTGCATATAGAATATGGTAGGAAGTTGGTGAAAATAATAACAAAATATATCTTTGTTTCTGCTTGCATCGTATAAAATTATACTGATATTTCTCTGATATGAATGAATTTTGAGGGTAAAATGTCTTAATGTCTTCATACTATCTCTTTTATGTTTCCAAATAGAAATTAAAGTATCTGTTTTAATTTGGACTAAAAACTAAGAGATTTCTGCTGTCAATTAAAAAAAATATTTTATGAAGACTGTGACAATGAAATTAGCTTTATATTCTGAATGTAGAACTATGGTATGGACAAACAGCCAAATTCACTTAAGACACAGTTACAAGAGTGCTATTCTTAAGTGTGTACATGATACAAATAGAATATAAACATCTTAATTATTGGCACAAAATGTTTTTTTGTAGGCTGCAGCAGGAAACATTATTAATATGCTTTGGCAACTGATGGAAAATAGCCTTGAAGAACTTAAATTGCTTCAGACAGTTCTTGTACTTTTAACAACAAATACAGTTGTGCATGATGAAGCACTATCCAAGGTAAGAATTTGTTACTGCCAATTAGAGTACTTATATCCAAGAGGAAAAAAACAGGAAGAAATTCTACATATGAAGCTTTTGAAAATAATGGAAGAAGAGGGGGGTATCTTGATTCTGTTTTATCTATTGGCTTTATGTTTAGACTCTGAAACAGAATTTCTTCTAGCTTCATTTTTAGTCTGTTTTTTAATTCCTCCACAACAACAAATTCCTGACTTAATGGGGACTTTAAATAAAAAACACTAGACTAATGCTTATTCTTCTGATCTACTAAATTAGTCTTTTCTATTTGTGAAATCAGCACATAGCACAGTGTAAGTTGGCACTACTGCAGCAAATATTAGAAGAAACTGCCCCCCCACTCTGACCTGAATCTCTTCCCTAAGTAGTCCAGCTATTGCTCTTTCAGTCTGAACTGACATAACATTATGAACATTTTAAACATATACAGTTTCAGATATTATGTTACAACTAAGACAAAAAATAAGTATACTGATCATTTTAATCTTAAATTACAAGATGAGGAGCAACACTATTTACCCATCTGTGAATTGTAAAGTTCTGTTTAAGTTCCTTTTCTAGACTGAATTTTATTTGTTTTCTCTCCAACATAAGGAAGATTTTTTAAAAAAATATAAAAATAATAATTGTGAATTGCTGTTGTTGTTATGCTCTGCATTCGGTGTGTCAGTTTAAAATAATAAGTTTTTTTGAGAGAATAGAATTCAAGAATATTTTAAGGTGTTATTTTCTGATGTAGAGATTTCATTTTTTCTTTGCTTCAGGTTTTAGAGAAATAACTACCCAGGTTGTTAAATGTGTAGATATTAAAAGCATTATTAATTTACTTAAGCAAGGAAAAGAAAAAGATGAAAAGAGAACAAAACCAGGTTATAAAGGTCTGCTGAACACAGGATGATAATGGAAAATTTTAAAAATGTGTAAATGAAAAAATAGAAATTAAATAGAAAAATAAAACTAAATAGAAACTTGGTGAGGACTGAAGGATTTGTCAGTCAGTTCATTTTGACTTGAGTATGCAAACTATGTCAGGCTCTTCATCACCACCTTGTTTCTTTTGTTCCAAATGATGCTCATTTTCAAAATTAGATGCTATGTTTAGGGCAGAAACATCATTTTTGAAGAAAATGCAATTCATTTAGAAAATGGGATTCTTTAACTGGGTAGCAGATGTTCTTTAGCAACCTGCAGTAAATTTGTTTTACCAGGTTTGAATTCAGGAGACAATTGCTGTTTAAGGCTACCATAACTTTCTCTTCTGCATATCTCATACCTTTTGTGGCAGTGTGCTACACATCTCATCCCTTGTTTATTCTGATTCCCCTTCCTCTGTACCCTTCCTCCTTTACCCTTAGGTTCCTGGTATCTACATCCTAGTTCACTTACTCTTTTTTTTTTTTTTTTTTTTTTAATGTGTCTCCCAAACACATTTTTCAACATCCTTTACTTATTTCTTCATACCTCTCTTGAAGGTATGGAATTACTAGAGTTTCTGCATTAACCAAATATGAGTCTTACTTAACATGGATTGGTTTGTTGCCCCCCCCCAGGATACTTCCAGGATTTTTTGAGAAGTATTTGAAAGTTACGTCGTTTTTTTTTTTTTTTCCCTGTGTTGAAAAGTTCTTGGTGAAAACGAATGTGAGGCAAACGTGTATTGCATACTCATGTTTCAGCTTGACTGACTGAAATTAAGAAAGCTACTAGTAAACCGTCTTGTAAAGGCCCTTAATATAGGCATTGCAGTTAGGTTAACCTACACAGTCATGCAATGTCTTCTGAAAGTCTAAAGTGTATGATGTATTGTAAAATTTCAGACTAAAATGTTGGGGGTGGGATGCAATCTGAGCAGAGTCCACAAGAAAGGAAAGTTGTGCGTATCGTGTGGCTCAGAGCATACAGCACCATGGCTGGGTGTGGCTGCAGTTTGTGCAAGAACATGAAATAAGGACAAAAGAACAAGAAATACAGGTTTTACCACACATACAGATATTACATTTCAAAATTAATTTTAAAATAAATAATTATTATGTGTTAGAGGTAATACTAAATCCAATGGGAAACACTATTCAGGTCACTGCCAGCACAATGACACATTAAAATATACACCTTAGTGAAGAGTAATAGCAGCACAGCCAACGTGGTTGTTAAACTATTGCGATTTAATTTAATTTAATTTAATGGTGTAAGATTATGTCCATTTTAGCTTTGGAGTTGCCTGACCTTTCTACAATTAACTTTATATTTCCAGTGTCTTCTTTTGGCGTTAGTATTCATACAAGTTGTTTTATGTAGTGATTACGGTGTATTTTCTGTATGGTAGTTACTGTTTTATTGCTGCATCATAAAGTCTTTAATACCATTTCTAGTTCACTTTTAGGGAGGATTACTAAAGAGATTTTTGGCTAGGATAATCCATAAACATATTCCAATTCTGCAGATTTAAAGTTTTTAAAGTAATTTTTAGGCAACCTTTTGACAAGCTATAGTGGAAAATATTCCCCAATCAGCTGTCTTGACTCTTAGCTAAAAGATAATGATATGGTGTTGTAAGGTGTGTGTTTTGTTCTATGTGTTGTTTTTTTTTTTTTTCCAGGCAATTGTACTTTGTTTTCGGTTGCACTTCACAAAAGATAATATCACGAATAACACTGCAGCAGCTACAGTGCGACAGGTAGTTACTGTTGTATTTGAGAGAGTGGTTGCTGAAGATGAACGATATAAAGGTGGGCATACTTCTTACTCTGCTTGCTTTTATTAACCTGTTGTTTGGACACACGTTAGATGTTTATCTTTTTTCAGATAAAGAAGTAGTAAAAATGTCTATAAATTTTATAAAAACGATCACAGACATTATTCATTTTTAAGGTCTTTTATATTTAATCACCTTTTGTATTCAAAGGTGATGAAATCCTCAGCCATTGTGTCAAAGTCAGTACACCACGTATGCATATATAGATAGGTGTATATATACACACACACATAGATATGAAAAATATATTAAAATCTTTTTTTTTTTTTTTTCAAATTGTGAGAGATGGTCTTTGGGTTAGTATTGCAAAGGAATTGGGGGTGAGGGAAGAACAACTTACATCATCTGCCTGGACTTGTGCAAAGCATTTGATACTGTCCCCCATTATGTCCTTGTCTCTAAACTGGAGACACGGATGTGATGGACCACATGGTGGGTAAGGAATTGGCTGGGTTGTGGTCGATGGCTTAATGTCCAGTTGGAATTCAGTAATGAGTGGTGTTTCTCAGAGGACAGTATCAGGACCAGTGCAGATTAACATCTTTGTTGGTGACATGGACAGTGGGATCGATTGTACCCACAGCAAGTTTGCCAATGCCACCACGCTGTGTGGTGCAGTTGACACACTGGAGGGAAGGGATGCCATCCAGAGGGACCTGGGCAGGCCTGAGAGGCGGGCCTGCATGAATGTCATGAGGTTCAACAAGGCCAAGTACAAGGTCCTGCACTTGGGCCGGGGCAATCTCAAGCACAGACACAGGCTGGGTGGGGAATGGATTGAGAGCAGTCCCGAAGAGAAGGACCAGGGGGTGTTGAGAAGCTTGACACGAGCCGGCAATGTGTGCTTGCAGCCCAGAAAACCAACAGGGTGAGGGAGGTGATTCTCCCCCTCTGCTCTGCTCTCATGAGACCCCACCTGGAGGGCTGTGTTCAGCTCTGGGACCCCCAGCACAAAAAGGACATAGATGTATTAGAATGAGTTCAGAGGAGGGCCACAAAGATGCTCAGAGGGCTGGAGAACCTCTCCGATGGGGATAGGCTGAGGGAGCTGGGGTTGTTCAGCCTGGAGAAGAGAAGGCTCTGGTAAGAGACCTTACCGTGGCCTTCAGGCACCTAACGGGGGCCTGCAGGAAAGCTGGGGAGGGACTCTTTGTCAGGGGGTGTAGAGATAGGACAAGGAATAATGGTTTTAAACTAAAAAAAAAAGGGTAGATTCAGATTAGATATTAGGAGGAAGTTCTTTACTCTGAGGGTGATGAGGCACTGGAACAGGTTTCCCAGAGAAGCTGTAGGTGCCCCATCCCTGGAGGTGTTCAAGACTGGACTGGATGGAGCTTTGAGCAACCCAGTGTAGGGGGAGGTGTCCTAGCCCATGGTAGGGGGTTGGAATTAGATGGTCTTTAAGGTCCCTTCCAACCTAAACTATTCTATGATACTAAGTGAGGGTAACTTAGATTACTTAGTGTGAAATGGGCAACAGTAGTGGTCTAAAGAGAACGTTCATTGTAAAGAATTGCTTGTTATTCATGATCTTTGGTATTCAATCTAATCCTTATATCTGTAGAAATTGTAAGTTGTTGAATAATTATCTGGCCATTTTTATCTGTTTGTTAGTAAGAACACTTAATATGTACTTGATTTTGAACAGGTCTTTTAACAAAACTGACTTCTGTTTTTACACAGACACAATCGAACAGCCAGCTGCAGTTCAAGGAAACAGTAACAGAAGATCTGTCAGTACACTGAAGCCATGTGCTAAAGATGCATATATGCTTTTTCAGGTAGTTGGGCAGCATATACTTACACATTTGCACTTATGATTGGGTGCTTCTATGTCTCTGTAAGAAATTTCAGAAATCTGCTTTGGCATATTGGTAAGGTCCTTAACCAGAGCTTCTGGCCTTCCTACATGTGTTTATTGTAATTGACAATGATATGCTGTACCTGAGAGGGATGACTGGAAAAGCTAAGCATGCATGTTGGCATTAACTTTGAGATTCTTTGCCAAACACTGCTACCACAGTCTTAGTTCTTGTGTTGGTACTGTATATTAATGTAAATGTATAATGAAAAGTGATAATTTACATTCATCATACCAATAAAAATCTTCTTGACTTAGCAAATTCACTGATTTTGAGATATCTTTGAGGGCATGAATAAATACAATTACTACAAGGATACCAGTAAATTAACATTTTTTTCATAATAATATAAGTAAAATATTTGAGGAAAAATTATGTTGAAGTGGGAAAATTACTACTTACAAAAGAGTGAGAGAGTAGATTTTTTTGTAGACTCAAAAATTATCACTGTAAAGGACTGTGCAGAGAATGTAAATGTTATTGTATTTCTTTTTAAGGATCTTTGTCAGTTAGTTAATGCTGATGCTCCTTACTGGCTCGTGGGTATGACGGAAATGACCCGAACGTTTGGCCTTGAACTTCTTGAGTCAGTCCTCAATGACTTTCCACAAGTGTTTTTACAAGTGAGTAGTTCTTGTAGAGAAAGTTAGGAAGTCTTTTCTTCACATGTGTAATCATATTTACACATCATTAACTTCTCTTTAATTTAGCGGGAATACTACCTTCAAAAGGACCTGTAGCTTTTACATGTTTGATTTTTCTTTTTATTTGATAGAGAACTATTGCATGCTTTTTGTCCACTTTTTTTCTATCATTCATACTTTGTGCATTTTGTGGAACATGTAATATTATGTTACACTTTTTATTTTGAGTTGTATTTTCTTATCTTGTGTCATTTGTGACACTTATGATGATACAGCTTTGTAATTTAATTTGTAGTATCTCAATGAAAACCGTAATGTTGCAACACTTGCAAAGCAGTAGCAATCACAACTATTTGTGTGCATCTACAACATATAAAGGCACCATAATATTACAGTAACACATTTTAGCAGATACTAGATAAATTAAGAAGCTTAATATATAATAAATCATGTTTTAGCAGGCTATTTTAATTTTCAAAATACAAGAAGAGGAGTGTACATATGAACTTGACCATGTATTTCATCATGTTTTTTGGTAGCTTTAAAGTCATGTCTGCCTTTCTTCCTTTTGATTTCATGAGCTTTTAATTTACACCAAGATTTACATGACTTCAGAGTACTTGATCTTAACAGTAAATGTAAATAAGATGCATAATCAGAGCTACTGAAGTCAACTGAAGTGTATCTGTTTATAATTTGTGTGTTTTTTTTTTCTTTCAGCATCAAGAGTTCAGTTTTCTTCTTAAAGAAAGGGTATGCCCTCTTGTTATAAAGCTCTTCTCCCCAAATATCAAATTCAGGCAAGGTTCTAGCACATCATCTTCCCCAGCACCAGTGGAAAAACCGTATTTCCCCATCTGTATGCGCTTGCTGAGAGTAGTTTCTGTTTTGATTAAGCAGTTTTACAGTTTGCTGGTAAGATTACATTCAAATTTTCTTTATGCAATTCTGTTTTTCTAGATATATGCTAGTACTGTGGTGAATTAACATTAATTACCTGCTGGGAACTGTTGACCTATACTGAGGGAAGAAAAATCTAAATATTGTCTTCTTCTTATGTGTGTTTGTGTTTACGTGTATTCTACATGTATTATTTTATTAAATGTGGGCTTATGCAAATTCTCTGAGTCTTTTCTATACTTCACTTTCTTTCAATTAAGATTTTGGGAACCTTTTTAATCTTCTTATATTGTTTGTCTGGCTTTAGATAGCATTGATTACTGCATTTTGACAATAATTGCTAAGAGGCTTTTGACTCCTGTTGCTAAAGCTGTTGACAGAATATTCATTAAAAACACATGTTCAGCTGTTCTGTACCTCCCAAGTTTTAGGAAAAAAAAAAAAAAAAGTTTTTTTTTTTTTTTATTTTCATTTGTTTACTGTAGCACATTTATGAATTTTGTTGAAATATCTTTAAAGAACTCTTTCAATACAATTGCATATGTATTAGCTTACCAAAACACATTATTAGGTATGTTTTTTCCATAATTTTGAGTAAATACTTAGTGAAGGTATTTTTTAGATCCTGTGTAAAATTTGCACAAAGATGGGACTCCTAAGATGAAACAGAAGATTTTTGGAGAAGATATGCTGCAGAAGGCTTTTTCTTTTAATCTAATGGCTATAAACTGTATCTTTTTAGGTAACAGAATGTGAGATCTTTCTGTCATTGCTGGTTAAGTTTCTGGATGCAGACAAACCACAGTGGCTAAGGGCTGTTGCAGTAGAATCTATTCACAGGCTTTGTGTGCAGCCTCAGCTATTAAGGTATAACATACATCAAATTTCACTTCTACTTACATTTTAAGAAGTCTTTTTATTTTTCTCTGGTGGAAAACACTTCCTAAAACATCGTAAATATCTTGAATCTTGAAATTTACATTCAATAAATTCTTCAAAATAATTTTGTATAAATGAGTAGGCAATACTTATTATCCAGGAAGGACTGAACTACAGTTATTCCAATACGGTGTATTCTAAACCCTCTCTGTCTCACCAGCATCAAAGAAACATTTACTCAAAACTGAAGTTTATTCACCTAAATATTTGCAGTTAAAATGTGCTTTTAGTCTCCAAATTGTCAAATGCTTATTATATTTCCTAAAATACTTTTCAGGTCTTTTTGTCAATCCTATGATATGAAGCAACATTCCACGAAAGTTTTCCGTGATATTGTGAACGCTCTGGGGTCCTTCATCCAGTCACTATTTCTTGTACCAAGCACAGGGAATACATCAGTGACACCAAACCAAACTGGTAAAGCCTTGTCCTTACTCTCGTTTTATTTTATTTTATTTTTGTAATGATCAAATTAGAATTTATTTGGTTTGATACAATTCTCTACTTTAGTATTCATTTAGGTGATAGCTCGAGACAAGCTAGTTTTCAAGTCTGTTACACTAAATGATTTTACATATGTATCTGTATCATGGAGAGGACTCCTCACAGCCAGCAGAGTAGCAGTCCTACCTATCTGTATCTGCTTCTACAAGCTCCTTGGTTTGCAACTTTTGTGATGGAAATTATGAGGGATGTATTTCTAATTTCTGACTATTATAAACTTGACTGAATTCTGTGTGATTTGGGGTGAATGTCATGGAGGGTTGCATGCAACTGAAGTTAGTTAGACAGTGTGTTCCCTTCCTCTTTGAGAGGTGATAGCAAATTCTTCTGGATTTTTAGGGACAAAACTGGACTGAGGAAGACAAAGGGTAAAAAGATGGATCTGTGCTTTATGGATAATCTTTTTCTGTAAGCTGAAAACAGTTGCTTACTGAAAATAAACTTAATTATCTTCTCTTGCAGCCAGGCTTGTGGTGTTTCACATAGTATATTTATATTTGGTATAGGAAGAATTGTTTTCCTATTAATACTTTTGCAGGTAGTCACATCTGAATTAGGGCTTTCTGCTTCTTCCCAGGGTTCTAGAAGCAGAAACCTCAGCAACAAACAACATAAGAATTTCTAAGGCTGTCTTTTGACATGCCTTCTTAAAAGAGATAATTATATTTTAATTACGTTTATTATCTCTCATGTCTACTACTAAATTAGCAAACATTAAAAAGTCTGTGTTTAGATTCATACCTCCCAGGATTCCCTCATGAAGTTTGAATTACAAGTTGGTGTTAACATTGCTTACATGAAGAACTTTATGTCACTTGTTGTTTGATAGTTATCTGTATAGAAGCTGATAGAAGAATTCTATTATTTCTAGGTTAATTTAATGCACTTAAGTAAATTAGAAAAACATAAAACCTCATATTTTCATCATATAACACATACCACACACACAAGAAGCCATTCACCAAATACTCATTCTCCTCAAAACTTACATTTTTTTCTTCACATGAAACAGCATTGCAAAAGGGACATACCCTTAGTGCTGTCACTATTTTTCTGGATTATCGTTCCAGTTTGTTTGTCCTTTACCTTTTCAATTCCTCTTTTCTGAGCATTTTTCATGTCTCTTTCTTACGCATTTCTCTGTGCTTTTTTCCTTCTGTGGCCATCCCTAACGAAGAACATATCAATGCTTAATTTTTGAACTGAAGCTTCTGGCTGCAGTGGTAGTCCTGTAGCAGCAGGCTGTTCATTCAGTTGTGGTTGACTTTAGAGCCTCAGTTTTGCAATGGGTAGCCATTTCATGGGAGAAGGTGAAAGCTGCATCTGCATAAGTTTTGTGTCACTATTATATTGGTGTAAGCCTTTTTACCACTGTAAGGAGTGAATTTGATTAAAAAAAAATAGTAAGTGTGACTGCTTGGTGAGATCGCAGAAAACTGCACCAGTGCAGTTGTGTTCATGTCAGTGGTAGTGCTTGGTTGACCAGTTTAGCAGTATGATACTGTTTTTTTAACCTGGTAAGCTTTACTGTACTGAAGTGTATTTGTTTTTGCATGCATTCATATTGTCTGGATTAGTAGTTTAGCCTCTCTACATAATTAAAAGAGAGCAATAAAAATGGCAGTTGCTGTTCTGAAGTTAGGTGTTGTGAGTCACCTTTTTTGGGAATCTGCACCTGTGGTACCTTCTCCGAGTATGTACAGATTCCTGTCTATGTACAGGAAATGTATATATACAGACTTCCTCTTTTCACCTGTGTTTGTTTGTTTCTTTTGTATTTTCGTCTTCTTTCATTGGAGCCAAAATTTATTCCATCCTAGCTGTTGTTTGGCAGACTGTTGGCTCTTCCCTGATGATGTTAATTTGTACCTTGGGATGGTGCAAATTCACACAGTGGAGTTCTCTGAGTTTCTTCACATGGCTTTTCAGTTCTGAAATCTTTAATGTTTGCGGTAGTCTTCATTCTTGGAACGATGAGCCTTACTTTCCTGCTACTTCTAAATGCAACTATTCAAATGGTCCTTACATTTTATTTAAATATGTCTGAATCTTCAATAAGATATATATTATTTCACTGAGTCTATTTAAGTTCACTTTATTCAGTGTGTTATGAATGCTGCTGCTGAATGCCTTTCACAAAACTTTTTATTCTGACTGAAAGTAGGGCAGTTAGTATCAACTACACCTTTTGAGCTGATTCCTTTGCACATAATACCATGTTCTAGACAGCAGGGGGAGCTCAGAAATAGTTTTTTGTGTTGGTGATGGTGATGTATTGAGCAGGGCATCTCTGATTAATCTAGATGTCTCAACTTGAAAACATAAGTATAGAAAAAGGATGTTTGCTGATCATTAAAATTAGCCTGAAAGAATGGTTAATTTTAATACTTTGATTTCCTGAACAGGAAGCAATGCGTCTGGGAGTACTGGATCAGCACAGACAAACCCTGGAGTGCTTGGAATGGGGGGTGGTGCAACTGTATTACCTGCCTTTGAGTACAGAGGAACTTGGATACCTATCCTGAATGTAACAGTACAAGGCAGTGCTAAAGCTACCTAGTAAGTACCATTATCTTTTTGTATGGAACAAGTACTTTTTTTTAATAATTTGTCTAAGGATTTTTTTATTAGTGATGATTGATGGGTTCGTTTAGCTGGCATTGAGGTATATTATGGCCTTTCTTGTGCAGTGAGGTGGTCTGATTTTTAACTGTTTTGTCCAAATGCTCTGGTTTCTGATCCAAATACCCCCTATGGCTCTAGCATCTGTTGGATTTTTTTTTTTTTTCTACCATACTGTTGTTGTATAACTCTTCTCTTTTAGGCCTTGCTATTGCATATAACAATTTTAGAATGTCTTCTGGTGGTCTCTGCGATGACAAACATTAAGGACATTAAGCCATCAGTAGAAGTGAAAAAACAGTTTTCTTAAACCCACTTTACTGCATTTACACTTTTTATTGAACAGGATGTTCTGGTAGATACTGCTCAGGTTGTCATTCCAAGCAATGTATTGACCTGTAGACGAAGGTTAAATTGTGAATGCTTCTTAGAATGACCACTTACTGGTCTTTTTGTGAAGACTTTGCAGAGTGGAGACGGTTCTAAATTTACAGAGCTGTGTTACTAGGTTGCAATGCTTTTTGAAATAGTGGAAATCTTTTCACAGCACTCATGACCGCTGAATGTCCATCTCTTCCAAATTATTATACAACCTCTTCCAGATCATTTGTACAGCCAATGAAATTTTGGCACACTAATACTCAGTGACATCAGTAAATAGCATGCATCTCTGCTTTAAGGTACTTTACCTGCCTTTCAGATTGAGGACAAATTCATCCTTGGATTTCAAGACTAACAGCAAATATATGTTGACTTTTTATTCCAACAGTGATGATGAATATTCTTTTAGGTTGCTTGGCTGTTCTCAGGACCTGAAATTTTTAAAACAAAAGTAGATAAAAACTGTTTCATGCTTTGTCCAGCTACTGCAGCGTCCTGCTTTCCTACCTTTTCATTTTTCTTAACTTAATTGTTAACTGTAGCTTTGTGTCTTAACTACCTTATATTTTTGTCGTTACTGTTCCTGTATAGAATGAGTATTGTTTCTTCCACACCTTTTTATGCCTGACCTCTGCTACGTTAATAGGAGAAAAAAAGTTGAACATTAGATTTACCTATATTGCATATGCCCTCAGATATGTCTGGCAGCCATCTTCAGGAAAGTTGAAGTAATAACTGAAGTTTTATATTTTTGGAGAAAGAAAGCTTTTGGGGCAGAAAGGAATAGTGGCACTACAGTATAAAAGTGTCTGGTATACTGTAGCTAATATGTAGACTAGGAATGTCTGTCTAACAACGTTTTGTAAAGAAAACCATGAAATGGTAGTTGTTGGGGTAGTAGGTAGTTTCTGTAACAGACTACCTTGCCTTGTGCAGACACTGCAGCTGTGGCAGCTACAATCTTGTTGGATTTGTAACCCAGAAGTTCTTTATGGGCTTGTATGGTAAAATATGAAGAAAAGTGGCAATGAGGCTGAAGTTCCAGAATAATGATGTTTTAACTATGTGGTATTCAGCAGTGAATCATGTAAACGTTTCCTCTTTGTACAAGTAACTTACATTGTCTACCTGTGCATATAGGTGATGGATATTTGGTCATACATTATCTTCTTATGGCAGGCTTTTCCATTTGTATGGACTCAAAAGATAACAATCATGAAACATCTGACTTGTTATCAATTTGTTATAACCATATTCACACTGTCATGACTTTCTGACCTATCATCTCTGTTGTTCCTATGTGCTTCTGTTCTTTGGAACAGCCTTAAAAGTAAAACAATAATGAAAGTAGAATAATTCATTCAGTGATACTTGCTTAAGTGTGTTAATTTCTTAAAATATTTATTGACAGGTCTAAATACTGTACTCAGGGTACCCTTTCATTTACTATTTTATTTAATGACTCATTTACTCTTTTCATTAGTGATGACTTAATAGTCAAGTGGTTGATTTTCTTGAGTTGAGAATGTTTGTTTTTGTCACTGTTCTTACTCACAGTTGTACTATTAAATGATTGCTTGTCATGCTTTCAACTTTTCAGTTTGGAAATGCTGGACAAAGTAGAGCCACCTACAATTCCTGAAGGCTATGCCATGTCAGTGGCATTTCATTGTTTACTGGATCTTGTCCGTGGTATCACTACCATGATTGAAGGAGAGCTGGGAGAGGCAGAGACAGTCAATCAAACCACAACAGAGACAACTTCATTACCAGCACAAGCTTCAGAGCGGCAAGACTTGCAGTCTGTATCTGACCAATCTGACAAAGAGCTAGGTATTTGAAAATGCAAATATAATATAACATACAACAATTTTATGTAAAGCAGGAGTAAGAGAGTTGATGCTTTGTTGCTTGAATTTATTTTTTGAAATCTTATGTAAAAAATTTTAATGAAGTAAGGGTTTTTTGTTTTGTTCATTTATTTTGTAACATTTTGTTCATTTATTTTGTATTTTGTTCGGTAGGTACCTTAAAAAAATTGACCTGATATACTGCTTCTGTCCTCTTGCACCTTAGCCCTACACTCCTCATGGTGTATTAATGCTGTTTTACCTGTATGTAAGTTGGATGTGAGGGAGATAATAGACATTGTCCTCCAGAATTACTGTTCTGCCTTCCTGTGTTCTTAGCTCTTAAGGGACAGCCTGAATGAAAGAAATGTGGCAGTTATGGCCATATTACAGAAAACTGTATTTCTGCTAGCAAGATGAAAAGACAGATGTTTTAAAGGAAAGACTTTAAATAAAATGCAAGTATTTATTTAGGGAAGAACTTAGCTTTAAAAGTGGAAATAATACCAAGTATGTCTTGTATTTGTATTCCATATGAGGACCTTGTATATGTACATACTAAAAGACTTGGGTCTTGAGTGATTTTAGCTTGTGTACAGGGAAGCTGAGGGTCTAGAGCTGAAGTTTGGACTGAGGCATCAGCTCTGCAGAAGGGAGAGGAAATGGGTTTGTCTGGAGCAGGTTCTGCGGCCTCAGCAGTGCAGAGCTCTCCATGGTGCTGTAGGCATCGCGCACTGTGCCTGGGGGCTTGCCATGGCCTGGCAGAGGGAGGGAGGAATGTGGGAATCCACATGGGCAGATTATAGCTCTGTTAGGCTATATTGGTTTTATACTAGAGAAGTGAAAAAATATCCAGGAACCTGGGGAAATGTAAATGTGAGGAGAGAGATTTTTCCTTCTCAGAAAAATTTCAGTAGTGTCTTTCTTGTTTACCCAATGTCCTGCACTTATGCACTGTTTTTGCAAACAAAGATTAAAAATAGTTCTATATACCTTCCTAGGGTTTTAAAAATGTAATTTAGAATAAGTATTGCACTGGTGACATTTTTTACTTTAGCAATATTACTCTAAATATGGCTGCTTAAGTGGTAGTGGTGTGTGTTTGTGTACACATGTATGTGTGTTTGTGCATACATATAGATATGTGTACATAAACCTGAAAAGTTCTGGTAGCAAACATTGAATGTTCATGGTAATGTTTGACTTTCATAACTTTCAATTACGCATTTCTACTATAAACATGTATATGTATTTCATTCAAGTTAACAGAGCTGTCTGGGAAGAAATGGTCAATGCCTGTTGGTGTGGTCTTCTTGCTGCATTATCGCTCCTACTTGATGCAAGGTATTTGGTCTTCCATTTGTCTAGATTTTTCAATTCTAAGCTGTATTTTGAACTGAGTTTTTATGTTGGTTGACAGTTGTTTGAGAGAGCTGTTTGTAGTGCATAAGTAGAGAGGTGTTTGTGGGTTAGTGATGTCTAGACTGATTTGTTACAAGTAAACTACATGAAGGTCCCCAAAATACAAAAGAAAACCTTTAATATATTTCAATATATAAAAATTAATTAGATTTTCAAAGACTTGTATTTAAACTATTTAAATTAATTTTATTCCTTTATTACTTTGAAAGTTTCAACATGTTGAAATTATTCTACTCATGTTGTGACTAATGTTTATAAAGGCCTAAATAATATCTCAGTACTTTTTTTAATGCACAATTTTTCAAGTGGAAGAGCTGTTTATTAAGTAATAACTCTGGTAACTTTCCTGTTGCTTTCAAAGAGTCTTTTGCTATCAGACACTAATTTCTGAAATTAGTATCTCCTTATAATTTCCTTTGCAAAGTCATTCATAACTAAGGACCAATTTTATAGAAAATTGATCTGGAGAATTCTGTTGATTGGTTACACTTGCTCTTCAGTATTTGTAGTGTTGCTGGTTTCAAAGTATGAGTTGTCACTGATTTCACCTTTGGTTAGCTGCCTTCTCTGCCACGGGTTAATTTTTACTAAACTGTGTATACTGTTTTTTAGCACTGATGAAGCTGCTACTGAAAATATTCTAAAAGCAGAATTGACCATGGCTGCTCTTTGTGGAAGACTGGGTCTTGTAACATCAAGAGATGCCTTTATCACTGCCATTTGCAAAGGTTCCTTGCCTCCTCACTATGCCCTTACTGTATTAAACAGCACAACAGCGGCTCTGTCCAGCAAATGTAAGTATATAGATTTTCCTTTATTACTTAAATGTGTTTAATTTTGTTCCATATATTGTCCATAAATCTAAATCCATATTTTAATCGGGATATGATTGCAAAGGTGCACAACAGTATTATTGTTTGGCATAAAGCACTTGGCTGTACTAAATTTACTCAAAAACTATAAAATCTAAAAAAATAGTCATGATCTAGACAGCCTTCTTTCTAGAACTACTTAGTCTTGCAGCATCTGCTAGGTATCATTCTAGTCAACCTAAAACTTCCCTGGATGCTTAGCATATATCAGAAGTTCAGTTCCAAGGAGATCTGTCTGTCATCCTAAAGATCGGTTAGGATATGTAATTAAGGCATTCAAATTCCAAAAAAGTCCCTGTCAAGAAACTCGGATAATTAGTATCTGACTAGAAGATCCTACATTTGTGGTGTCTTTTCTACAATTGTATAGTGAGTGGGAGTACTTACTAATTAAATAGAAGGTCTTAAGTTCTGAGCTCTGTTGAACTTCCAAGAGATTCAATTGGTTCTTCCCATATCCTGAGATAATGTTGTAAATCATGGGGCATGCCAGGTGAGGATATACTCTATTTCTGATTTTGAAAATTAGTTCCTATGTAACCAGAATTGCAACTACCTGGTGAATAGGCAGATGGATTTAATATTAGACCTCTTAATATGAAACAAAATTACCGTAGTATTAGAACAAGGAGTGGAACCTTTTCTCCAGCTCACATGCTAAGTGTTAGATCACAGGTCTGTGAAGCAGTATATGTGACCGACCTACACTAATCTCTGTGGAGTTGAAACAGTGAACTTAATACTATTTTAGTTAGGTTACTCTTCTTAACAAGTGAATTATAAAAAGGTTACTCACTTAATAAGTGAATTATAAAAAGGTTTGCCTGTAGTCCTGTATTGGGAAGACTTTACTAGGTAGCACTTGTGAAACCTTAAATCTGAGAGCAGAAGTAACATGGTAGCGCACAGTTAGATCATTTACAGATAATAACCACAGATGACTGAGTTGAGACATAATCTGAGGCTCATACCTTAGCATCTTAGCACTAATATTTTAGTCTCGACACAAAACATATTAATATATTGCAAAAGAGAGGGAGAAATTACTACTAGTTCCTTTAACCCCATAATGTAATGACAATAATCTAAATATAACTAAAGGTTTCAATTAAGTATTTCAATGAAGTGTAAGCTATTTTTAAATTAATACTGTGAAAACATTTTTAGGAGTATGTTTGCCATCACTCAGGAGTGGTGGTTGTTTTTACTGCAGTAAGTACAGGTTTTAAAATTTGGATTTTTTTTTTTTTTCATTTTCCTCTAGCATATTCCATTCAGGGACAGAATGTTCAAATGATCAGTCCCTCAAGTGAGTCTCATCAGCAAGTTGTAGCAGTAGGGCAACCCTTAGCTCTTCAACCACAGGGAACAGTAATGGTAAGTACAACTTGTAAATGATCTGGCCTTCTTACCAGCTTCTTTCTGCATCTGTGTGTCTCTTTTCATCACAAAACCAAAACACAACAGCATATGAGCCACTATGAAGAAAGTTAACTCTATCCCAGCTCACCTAGAAACACTGTTATTACAGAATAATAAATGTCATGTTTTTATTTTATTTTTATTTTTTGCCAGCTGACTTCAAAAAATATCCAGTGTATGAGGACATTACTCAACTTAGCTCACTGCCATGGAGCTGTTCTTGGTACATCATGGCAACTTGTCCTGGCTACTCTTCAGGTATGTTACGAAATATTGATGGTTTCTGATTTCTTGCATTTCTTTGTACTTTAGTTTTGAGATTTTGTGTGACTAAACAACAACAACAAAAAAGATTCTATTCATGGTGTACTTTGAATTGTCTTGAGTAAGTACTGTAGCATTTTCCTGAATTCTGTTTAGTTGGAAGGCTGTAAGCTAACTTGAGTAGAATGTTTGTTTCATCTCAGCTTTTCTGCTGAAAATCATCCTTTTGTATTTCAGCATCTTGTGTGGATTCTGGGGCTGAAACCTGGTGTTGGGGGTGCCTTAAAACCTGGAAGAGCTGTGGAAGGACCCAGCACAGTAAGCATGATTTTACATTTTATAGTTAATGATTATGCGGTATTTTCTGTTGCAATCTATAAGATAATTATCTGCTTATTTTCAAGGTTCTGACCACTGCAGTTATGACTGATCTACCAGTTATATCCAACATACTTTCAAGGCTTTTTGAAAGCTCACAGTAAGAAATCTTACCTTACAATTAAAGTAACGTGTGTGTATCAAACTTGGTTGTGTTTTGATAGCTGTTATTTTTCAGGTACCTTGATGATGTGTCTTTACATCACTTAATAAATGCCCTTTGCTCCTTGTCTCTGGAAGCCATGGATATGGCCTATGGAAACAATAAGGTATTAAAAGAGTTCTCTATTTTCTTCTTATGTGCTTTTGTGAAAAAAGCAGACGACTTGTGCATTTGTTTTTCAAACTAACTACTTCTAATGTGAAAACAGTAATACATTGTATTTTTTACTCTGGAATAAAAAATAAACCTAAGAATGTCATGTTTATAATGGCTTATTACTAAATCCTGTGGACATTCTCATGGTGTTATTGCTATGGGTTTTGTTCAGTAAGGAATGTCACGTGTTTCCATTTATCAGATCGTGGATGGATAAAATTTTAAAAATCGTTGTAATTTCAGAGGATGGGTATTCTGACTGGCACAGTATGTTCTGTGAGGTGCTAATTTTCAAGTTTTTTAATTATATATTTCAGGTAAAGCATAACAATTTAGGTATTAAATAAAAAGGTAATTCTCATTTACCTGGGAAAATGGTAGTATTCCTGTCAGCCTCAGAAAATAATCTTTAGCTCAGAAAGCTTAAAGACCATGTGATTGAAGAAAATTGAATATGTCTTCTAGTCATAATCTAATCTCAGAGGAGGATTTGTGAAAGTTTTCACTTGATCTATTACACTAGAGATAATGATGACAGAAAATATACTTGATAATATTTGACAATTACAGTAACAAGGCAAAGAAAAGATAATGAATTAAAATAAGATCTTCTGTGTGCTTAAAAACCGGTTGAAAATGAGAATGAAATATCAACAGAAATGTGAATGGTGAGGAGCAGAATAATTACAGTGCAACAGTCAATTTTGAATATGTCTATTGATTTATTGGAGCTTATAATAAATATTTGCATGTGTATTTGATGAATGGGAAATTCATACCATATTCCTGCAGGGCGTTCATGAAGCAGGTGGAAGACAGAGCATAAGGGCAGTCTTAAACTTAATGTTTTATATTATTTGTTCATATAAAATTTTAACTTTAAAAGTTGTGATGGAAAGAAGGCTGATTTGCTAGTAAAATATGTAAAATAAAGTAAAATAAAACTGGTTGGAGAGAGGACTATGTAAAAACGGGAGTTTTGAAAGGATTATTAGGGCTCTGGCTTATTGTTCAAACTTTGAGAAAACTATATAAAAAATATGAAAAAAAGTATTCTTCATGATAGGCTGTTGCTACCCCCTTGTGGCTTCTCATGAAGTACTGCAGAGGCTGTGGAAACTTCCAGCCATACTACCTAGGCTGTGAATGCTGTCACAACAGCTTGTGTAATGCAGTACTCCAGTGGAAACTAGTTACATCTTAATTTACAAATTAGAACGTAGTGAAAGGCTCTGACATTATCTAAGTTACCTCAAAGTCATGTGTTCAAATTCCCTTTTACTAAGGAACCATCGCTTTTTGCTGTTGCTAAATTACTGGAAACAGGACTAGTTAACATGCACAGGATCGAGATCCTTTGGAGACCTCTGACGGGTCATCTCCTGGAGGTAACTAACTGCTTTTATCAGTTGTCCTAGAGCTTAGTTTGTAATAAGGAAGAACTTGTGGCAATACATTTTTAAAGTGTCAATTTTTCTTTTAACCTGAAGTACATTTAGGTGTTCTGTTTTATGTACGTTGTTTTTGCACTTTGATTGCATCACAGCTTGAATTTAAAAGTTAATTTAAATATTAAAATTCCTGTATTTTATAGTTCTTACTGACTGACTGACTGGTGCTGTTGGTCTTTATATATATGTGTTTTACGTACGGTAACAAAACAGGCTTTATTTGGGGATTCATCTAGGGAGATTTTAAGATGTGGTTTTATGTCCATGCCAGATGGATCGAAGCCATTAGGTTACTAACGAAGTTTGTTTGTTTTTAATAAATGTAAATTAACATTTAAAATGGTTTCTTAAAGAGAGTACTAGCAACATAGGTATCATAATCCCATTTCAATTTGTAGAGTAAGTATTTTGACTCTTCCATGGAAAATGTGTTTCAACAAGGAAAAACTCTTAAATTCTGAATTTGAAACTAAAAACAAGGGAAAGAATGTAATTGTAAAGTTTTATTTCTCTACAGGGCTAGGTAGAAGAGTGAAATACAAGAACATGGTTAGATTTAAAGAGGGTAGAGGACTGTAGTGGGTTAACCTTGGCAGGCTGCAAAGTGCCACACACACTGCCCTCTCACTCCCCCTTCTAAGCAACACAAGGGGAGAAAATACGATGAAAAAAGCTTATGGGTCAGGATAAGGACAGGGAGATCACTCAACAATCATTGTCATGGGCAAAACAGACTTGACTTGAGGAAGATTAATTTATTGCCAATTAGTAACAGTTTAGAATAACGAGAAATAAAACTAAGAGCACCTTCTGGCCAGCCCCTCCCTTTTCCCCAGCTCATCTTCTCTCCCGATTTTTCTACCTCCTCCTCAGCCACAAGCCATGCAGGGAATGGGGGCTGTGGTCAGTCCATAGCACTT
The DNA here is from genome assembly GCF_011077185.1 of Oxyura jamaicensis. Taxonomy (NCBI): domain Eukaryota; kingdom Metazoa; phylum Chordata; class Aves; order Anseriformes; family Anatidae; genus Oxyura; species Oxyura jamaicensis. The sequence continues at coordinate 34,708,141 of NC_048893.1, forward strand.
TCTCAGCCACTCCTTCCTTCTCATTCTCTTCCCTTGCTTCAGTGCAGTGTCCCTCCCTTGGGATACAGTCATTCACAAACTGCTCCACTGTTCATCCCACGGGCTGCAGTTCTTCAAGACTGCTCTAGCATGGGGCCCCGTATGGGCTGCAGTTACTTTCAGAAAACCTCCTCAAGTGTGGACTCCTCTCCACAGGCTGCATTTCTGGTCAGGAGCCTGCTCCTGCGGGGGCTCCTCTCCATGGGCCTCAGCCTCCTCCAGGCCACATCCACCTGCTCCACCGGGGGCTCCTCCACGGGCTGCAGCGTGGAGATCTGCTCCATGTGGGACCCATGGGCTGCAGGGGGACAGCCTGCGCCACCAGGGGCCTCTCCACAGGCCGCAGGGGAACTGCTGCTCCGTGCCTGGAGCACCTTCTCTCCTTCCTTCACTAATCTTGTTATCTGCAGAGTTTTTTTTCTTTCACATTTTCTTACTCCTCTCTTACAGCTGCTGCACAATGTGTTCTGCCCTTTCTTAAATATAGTGTCACAGAGGTGTGCCAGCAGCATTGCCAACTGGCTTAGCTTTGGTCAGCAGCACGTCCCTTCTGAAGGTAGCAGGAACTGGCAGTGCCCACCACAGGGCAGCTCCTGGTCTCTTCTCACAGAGGGCATCCCCGCAGCCTCCCACCCCCATCACAAAACCTTGTGATGTAAGCCCAATGCAAGCAGAGAGATTTTCTTCCTCATTTTCCAGAATGTCAGGTGCTTCCTTTGAACCACTGCATTATTTCGAACAGTACAAAGGATTGGCCACGTCTATATGGAGATCATCTCCACTCAATCTTTTATCTAGGAAAAAAAAAAGGATACTTGAAGGTTTAAAGACTTAAAGCACAGGCATCTCTTTCTCTTGTCCTTTTTTTTTTTTTTTTTTTTTTTTTTTATCTCCAAGACAGTAAGGTTCACCATCCACATCTTGGGACACCGTGTTTTCATTTAGTAAGCAGTCTGTTTCAGTATGTTATCCATTTTGGATATTTGTCAGTGTTTTGTAGGAAATGCATAGTCTATCTCAATTTATTTAAAGTCCTGCCTTATTTACTTTAAACCTTTGTCTTTTTGGTATAGTGAGGAAGGAGAGAGCACCAGCTGCAAATTCAGTTAAAAACAGCCTGAGGGAAGAATTTCTTCCCTGTCTCGTAAACTGATTATCTAATAAGATTCGGAGCACAATGAAGTATTTCAAATTTTATCATCTTATATAAAGTAACAAAAATCAGTAGAATAGCTATTTATTTTCTTCATTTTTTATTTTTTTTTTAACACTAAGCTACCTTTTCTGCATAGCTCTCCATTTCAGTTTAGCTAGTGTCCAATAAGGAGACAGTCCACCAACCCAATCCAAACCATCTGCCTTCCTTATGATCCTGCCTTGGATTTTGAAAGGTGCTGGGTTCTCACACCACCTGAGCTAGATCTGGAAGGGTGGATATCAAAAATTACATAGAGGTGAATGAGACTGTAGCTACCTCATTTATTTGAGGACAACAGATACGGGATTACAGTTCATACTGCGTATCTATGTAATGGGTTTGCACAGCATTTTAATTTTATTCTGTTCTAAAAAAAACTATTAGAAAAAATACTAGGTTTAGATTACAAGGAGACAAAGTGAAAGGAATGAAGACATTTGAACATAAGCGTGAAATAACATTCACTGTTGTTTTGTCAAGTTTTTGAAATAATGATGCATAAACACTTATTTTACATTCAGTAAGTAGTCACTTTTTGTATTTGGGACCATTGAAAAATAGACGCTTATTGTGTTGATTAATGTCATGCTTCCTTATGTGATTGATTATGTATTTTAAGCTGTGTGTATGAAAGATGAAACTTCAGAATTTTATAGTAGCTTAAGGGAGAGTTAAACCTAAGAAGAGCTGTTTGGTACCTTTTAGCCCATCAATATCTGAAACAGTAGTTAGTATGTTGATTTTGGAGAATGTATTGACTTGAGCTGCTGTGGTTTTCAATTTGTTTCCTTCTGTGTCTTTCACTGCTTCCTGTTGCTTCCTTATTCAGAAGGTATGTCCATTCAAAAAAATAATTTATTATTTTTTTACTATTAAGTCTAATTTTAACATTTAAAGATTTATTGTATTATAAAATATTTTACTAAAATACTGTATGTTAAGGTCCACTACAATTTAAATACCCAATTTTAAATATTGTATACATTCAAATTTTGGTTAAATAAAGGTGCCTTTAAACAGAACACTATTGTGATTTCAGGTCTGTCAGCATCCCAACTCCAGAATGAGAGAATGGGGAGCAGAGGCTTTAACTTCTCTCATTAAAGCAGGTCTGACATTCAGCCATGATCCTCCATTATTACAGAATCAGGTAAAATAAGTTTATAGAAAAACTGCTTTCCTCCTTTTCTGGAACTTATAATGAACATAAAATCAAAATCTTCCCTAGAGGAAGTTTTCTGCAGTTCAGTGAATAGGAGGCATTCATAAAGCAATTTTACCATTGAGTTTATAAAGCCTACAGCTGTAACATTCGGTTGTAACTATTGAAAATCACCTCATGCATTCTAATGAGCTACCCTCTCCTTCCTTTTTCAAATACATAACGAAGAGTGGTGATGCTTGCATATCATGTCTGTTTGTTAGAACAAATTGTGGATCACCCTCATGAGTGCAAAACAATTCCAGAATGTTTAGAAGTATGTACGTGATGTAGTGGCATGTAAAAAAAAAAAATGCCTAGCCTTTTAAATCACAGTTATTCAACCCATTATTAATAAAACATTCTAATATTTTTACCGAGGTTCAGTGGGTAGTATTTTCAAGGTCCGTTTAGTAGGAAGCTGAGTCTGGCCCTCCTGAATGAGCATAAAGTTGCATGATGACTTTTATGCAACTGTGACAGCATGTGGTAGCTGCTCTCTGAGGAACCCAAAGACCTGGTAGAAAAGCAAAGGAAAAATGCAGATTTTCTGCTGAGTTCCTTTACAAAGAGCTTTTTTTAGAAGGGCCAGTCTGACACTTGACTTTCAGCATTAAACATCTTAAGAATCTTAGATTGGTATTACGTGGTTTCACATATTGCACATTAAAATAATTAAGAATCAGTTAAAGCTTATTAAGGTTGATAAAACTTATTGTTTACTTTTAGAGACTGCAGCTGCTTTTATTGAATCCACTGAAGGAACTGTCAAATATTAGTCATCCTGATATCAGGATCAAGCAGTTGGAGTGTGTGCTACAGATTTTGCAGAGTCAGGGTGACAGCTTAGGACCTGGTTGGCCGTTGGTCCTTGGAGTCATGGGGGCAATCCGAAGTGATCAGGGGTAAGTGGTCAAAATAAAATTTTAAAATCATGTAAAATGACAACAGTAGAAAGAGTCCTGCTTTTATTTTCATACTTTAATAACTACTTCGATAATAGCATAGTTTTTGCGGTCATTTTTAGCTTATGAACAATTTTACTCATCAGACATACAATTTTGGTAATTTTTGATGTAGTGCATGCTTTTATTTTACTGACTTACTCTTTCAGAAGACCAAAATAATTGTTATAGCTAGGGAGCATGACTGGTCTTCTTGCCCACAAGGGAAAGTAAGAGGTGAAGTTGCAAGTGGTTATTTTGAAATGAGCAGTGGAATGAACATCTGACCCTGGAACTGTAAGCATCAAGAAGTATTTACACACGTTTGGACTGTGTTATTCCTTCTTCTGTATTAGTCATGACTCTGTGTACCATGATAGGTCATCAAATAACTTGGGTATTGAAAGAATTTGCTTTGGCCTATATCTCTTTTCTATCCATCTTAGCTTCTGTCTTCTGGTTGTATGAGCACCTCTTAAGTCCCTTCTTCAAATGCTTGGAGGATTTTGCTCTTGTAGCAGTACTGCTTGCTCTGACGGTAATACTTGCCAAACTCCCCAAGGATATTGGCATACTTGGTTGCAAGCATCCTCTTTTTGATAGCCATGCTTCCCTTCCTATAAAGAATATAGAATACTTTTCTTCAAACACATAGCATTGTTTGATCACCTCATATCAACTACTGTAGGAAAAAAAAGATTAAGCAAGCCTTCTTTTCCTTGGGAAACTGATTATTTTGCTTTACTTATAGCTGTGATCTCAAAATGTGGGCACTATCATACTCTAAGTATAAGCTGTTGACTATTAGACTTTATTCACAAGTGTCTTCCCTCTGCTCAAGAGAACTTCCTGGAGACCAAGGTAGAGATCCATTTTATTCCAGAATGTCTTGGCAGGCTGCTATAAATACAGAAGAAGCCATTTTGAAAGCCACTGATCCTGAAGTTACTTCTGATTGCACAATGCCAGCCTGCAAAACAAAAGAAAATCTCTCTTTGAAGAATTTATTTTCAATGGGTTGTCTGTTCAAGGATAGATAAGGCACTACAGAATATTTCAAGAGCTAAACTTAGGCTTCTTACATTTGTATTTACGTTTTGGGTAGCTATCCATAACATTAAGGACAAATTTACATTTTGATCAGCTGTATTACTGTTCCAACTTGCATGAAGAACTTTGAAACCTTTCTCCAAATGCATAGTAATGCGAGGACATTAATTGGGAAATTAACTTCTTTGAATTTGTTCTAATGGCCTTGCATTTGAATATAGAAAAAGAGGTTACTTGTCCATTAATGCAGTTCTTCAAAATGAGCTGTGTAACTATACTTTCATTTCCTGCCTCCTTTCCTTTTCCTATAGAGTCCTTGAAGATCACATACCTGTGGAGTTTTGTAGTGGAGAGGGAACTGCAGCAGTTTTGGGTGTGTGTCACTTCATAGACTCATGTAATGAATGCAAAGGAAAGTAGTGTGTGAAAATTTCCTCCATAAGTTTAGCAAGGATATATCCTTTGGTCTTAATGTGGTGGGATGGGTGCCTGGTTGCAGTATGCATATTATTACGTAGAATTATTATACTTTTATTGTCCATGTGAACTTTTGCGTGCATTTCTCTGGCTTCCATCTCAGGCTGGCTGGTAAAATACAGTGGTCTACCTATGATACTCATTCTGAATTAATTGAAAAAAAAAAAAAAGAAAAGGTTCTTTTATTTGGGATTCTGAAATAAGTAATTGACATCTCTACTCTGATTGTTTTGGTTTTTTCCCCCCTGGAATATATAGTCTGAAGGACACTCGTTTTCTATGTTACAAACCTTTGGATTTTTCTTTTGTACATTAAGCATTATATAAACTATACTTAAATTTAAATACAGTTATAGCAGTTTGTCTTCCCTATTTTGCATCTACCTATACTCCACTGCTCTTTTGTGATTCCTTCATTTTGTCTCTCACTAAACAAGATTTTGGTTGCGGATAGTCTTCCTTCATGGAGAACTCCTTCTCACAAACCTTTTCCAGACTACATTTTTATTTTATCTGTTTGTGTTCAGAATTTAATTCTGAAGGCAGAGTATTTATTAAATATGTATTTAATGGCAGATATTTTCAAAAGACTTTGACTAACACAATATAGTATTGAAGCAAGTAAGACTACCTTTGTATTAGCATGCATCTTTCCTAATAAATAAAAATACATTTTTCCCACCTGTTTGGCATACTTTAGGTACATATTTTAAGTTGAAGCTTAAACTGAATGTCCTATCTCAAAAAAAGTATAGTTGAAACATTTTAAATCTTGTAAACCCTTTTCAAAATTTATATATATGTGTATTTCTTTTCTAATATTGCTATCTCCTGAAGTACTGTATTCAAAAAGTTTCTGTGCTCTTGAAGAAACTTTAAATTAGAGTGTGTGTATGTGTTTTGTTTTTGTTTTGTTTTTTTAAGAGAGTCCTTAATTCGGACTGCATTCCAGTGTCTTCAGTTGGTTGTGACAGACTTTCTTCCAACAATGCCATGCACTTGTCTACAGATAGTTGTTGAAGTTGCAGGAAGCTTTGGACTTCACAATCAAGAGCTAAATATTAGCTTAACTTCAATTGGTTTGTTGGTGAGTGTTACCTTAGCCAACAGTGATGCTGCTTCTAGCTTTTTTTTTTTTTTTTTCAAATGAAAATCAGTCTGTAGTCTGTTCTACAAATGACAGCCAAAACCCATTTTTCAGGTTGTTACTGGCATCCCATGCAGTCATTTGGAATTATATGTAAATTGAATGAGCACAGTTTATCTTTAATCTTCCTGACTCCAAGGTTGTATAAAACAAATAGTATTGTGTTGTAAATATGTTCACCAGTATCATATTTTTGATACATACTTTTCCTTTTTAGTATCTCATGTATAATTGTGGCTTAAAAGCTAAGATTAAGAAAATTACTTTCTGTACCTTACAGCGTTTATGTGCTATCTAATTCCATCATTGTAGGGAACCTTATAAAATACTTTTAAATGTGAAAATGAGAAACAATTTATTTCATGATCATTAAGTGCGTTGTAATATTTTTATTGTGCAACAACATATCTTATTTGTTTTCTAGTGGAATATTTCCGATTACTTTTTCCAAAGAGGTGAAATAATTGAAAAGGAACTAAACAAAGAAGAAGCAGTGTTGCAGAAACAGGCAGAAGAAAAGGGGGTACTGCTGAACAGACCTTTTCATCCTGCACCACCATTTGACTGTCTTTGGTTATGTCTGTATGCCAAACTTGGAGAACTCTGTGTGGATCCCCGACCTGCAGTTAGGAAGAGTGCTGGGCAGACGTTGTTTTCCACTATTGGTGCTCATGGAACTTTATTGCAACATTCAACGTGGCACACAGTGATATGGAAGGTATGTCGTGTAAGCTTCTTCTGAAGGTTTTTAAAATTTAATTTTCATTCTAGTAACTGTTGGCATATTATTTCAATATCCGTTAGCTAGTTTGTTAACATTCTTTTAAATATAACATATGGTTGCAGAAGTCTGACTTCTCATTTTATTTTTTATACTTTTCTCTTGTCCTTAAAACCTCTTAAAAATGTAATTTTTGTATCTTGATCATTTATTTCGTACACAGGAGTTGTATGAAAGGGCTATTCCTTTCCTGCACAGATGAAAGACTCCTCCTGTTATGTGAAAATATGGTGACATTTGAGTTATCTGATTGGATTGATCTTACACTAGACTGAGCTTTGTTTTGCCCTCTGTTTTGTCTCTCTTCTCTGAGAGGGTCAGTGAGATACCTTGTTCTAGATCACAGTCATGTTGGTTGTGCCTTATGGAAAAATCGGGCTGTGGTTGAGTCTGTTGCCTACTGTACCTGTTGAGGTATCTGAGATCCATAGGTTAGTACAGATCTCTACCAGTAGCTTTCTGCTAGTACTAACACTTCTCAGTGGTTCTGATCACGCCATTTCTAACTCTTCTTAAGTGAACATCAGTTAGCTGATAAGTACTCTTAGCTGTTGCAGGGACTGTGTAGAATAAGGGAATTCCCAAGATGACACAGGGACATAAAGATAACAGAAAATTTGCTATTTTTGTTGTTTTACTAAGAATATAACAATGTTATTTTAAAAGTTGCTTCTTTTTTCATTTTTTTTCTGACTATTGCAGGTTTTATTTCACCTCTTGGATAGGGTTCGGGAATCTTCTACTACAGCTGACAAAGAGAAAATTGAATCAGGAGGAGGGAACATCCTCATCCATCATTCAAGGGATACAGCTGAGAAACAATGGGCAGAGACATGGGTGTTAACACTGGCTGGAGTTGCAAGAATATTTAACACCAGGAGATATTTACTGCAGCCTTTAGGTAAAATTTATGGTTTAAAATTACTGAAAGGTACAGTAATGAACTTCCAGCTTTGTATATTTTTTCCATTACAGTCCCAGGCAAGAACCTTAATCTTAGCTTGCAGGTGTGTTTCTATTGTCTCACCTCAAATGTGAATTTGAGACAATTAGAATTTTTAATTCATGCTCCTTAGAGCCCAAAATCCTAAATACCGATTTCATCCTCCATGTCATGGTACTTGAGTTGAAATCTCACTAGTCACAATTCTGCATGCCAAATAACTTTAACTTACAGTAGCATGATAGCAACAATAATTTTTGTGTTTGGTTGGTTGCCAGAATATAATTTTCCTCTTGTCTTGTTAAGGTTACACAGGTTAATGAAAGGTTAATGAAAACCCCAAACTCCAAAAATGAAATCTTTCTCTGCAGGACAGTTATCATAGAATTTTAAAATTCCTTATAAAATGCATTACATGACCATAGATTTGACCCTTAATTCCTTGTGTATGCCGAGCACTTTTTGAAATCAACAGGCATCTGCTGTGCATAAGAATTTTTTTTTCACTATCCTGAATAAAGAAAACATTTTTTTTCTGGTATGAGATATGATACATGATATATTGCTTGTAAATTTGGCATAAACATTCATATATCATTGCGTTCTTCATATTTGTGTGTTGCATTTGTCTATTGCAATCATTCTCTTTAGTTACAAGCAAACTGATATATTTTGAAAGGCATTGAAGCCATCCTGTAACCTCATGAAATTTCTCTGTGTTTGAGGAACAAGTACATGAACAGCCTTTCAGAGATGGAGTTGGGTTGGGAGTGAATTAGCAAGCTACTACCAAGTTGATTTTTTTTTATTTTCCTATTTTTAATAGGAGACTTTTCCCAAGCCTGGGATGTTCTTCTTGATCACATCCAATCAGCAGCGCTCAGCAAAAATAATGAAGTTTCCTTGGCTGCTCTGAAAAGCTTCCAGGAAATCTTACAAATCGTTTCTCCTGTCCGAGACTCAGAGAAGCCTGACACACCACCTGCTATCAATGTTTCTGTACCTGTGGTGGTAGGGACAACAACTGCCACTAGTCTTGGCAGATCGTTCATGAGAACTGACTCCATAGGGGAAAGGATGGGAAGATACAATGGATCTGAACTACCTGTAGTAACAGATGAAATTGAAGATTTGAATCTTTGGTGGGCAGCTTGGAACAGCTGGTATAGGATTGGTTCAGAAAGTACAAAGCCTCCAATTAATTTTGATAAATTGACTTTCATTCCCAGCCAGCCTTTTCTTACAGCTTTAATTCAAATATTCCCAGCTCTTTACCAACACATCAAAACTGGTTTCAGCATGGATGATCTCCAAAAGCTGGGTGTCATTTTGCATGGTGCTGTTTCAGTTCCGATCAGTTCTGACGCTTCCCCTTTCATCCTTCCATCCTATACTGAAGCAGTTCTGACAAGTTTACAGGAAGCAGTGCTTACGGCTTTAGATGTTTTACAAAAGGTAATAATGGGACTTCAAATGTGTGGTGAAAGGTAAACTACGCTCTCTCAGTTCTTCTTCTTGGAAGTATAGTGCGGTGACATAAGTGTTTACTTATTTAAATTTGCACAGTGTACTGTTTTATAACAATCAGAATTCCGTTCCTGGTGCGACCCAGGTGTTCTGCATTCAAAGGAGTGGTGTAATCTTTATGGAATGCATTTTTGCTAGATTGCAGAAATACCTTAAGTGTGGTGCTACGTTTATATCCATTACTGGTCTAGCTAATGTTTAAGCATTGTACCGTTATGAGTGTCTGTACATGGAGCTGGGGAAATAATCTCCCAAATGGTATTCCTTATGTTGCCCTGGCACTACCATAAACAAAGTCTAGAAGAGTGATGATCATGAGAATTTTGAGTACATGCAAAGCATAAAACCTAAAAAGGTTTCTAGCAGACTACCTTCTTAACTCTTATTAATTACTCATTTAAGGAAAATGCCACATCACTGCATAAAAAATTCTTAATGTAGAACTCATCCTCAAAGAGCACCCTTCATGCAAATTAATTTGTAGACAGCAAATTAGGGTGCCCTTTTACTAGGTAGTAAAAAACAAAAAAGTATTCTTGCTGGAGTTGTAAAAGACCTTGCAAATATGATAATTCAGAAAACATTTATTCAAAAGAAACAAAGTTGATAATGAATGAGGTCATGTGTTTAGATTAAGCACTGCTTAAAGAAAAAAAAACTTGAGAAATGCCAGAGTTAAAACTGTCCATGTGAACTGACTTCATTCACTTTGGGCTTTCATGTTATGAATGTTTTGCCACTACGTGGACATAACGTTTTAAAAATTCTCTTGTCAGACAGGATCCTGTCTCATTCAGCTCAAAGAATGTATGGTGCCTACTTAATGAGCAGCGGTTCAGTGTCTTGTTTTCTTTTTGCTTAGTGAGGGTTGGCTTGTGTCATACTTACTTCAACCCCACAAGAAAGGCAAAATCATTATCTTGCAGTCATACCTTTAGTTTGTGGGTTTAAGAAATATGAATTTTGAGAACATAAGATTAGAAGTTGGTATTAAATTTCAGTGTTGTATGTGGGAATATAAGTAACATGAAGCTTTAAGATGAATTGTATCCACTAAACCATCACCCTACTCCAATCAGGCTTACCTTTTTGTATCCTTTCCGTTCCTGCAGCTCAGCCTTGCTGAGTTAAAGTAAAGGCTTCTGGCACTTTTCACAGAAAAGGTTTCCACAAATTATAATATGGGGAAAAACTGCACATTTTTATCTAGTCTTGTTCTTGTCAAGGTGCTAAACTGTTTTAGCTGAAGTTTTCTAAGACGGCAAAAACAACTGCAACAAATCCATATGAGAAACAGAGACATGTTGACATTATGGGTCCAAGCCTTTGAAAATACAAATAGGAAGTTGTTGGTACACTAATATCAAACAGTACATCCCATAGTTGGGATGTATATACATACATTACTAATAGAACATCACTAAGGTCATAAAAAAATAAGTTAAAATATATTTGGAGATTAGCAAGTTCTGTGAAGTCTCATGATCTTCCCTGTGGGCTGCGTAACCCACTAGAATTCACATGACAAGGCAATCAGCCAGTGCTACGTGTGAAGCAAAGGCTGGCTGTGAAGTGGTTTTGCTGGATGCTGCAGTGTCTCCTTCCTGTGTTGAAATGAATTAATGCTCAGGAGTACTCACAGGTTCCAGTGGGATAGTTAAGGAAGAGCATGTAAATATTTGCCTGCTTCTTGCAGGTTTGAGTATGGGATCAGATTCAAGTTTTGTTCTTTGTCTACGTAGAAAGATTTGGGTCAATTTTCACTTTGTAAGAAGTTCTGGAACAACATTGCAGTTGGAATAGCATGAAAAAAAAAATGTTAAGAATGAACCCCCGGCTGTCCTGATAGAGATTTTATTATGTGATTGCATTACCAAAGGGCACGATAACTCAAGAAGACAGGCATGGAAGGCAAGCTTAGTTCTTGTTTCAGATTTCCACGTTTCGAGTCAAATTAAGACCCTTTGTTCATTTTCTTTTTTATTCCTCATTAGAATTTGTTTTCCAGGCTTTCACTGTTGTAGTCTAAATGCCTGCTTCATCGTATTAGCTCAGTTAAACTTTGTGCCCAAGCCTGAATTCTCTGATTGCGCTCACTGCCTACCTACATTCACTCGGGGTCAATGCTGCAGTGAGCCAGCTGGCTCCTCAGACAGAGGAACACAGATACATATTTGGTTGTCAGATACATTTGAATTCTGCTTCTGCAGGCAGTATGAATGTAAACCCCTTGAGCTGTGGGTGTGGTGCTCAAGGATATATTTACATTTACAACAGAGTTAGCACAGACTTAGCCACTGAGACCTGTAACAATAACAGTAGTCTATGACAATAGCTGCAGTGGGAGTTGTTAGATAAATCTCAAACTATACAAAAATTTGAAGGTTTGTATTAGAATGCTTTAGAGCATAAACTTCTAAAACTAAAGTACCATATCCGTTTTTATAGCAGTGATCAGCCAAGTATTATGTGTTAGGGTTTCTGTGCATTTTGTTGTTGCCTGAACATTACTTTTTGATTTATATGTCTCCTTACTTAAGGATGGAAACAAATGCACTCAATGCAGTAAATACTACTCTATTTTATAAGCAGCTCTTAAAGATACTTTCAGCATCCTTGGTCACACACTTTGCAAGGCCATTTTTGCATTTTTCATAATGATGCATTTTTCATTCTTAGATAAAGATTACCTGGTGTCAGTCAGAAACATAAACTTCTTTGAAAATCAGTTCTAAGTAGGTGGCTTTTCAAAGTAAGGATGGAGTACCAGGTCAGTTACTTTTAATATTATACAGCTAATGTTAGGAGCTGAAAATACCTCAGTAGACTGGATAGAAAATGCTTCTATTTGTAAAATAAAATTTTACAAGAGTTTCATAAAACATTAAGAACAAGAACCTACTGATGCGCAAGCTTTAAGTAGTAGTTATTGCTTTTGTTCACCAGTACAGAAAAAGTAGCATCTGAAGAAGCTCTGGTCATAAAATGAGTAATAATAACAATAATAAAAATTTAACAAGCTAGAATGAACAGCAAGCCTAATTTGAAATTTTACCATTGCAGATGTTAAGTGAGTCTTCTGGGGGTAATGGTGATGTTGAAGATATGTGTACATAAGTTAGATCTGTATGAAACTCATATAGGAATTTCTGGATGCTCCTTTTCCCTTTCTAATCCATGTGGTGGTATTTAAATCATTTCTTACATATATTATCTTGCATTAACCTGTTAAGATTTAGTGTAGTGACTTTGGTCTTGCAGTGTGTCGAGTACTTCAGATCAGCAATTAACCTTCCGCATTCAGCCACACAGGGGAGCATCTAGCATTCAAGTGCCTTTTTCTGAGGTCATTACAGTCTTGGACTTGAGAGAAGGACAGCTTTCTTAGGAGGAGCAGTATTCCACTATATTCATAATGTTGGTTACGTTTTTGGGCATTAGACATGTTTAGAATTGCAGGAAGCTGTGGGAAAGAGAAAGGCCGTTAGTGATTCATAGAGTGCTCCGGTGCAGGTTGTAGATTGCCTGAAGGTGCAGCTTGGTTTTAGGATGATCTAGAGATGGCAGTGTCTGTAACCCCTGTTGGCTTGCTCCATCTCACGGCTGAGGACTTAAGATATTTGCTAGCCACTCGACTGTCATGGCTCAACACAGCCCCAGCATGGAAGCTGTGCTTAAACAGCTTCAGAGCTGGTGGCACCTGGAGTGAGTTTGGACACAACTTGTCATGAATGAGCTTTGGTTAATGGAAAAGGGGTTTGACTCCTCCCCAGAGGAAAATGACAGTAGAAGCTCAAGGCCTTTTTGTAAAGCAGTAGACTGTTTCTTGAAGCTTTGAGAGAAGGAACCTGGGGAGGAAAAGCAAGACTTTAAAAATGACAGAAAATAATTGGAAAAGCTTCATAGAATTGTTGTATCTGGCTTTGAAAATAGACGCCCTGCCTTTTTCTTGGGATTTATTTTGCAACAGGAAATCATTATGCTATGGCAACATGATATTTCTTTGACATCTTCTAAGTACACCCTTCCTAAAATGTTTTCCATTTTAACACAAGATTATGTGTTTCAGCTATGCCAAAATGATATCATTCTGATTTTACTTATGTTTCTTTCTGTAAGACACAAGTTTAACTACTTATGGAAACTTCATATGAATTACTTGTGAGATTTAAACGCTCCTCAAAGTAGAACTTAAAGAAGATGTGGCTGAGTGAGATCAGTAGTCAAGACTTGTATATGACCTATAAATACGTCATGTCAAAGCAGAGTTTGTAAAGAAAATGTGTCATTTATTAGACAAAATGAGATACCTGGCCATATATGGATTAGTAAATACCACTATCTTTCCATATAGTTTTCTGTAATAAAATAACAAAATTTATTTTAAGTTAAATAAGAACTACAAGAACTTAAACTATTAGAACTATACATTTTCTTTTATACAGCATAAATCTTGCATGTTCCAGTTCCTGCATGATACTGTAGTAATCATTCTGTATTTCTGCAATGAGGTTATTTTTTTATTGGTGGTGTTGTTACAGCTTTAGCATTATGTTGGTATAGCAAAATAATTTGTGAGCTAAAATAATAGTAATCCTTACAATTCACAGAGGTAGCTAAGAGGCAGATATGGAGATTTTTTTGTAGGAGCTCCTTGGATTGGGGCAGGTTTTTAAATGCTGATGCTCATGCTTTTGTATTTTCTTTTGCTATAGGCTATATGTGTAGGCTCAGAAAACATGCAGATAATGTATCCTGCAATCTTCGACCAGCTATTGGCCTTTGTCGAATTTTCCTGCAAGCCTCCCCAGTATGGACAGCTGGAAACAAAGCACATTGCAAATGCAAAATATAACCAGGTAATTTATTAGAAGTCTCACTTGTTTCATTCGGCTGGTGAACACAACTCACCTTCAGATGTAGATTGTATAGCCAGATGCACTTATTCTATCTGTAAAAATTTTGCTATGCATGTTGTGTAGTAAGTTGATTTATTAGTATTTTTACATGCTTTTATTATCTTCTTTTGCTCCCTTTGAATTCTACTTTTTTTTTTTTCTTTTTTTTTAATATTCTATATTCCTCCATGTAGGAAGATTCTTGCCTGGACACCAGACGTGGTGACTGTGTCTGAATTTGTCCAGTGCATTAAACTAAAATAACTGCTCCTATATTTGACACTATATTAAATAGAAGGGCACCATAGTTTTGAATGGAGAACATTCCTTCAAACTGCACATTTTTGAATTGCACATGCAGGAGAGAAATGGGACATACTCAATAATTCTTTATATCTGTGTACTCTGCTGTTCACTAAGCATGAGCATCTGATTCGCTGTAATCTAAGAGGTAACTGTTATGTATGTATTAATTCTTCTTGTTCTATTTGTCCTGCAACACAATGGAATCACACTAGATACAACTATTTGCACCGGTGAGTTAAATTTCCTTAAAGATTGTCCTAATGTAGTTGTCTTGCCTAGATTGCAACATTTATCCTACTTAAATGTACTTTACTTCAATGTGGAGTACATTTTCATAGTCAGACCACACTATATTTGCAGTTTTGTTGCTTGGACTATATTCTTAGCAAACCTTGCATGCATTAAACTGAGAGTTCAACGCAAAGCATACAGTTTTTGTTCCTTAATTAATATTTTCTCACAAATAGTTCAGTAATTTACTATTTTTTCCCTAGGCTGAATGGGTAGCATTGAATTATGTACCATTTGCTGAGAGATCACTGGAAGTGGTTGTGGACTTATACCAAAAGACAGCTTGCCATAAAGCTGTTGTAAATGAGAAAGTTCTTCAGAACATTATTAAGGTAAAGCTTTGTCCTGCTTGTGTGCTGAATTAATGAGTTTATTTTGAAAATAAAGAGTTTTATTTTGAGATAGTGTTGATAAGCACTTTCTGGAAAGCTTAAAGCTTTAGTTTTTAAAAAATACTTTGTGAAGATAGGCAGCAGATAACTTCTTGTGATGCTACAAACGCTATTAATTGGGCTGTATGCATTGGTCTTCAGCTGGATGATACAGCATCAGTATTTCAATATTAATGCAAAAATCAACAACTGTGATTTTGGCCAAACAATAGGAATCTTTGAAAGTACTGTGCACCGGAATCTGAGTGCAGGCTTCTTAGTAAATACAACTGAAGGCTAAAGACAAAATTGGCATATATATTTTTGTGGAGGTGTTCTCTAGCTAGTACTTTTGATCTATTTTTAATGTCTTTGTGTGCCATTAATGTAGTTATAAAATGTTAGGGGTGCACAGATGTGCCTTTAAGGTGCAAGTGCCAAACTCATATTTTTTGACCCTGTTTTTAGCAAATAAATTTGGCAAATAATGGAAATAGTGGTAAATGTCTGGGAAAAAACTATATGGGTCCTAGGTTTGTTCATAATGACTTGGTTGACTTCAGGTTGTTCCTGTATAGAAATTTAGCAACATGGATGTGTTTAAAATAGTTGCATGGTATTATTTGGAATCTGTTATGAATTACATGCTTGTATTTCAAAATTAATACATTTGGTTTCCACTTCTGTTTTAATGGGCTAGGTGAAACAAATATAAATGCTATTTTTCTCTGAAGTTCACAGTTAATAATAATGTGGTCTACTGCAGTAGATGAAAAGACTCCTGAAATGACTTTTCATGTGTCTGAAGCCCATGTTGATTTAGAATTAGATTTGACTCATGAGCAAAAGCATCAGAAGAAAGTATTCTATTTATCTGTAGGGTTATATCCTAGCTCTGATAACTATTGCAAAAAAAAAAATAATTATAATTAACTTAATCCCGAGAGGGAGTTCTCCCTTTGCTTTCCTCAAATCAGAAGCTTCCCTAAAGGTATTAGGGACATATGTGTAATGCCCAAATTTAGTTAATATATATTTGAAATATCAATTAAAGAATTTGATTTCCAAGATAACTTGGTATCAGCTCCTAGTTAGGTCACTGTTGACTAACAATGCTAAAAGGAGTAGATACAGTGCAAGTAGTACATAAGCTTGAAGTTTTAAACACGTTATTGGGTTTCTTTTATAGATACTGAAGCTCTCTTTCTGTCCAGAATTTGCTGTGTTTTAATCTGCTATACATTTGTGCTGTCTAGCAGCCTTTATCTACAGAATTTCATCAACTCTTTGCTTTTAAACTTCCTGTGGTTTAACAGTCAGCAATCACCAGATGTTTTGCAGTGATTATGTGTATAGTTCAACTTTTGCATTTTAGGAAAAGTTTAAATTTAGTGTGGCTTTTTTTTTTTTTTTTTTTTTTTTTTTTTTTTCTTTTAAACCTTTGGGAGCACTTGAGAGAACTTTCTAGGGACAGATCTAAACTCTCCAGAATATACTTACGACAAAGAACTGGCAGCAATCTTGTAGGTGTTAGGTGAGCCCATTTGTCAGAGTTGGCAGAAATGGTGGATGGTAATACAGAAAATTAGTAGGTACTTTCGTAGTGTAATTGGTAATGGATCAGATCTGGCTTCTAACCTTCTATTTGTTAACAGACCCATGCTTTAGCAAGCTGACATATGGTAAATTGTCTTTATAATCATATTTTAAAAAGACCATCTCATATACCAGCACAAAAAATAGAGATGTGTACTATCATCTATATAAAAGTCTGCTGAGATCTACAGAAGTGTGTCTTGTTCTTTGATTTCTCTGAGCAACTGTGAATTTTATTTGAACTTGTATTTTGCAGACACTGAGAATACCTCTTAGTCTGAAATATTCCTGTCCTTCGGAAAGCACATGGAAGCTAGCTGTTTCCTCCCTTCTCAAAGTTCTCTCCATTGGACTACCAGTTGCAAGGCAGCATGCATCTTCTGGAAAATTTGACAGTATGTGGCCAGAGCTAGCCAATACGTTTGAAGATTTTTTGTTTACTAAAAGGTAAACATTTTTTTTCTTAGCTGGAAAATACTAATAAGTAATTTGTTCACTAAAGTAGTAAAACAGTGTGCCAGTAGAGTTCAGTATAAACAGCCATATCATTAGTTATTTGAAGATAATTCTAAGGAATGAAGGAAAAAAGGTAACCAGTTTTCTACTTTAAAAAAGCATGCTTTCAGAAAGTAGTAGAAAAAAAGTTCATTCAAGAGGTGAAATGTCAAAGCAAGAAAAGAGCTAAGCTGAGCTCTGAATACAAGGTATAGCCATGCTGGTTAGGCCAAGAAATTCTGTATGGACTTCCAAGCACGCTTGCTGTGGATTTGATAGAATTATTGATGTGTACTCAAATTAATCAGAACTGCAGCATATGTCTCTTGACATAGCTATATGTCTCGAGTTCCATCTTAAAGTACTCCACTTACTACGAATTTTGGAAAAATATTTCTTACCTTGCTGTACACTTAGAAGCCTGTAGTTATTTTACATGTTTCTGCTCTTGACTGCAATTTATTAAATATGTTTTATTTATAATACTTTTTGAAAAGGGTAGCAGGCAGACAGGTGAATATGCATAATCTCCCAAGAATGGAACACTGTAGATGTGGACATGTTGAGAAAGTTCAGAAAGGAAAAATGATAATGATCAGAGATCAGACACTTTGACTTATGAATTTGTTCAAACAAAAGAATGTATTATTAGGAAGACACATTAAATCTTCATAATATGGTAAAAGATTGCTCCAGAGAATAATTATTTTGCTGTAAGGAAGGTTAGAAGATTGTTTAGGAAGGACAGGAAACTTCCATCTCCTGTGAACATCTATGGATAAACAGCTTTCAGCAGTAGTTAAAGTATATCTAATTGCATCTCAGATTAGAGGGCAATATGGAATGTGAAAAATTTAATTCCCTAATTTTCTGTGTGCATTGGTTTCAGTAGCAAATTAATCTGTCTTTTTAACAGGAAACAGTAGGGTTCTTCTGTACCTAATGCTAATATTCTTTGTGTATTTGTGTTTGCAGACTTTTGTGCGCAAACACAAAAATCAGCAACCAAATACAGCTGTACTTATTAGTGATGAATAAATAGTAGCTTATCCAAAACAGATGAAAATTATATACCAATGAAACTTAATTTTAGAGGCCTATCTGTTAGTAAAAATGTTTGTAATAATGAGTGGTTTTGGAATTTCACCAGTAGGGTTGTAAGACCATTGAATGAAAAACCTTTATTTTGTCTTTACATTTACCTGAAAGAAATAATACTAGATAGGAGGACCTGAAAATCAAAAAAAAAGATCATTGAGACTACAGAAAAGACTCTCTATTCACCGCAAATTTTTGTTTTGATGCTTAGCTGTTTCTTGAATTTAACGTATCTTCTCAGTATCTTTTTTTAGTTTTGTTTTCATCTGCGATTAGTAGTCCTGCTTCCATTCTGAGACAAGCCATCCAAATCAGCTAACACTCTAAGACAATATTGTTGGGTTTAGAAAACTAAAATGAAGATTTTTCAGGATATTTAGGAAAGTGTATGTTCAGTTAGCAGTTACTTTGGGAATATGTACTGCTATTTGCTATAACTCAATTATTCCTAAGTATCTGTGAAAAAGATGAAATATTTATTTTCACCTTTTCAACTGACCTGTATTGGTCCTGCCACAGTTTGGGCTATTAACCATTCTTAAGTCAAGGAAAGTCAGATTATCACAGATCTTCAGCGTAATTCAGGATAATCCGTTATCATCTGCATGACTTTTTTGGCCAAATTTGTCATCTGTTTTTCTTAACTGTGAGTGATTTCTACTTTTCTTGAAAGCTGTTCCAACCATAGAAATTCCATCTTAACATGTTGCTTGCTAAAAACAATCAATATCGGTATTAATAGCTTTTGCCAGCTGCCATGCATGGGAGAATGTTCTCTGGAGGTAAAGGAAACATGCTTCTGTGGATATAATGCCCAGTAACTTGTTTGTCTTTGATTAAGAGTCTGATTTTCTCTCTCTAGAGACCAGAGCATATTCTGTAATTTTATATATAAGAAGTGTGCGTAAAGGAATAATCAGCATTTCCATCAGAATCAGCAAAGTTTTCTCAGAGAAGCTACATGAAACTTTTTAGCTCTCTCACTTCGAAGCTTTAAGGTTCAAAAGAATTTGAAGGACTAAAAGTAGGCCGGTGGTTTGTGCACCTTAGGGAAACAGCAGGGTAACTTCCTGGTTATCCAGCCTTCCAGTTAAAGGCCTGGGTCATTACTCCTTCCAGGGTTGTTATCTGTAGATGTTTTTTTGCTTATATAGTTATAGGTTGTGTGGTTATTGGAATGTCTGGTTTTTTGGTTGTGTTCCCCCCTCCCCATCACATCCATCTAGATTGTCTTCCCAAGTGCATGCTCCTCCTAATTACAGTCACAGCCCAATCCTTTGGCAGCCTTCTACCTTCTGCTATAGGATAGTCTTCCTGTTCCCTCCATCAGCCTGAGCCATGTGGTCCTAATATAAGTTAAAGCTAGGAAGGGAGCATATCTGCATTATGCCAGTAGTCATCACAATTAGCAATAGCAGTCATTTCTCCTTTTCGTCCTTCTGTTCCTCCTCTTCCTCCCCACAATGCTCCTGAAGTTTGCCACCCTCACTCTGATGCAAGGAGGGTTCTAGAAATAGCTGTGGAAGTTCCCCACATGGAGGTAATTCTCTTCTGATTTCCTTTGGTTGACTCCTTCTGCACGTCTGTGCAAGATGCTGTGAAACAAGCCTGGGCAAATAGGATAACCTGTCCCTTTTGTTTCAGAATTTTCTAAATTGTGTCTATTAGTGGATTGTAATTGGAGTACAGTCAGTGTCTTACGTTTGTAGTTGTTTCGTAAGGAAATTCAATTCAGAATTTTCAAATTAACCTTGGTTTATTTCTTTGTTATAGTGCTAGTAAAAAATATATGTTAATCATAGTGGTGACTTATTCCAGAGTAATTTGGGAGGATCTGGTTATGGTTTTGAAAGTAACAGCCAAAATTTAATTAGTGAGTTGAGGTACACGCCAACTTTCAGATTACAGCAAAAGGCAGTGGAAAAGTACTTGCTAAAACTGTCCATGTTGGTCCTTCATTTTAGGTCAGCTAGGTGGTATAAAGGCTGTTTTTTTGTGTGTACTCATTGATTTAGATATATTCATGAGTTGTAGTTTTTGAAACTTTTGGTAGTACCTAGACTTTTGTCTGTATCCCCAAAAATAGATTAACCAAGCCACAAACACACCCTGTGCTCTCAGTTAGATTAGTGACTTGGTCATTTGACTTAGTTTTAGTGATCTGGTGACCTTAACTATAGTTTACAGACTCACAGTCGCAGTAGCTTTCCGATGTGCAAATAGGTCATGCAAGATGAGGTCTTTGTTAAGTCAAGTGTAGAGCTGTTCAAATCCGACTGCTTTGCTGGAAGACCAGCATGGACTGAAAAGGTTCTGGAGCTCCAAGCGTTTGGAAGTTGCAATTCAGAGATACCCAGGAGGCTATCAGTGAGACATTATTGCATTACCTGGATTTTTACTATTATCTAACGTGTCTAGTTTCTCCTGTCACCCCTTTTCATAATGACCTGAATACAGTTGGAACTGAAAATTGACTGTCTTACGTCATCGTTCTGTAACTTTTGCTAAACTCTCAGCTTCAAGGAAACTGAAACGTTTTGTCAAAAATAAACTTACTTTTCTTCCCTTCCTTGACTCCTGTACACCTTCCCATACTCCACAGTTCCCACTGTTTAGTGTTGTACATGTTACATGCTGTTTTCTGTCCAGGTTGCATTCAAAACTAGGTAAACATCCCTGGAGGTCTTTAAAAGACGTTTTGATGTAGAGCTTAGGGATATGGTTTAGTGGGGACTGTTAGTGTTAGGTCAGAGGTTGGACTTGATGATCTTGAGGTCTCTTCCAACCTAGAAATTCTGTGATTCTGTGATCTTCCTTTTGTACCTGCCCTTCAGACCCTCATTCTTCAGAGCTGACTTCACGCTTCTGCGATGGTTCTCAATATGAAATGTCTTTATCTCTGCAAACCTTGGAAATGTCTTTCTGTAGTCAATCCTAACAGCAACACCACATAACAGATTTGGCTGAGTTTTCCCTCTAGCTTTGTTCATTAAAATATCCCAGTGTATACTGTCTCATTTTTCTATGCACATCCTCTAAGTCTACCTGGCTGAGGAACCCAAAATTCACCTAGTGTAGAGAGAAAACAATTTCTATTTCACTGATGTTTTCACTGATGTTTTTAACAAAGATTTTAAACATTATTCCAATCTAATTCTTCTAATCACTGTGGTCCTAGAAATCACATCTGTAGATCTTCTAATCTAATGTAGATCTTTTAATCTAATGTAGATCCTCTACCTGTGAAATTGAGTTGGTATTGGTTAGGCAAGAGTCACTGTGCTAAGAATAAGAACCCTTAAGAATCTCCGAACCTGTCTGTTTAAAATAGTGAGCCTCCTCTGCATGGCCTTTTGGACAGGAGCTGGTTTTCAAGCCAGCAGTGGGGCTGAGTGTGAGGAGACACACATTGATATTTGACACGTACAAAGGCAGCAGAAATGGTCTTCGCAGCTTTGTACATCACGCAATTAAAAGCAATAGAGCCAAAAGAGCCCAGGTAAATGAAAAAGGAAAATGTTACTGTCATAGGGAATTAACAGCTTCCAAGCAACAAGCTCTGGCTTTTTATTTTGTTTTGTTTGTTGTTTTTGGTTTTGTTGGTGTTGTTTTTTTCCTTTAAGCAAGCTGCAGCTGAGGGCTCAATAATCTTGATTTTTATTATAAATAAAAGTGACATTTAAAAATTAATACATTTCATGTAACTTAATTTACGCAAAATTGTCTTCTAGTAAGAGGCTGGTCTGTTTATTATTTCATATCATACTTATTTCCCAGAGGCTTTCACGGAAGCATGTCAAGCCATTATATAAAATAAAATTCAACAAACGTGCATATATATAATTTACTAGAGCAGAAGTATGTGCTCACATGAGGGAATTAAATCAATACTTTCCAAAAAGATGCTTGAGAGCAGAGTGCTGCTGTGCACAGCAGGACTCTCAGTGCCTGTTAGCTCTTTGTTGTTAGGTTTTAAAGCCCTCCCTAGACAGTGGGCAGCAGCTGGGAGCTCTTTACCTGGGAAATCCTGCACAGAGCCATAGTGTGCATTGCACTGTCTCTTACCTGCACTATCTTGACCCTTCCCATACGGTTTGGCTGTGTTGCATCAGACAAGCAAAGCTTTTTCCTCTAGACAGATGTTTCATATAGACACCTTTCCCTAAAGGGGGCCCACAGGGAAGCTGGAAAGGGATGCTTTGTCAGGGAGTATAGTGTTAGGGCAAGGAGTAATGGCTTTAAACTAAAAGAGGGCAGGTTTTGATTAGATATAAGGAAGAAGCTCTTTACTGTGAGGGTGGTGAGGCCCTGGCACAGGCTGCCCAGAGCAGATGTGGCTGTCCCATCCCTGGAGGTGCTCCAGGCCAGGCTGGATGGGGCTTTGGGCAACCTGGTCTGGTGGGAGGTGTCCCTGCCCATG
This sequence comes from Oxyura jamaicensis, assembly GCF_011077185.1. Classification (NCBI taxonomy): domain Eukaryota; kingdom Metazoa; phylum Chordata; class Aves; order Anseriformes; family Anatidae; genus Oxyura; species Oxyura jamaicensis. The sequence continues at coordinate 34,730,923 of NC_048893.1, forward strand.
GCAGGGGGTTGGAACTTGGTTGTTTTTAAGGTCCCTTCCAACCCAAACCAATTTATGGTTCTGTGATTCTGAGTCTTGGGAGTAGTTTCCTACATGAACAAAAGTCTAGCATAATTTGTGGCATATATGGTAGGCCAGATATGGATGACTGGGTAGAAAAATCATAAAATGTCCGTAAATAAACCTCAGCTCAGAAAGTCAGTAATTCATAAATTAGGAAGTGTCAGAATGAAAGCTTTCCAACATGACCTGCGTAAGTGTATGAGCATCATAATAGTTTGTATTACTATTTAAAGGGTTCACACAGTTAACTTTTTATGTTACAAAAGGTACAGGCTGAACAGCTACTTAATATTTTATTCTTTGCTTTCAACATGTAACTCCAAACTTGCTGACAGCCTAATACATAAGCCAATAACAAATATATGTGTTTTTTTTCCTGTGTGTGTCTTTGGTCATACACATAACTCTTGAATATTTCACAGATAGTGGTGAAGTTATCTACATAAAACCCCTTTGAGGCAAGGAGGTATCTTTATTTTCAAGCAGGAACATTAATAGATACCGTCATAATCGTCAGAACTGAAAATTAGCTGTAGGCGTGCAGATCGGACTCCAGGTGTCTCATGCTAAGCACCCAGGAGACAGAAAAAAACAAGCCTACTTTGCAAAAATCTCTTATTTGACTTAGTGAGCATCATTTCAGAGCACTGGGAGGGGAAATTTTTTTAAAAAAGCTGTTATCCAAACTAACCAGATTTGAATGAGACTTAGAAGACTCCAGCCTTTCATGAAAATGAAAGCGGGATAGAGAAGGCAGGCCCAGATGAGTACCCCCATGAAAAAAAGGCTGGCACAGCTCCATGGTCATATATTTAGCAGCTGCTTTGCCAGTGAACAAAAAAAAAGAAGACCTACCTCCAAAGTCCCCGCTCGACACGTCTGCTCTTTCCTGGGGAGGGGTGTGGGGGTGGAGGAAAAACTCAAAAATACGGGGGTGGAGGAAAAAAAGGGGTTGTGCAGAGGGAGTTTGGAAATGAGCCAAAGCATGCCGGTCTGCTCGCCGCTGCCATACTTGACTGCTTCCTCAGCGCGCAGGCCAGCTCGGTTCTTTGTTCAGCCCAGGGCTCTGTTTTCCTTGCACCTGCCTGTGTGCTGCAGTAAATCAGGCAGGGAATGTGGCAGATCAGCCATCTCATTTCCCTTCCTTTTCAGTAGTGACCATCCTGTGTACTTAATCAGATGGTTTCTCTAGAGAAAATAAGGCATCATCTAATTTAAGATGCGTTGTAACATGCAAACATAGCTACAGTAGCAAGCTGAAGTACCACAGGCAATCTTAATTCCAGTATTTCTAACCGTTCCTTTCAAGAGGTCAAATTTCCAAGCTGTTGCTCAGCTTGAAGATTTTAAAATGTTATCTTAAAAAAGACAAAAAGTCAAATTATGGGAAAAGGAGATAATTTAATCTGTGGAATGATACTGAATTTTTATAGCTCCTTGTCTCTGATTTCTGTTGCTAATGCTGTGAGTCATTCCATTAGCTCGAAGAAAGTTACCTTCCAGGCAGGTCAGACACTACAGGGGCACTGAACCCACAGTCCATTGAGTTTTGCAATTGTCTTTAAATTTCAGAGGGACATAGGTGTGAAGATTTTGACTTCTGCTCTTTGTCAGAAAATTGAGAGCATACCTAGGTCAGAACAGACAGGTATCTAGACCTATCTGCTGTTTAGGAGGGATTACCAGGCTATCTGCTGAAGAGTGCAAGGTGACCACAGAGCGATGCTTTCACGAGCTCCTTCAACCTCCCAGTTTCTGTTGCTCAGAAAGTTCCTGTACCACAGGCTGTCATTGGCTCATAAGGGATTTTTTTTCTAATACTTTGACTATTTTGAATCTGTGTAGATTTTGGCAGACAAGTCCCATGATACAGGATTATAAACAACGTCTTTCAGAGTTTGTCATGTGAAGTACCTCCTTTGATTTTTATTTTGTTAATCTTTTTTTCTTTGAACCTGCTGCTTAGTTCTCTGCCGTCAGTGCCTTACTTGTCAGCAGAAATTATACTTAAAGTACTTAATTTGTATTAGTAAAAAGAGTACAGCGCAGTAGGAGCAGGTCTGTAAAGCAAAGCAGCTCATGACAGAATCATAAAATCATTAGGGTTGATGAGGACCTGTTACCCACAGAGTGCTCACTTTAGGTGCTTTACTCTGGAGTGGCTCTAGTCTGGCTTCCTGTCATGCAAATGTCTTCTAGAGCTTAGAGCTGTAGTCTTTTGGTTTGGTTTCATCAAAAAAGAATCCAGTTCTGTGCACTCTGAGACCAGATGTGAACCTAAGTTTGTAAACAGGGATGTCTGAAAGATGAACTTGAAAAGCCCATGTGGGATCCAAACTAAAAGACTGATGAAGGCACATCAGCAGAAATAGTTGATTGCTTAGTAGGAAGTCCTTACTTTTTCTGTCCTGCTGAGGAGCTTGGCCCGGTAACTCAACAGTAGCATAGTCCAGCAAAGGAAAGAGAATTTGAATCCACTTAACAGGTGGATTAACATAGGATCTTGTAAAGTATGGGGTAATATTCCTGATTGAATTACTTCTGGACATATTATCAGTAAATAGATTTTTATATAAAATGGAAGAATTGCAGAAAGTTCTGAAACTCTTCAGAATTATTCTTTGTAAAATGGGTTTGTCTCTTCCTAAAATTGATTACAAATAAGTATCAGTTATCAAGAAAAGAGACAAAATAATGTCCTGTTAATGAAATGTGTGTTCCTTCAACAAAAAAGAAAATGTAAAATTAGTTCTTGTTCAAATAACTGCTGAAAATCAAAAATCTCTCTTACTCCTTCATAGCGAGAGGAAAAACTAAAAAATAATGAACTGCAATGCCTACATGATACTTTCACAGATGCATCTAAACAATTATTACGACTTTTGCACATATAAGACAAAAGAGATTATTTTGACATTCATGTGAAAAATGGTATTGGTGTTGCAAGTCCTTAAACAGGTCCATCAGCTGTAACTCTTCAACGTAGTGCTTACTGCTGTTTCCTTTTGAACCATTTTTAGCGTTATTACATTTTATTAGATTATTAGATTATTTATTATTAGATTATTTAAATTTTATTCTGAAATGTTCATCATTATCATATAACAGTATCAACTCGATGCATGTAATAACTTTAAATGTGCTGCATTTTCTCTTGCTTAGCTCTGTACGTATTCTGTGAATTTAAAAGTATAATGTAGTATGTTTTTTTTTAGTACACCTCCTGATAATCTCTCAATCCAAGAATTTCAGAAGAATGAGAGTATTGATGTTGAGGTAAGGAGACTATAGCAAATGTATTATACTGTCAAACGTACAAGGTAGTGACGTTCACAGGTAGCATTTAGTTCCTAAATATTTTTTGGAAAAGTTTCCTGTTCACTATTTTATTGAGATTTTTTTTTCCTTTGGAAAATTAGACTAATTCAGAGGCTCAGAATTTGGCTGCTTCAGGGTTTTGCAAAGGATAGAAAGCTTCGTGCCAAAACCTTCTTGTCCACTTGAGTTCAAAACAGCATTGAGTGGAAAACCCAGAAAAACAGAACGTCTTTCTTTCTGTGACCCATTATCTGATTCTTACTTATTATGTTATTGCCAAGCAATTACCCAGGTAATTGTAAACCAAAGGAAGCTGATGATTGAACCTAAAGTGAATGCTTTCTGTGTTGAGGGGTGGCATTCATTGTTGCCATCCAGATGTGTTCTCAATTCTAAAAACCTTGTGTATAAATGGAGAAAAGATGTCTTGTTTGTGCAGTACAGAGACCACTATAATTGTAAGGGAAGTCATGCTTGATTGGATGACACCGAAGAAAATTAAGAAAGATAATACTTGGAGTGAAGAGAGACTGGTCCTCCTTCACTCCAGGACAAAGAGATGTGTTAGACCAGGGATGGTTTACAGAGGAAAGGGAGTTGCAGAGAAGGCATGGCAGTATCTGTGGGTTTGATCTCCTGTCATCTCTCCAGAATGGCAGATAGGATGTAAAGATTTCTGGATAAAAAGTACAAACAATTCTGTCTGCAGTGGGCAGAACTCTGAAATTTAATACTTGAACTTAGGGAGATGTAATCCCACTTTGTTCCCGTGTGTGAGCATCAAGACCAAAGATAACAGCATTTCAGTTAACGTGCCTTGCTTTTAAGCTTGTTTAGATAATAACTCACATGTTCTGTTTCACTGATGTCACGCCGTAAGCATGTGATATATGTGTTAATGTCATTGTGACGATATTGAATTGGGTAGAGAGAGGGAGATCTCTAACATCAGATCTTCTCTTTTCAAAACTGTAAAGAATGTACTTGAAGAATATACTTGAAATGTCAGTGGAAATCTGAATGATAACAGCTTCAGAAACTCAGAAGTAGGGGAAAAATAAAGTTTATTAGTTTGAGTTTAATCTGTTACACACAAATCCACAATTTTTAGATGTATTTGTAAATTATAAAACCTATCATTGGAATATTTTGTGGAATTATATTATGCATGTCTCTCTTGTTTACTGTTCCTTTTGCCTTCTACTAGAATATAATTTTAATATTCAGAAAACCAGTATAAATATATTTAATTTATTTTAGGTGGTGCAGCTTATTAGCACAGAGATACTACCGTATGCTAATTTTATTCCTAAGGAATTTGTTGGTCAGATAATGACTATGCTCAACAAAGGCTCGATACACTCTCAGTCATCCTCATTTACAGGTATGGTAGCTGAATGACAAGATATAGAAAATGATGTTTAAATCTACTAGAAAGTAACAAAAATGTTGGCAGTACGTATTCTAAAAAGACTTGAAATTCCATGACATGTATACGCTACAGATAATTTAATATGCAGCCTGTTTTTATAAATGATATTTTGTCTCATGGAAGTTGCAGAACATTCCTTGCAATTTTTTAAAATTATTTCCTTACTTTTTGGTCAGCATCATGTATAATATTATACTTGTGGTTTTTTTATAGTCTTTTCTGAACTTTCTGCTTAATTTGTTTTCTGTTATGCCAGCTGCAATTGTTGACAGTAATTTCAGGCAATTGTAAGACAGACATGATACCCAGTTCTTAAAAATTAAATGACCATAACATAACGAGATAGTGTACCTAACCAGATACTCTCTCTGCCTTTAAGATTATACATTATATATATGTATTATATATATATGCATTATATATATATGTATTATATATATTATACATTATATACGTGTATTTATATATATGTATTTTTGAAAGTTAAAATAAAATGACATAAAGCATTACAGAGAAAAACAATTGGATTGTACAGTACTAGATATTAGTACTGGTGATGTGGAACTAGGGTTGCCGTTATCTTTTTCTTAAAATAAATAAATGAATAAATTTGCTTTAATGTATTTTGTTATTAAAGCAGTTTTAAGTAGGTGACGTTGCTGAATGTATTGAGTATTCTATTTCTTGAACTGTTGTGAATATTGCAGTCCCTTTTTCTCAGAATGTGTTCTTAATATTTGTCAATATCACTGTTAATCTTATTATCTTTTTGAGTACTACAGGAGTAATTTTGCAAAACAGTACTCTTTTTGCAAAGTATTATTAACTGATTGAAATGCATCATTTAGGGTATCAGCATGCACAGTGGACAATTAAATATGATGTTTTACTTTGACAGAAGCAGAAATAGATATTCGAATGAGAGAGGAGTTCTCTAAGGTGTGTTTTGAAACACTGCTCCAGTTTTCATTCAGTAATAAAGTCACAACTCCTCAGGAAGGCTACATCTCTAGAATGGCACTTTCTGTGCTCTTGAAAAGGTCACAGGATGTATTGCATCGCTACATAGAAGATGAGAGATTGAGTGGCAAATGTCCTCTTCCACGGTATGTTCAATGTCTTTAGGAAATGAAGGGTATTCCCAGTACTGTATGGGAAAAAGGCTGCACTCAAAGTATGTCTCAGTCGTGCGTGTGTGTTTGGGGTGTGGGTGTTCTGGATCCATGTGAAATTTAAAGCCTAAAAAATATGTGAGAAATATTACAAAGAAATGTTGATACCAAAATTCTGTTGACTGGAAAAAGCTTTAAAAGCAATGGTCATGCTTGGTGCTGTTACAGAGAAGATAGGGGTATGACTCAGTAATAAACATTTTCAATTACTGAAACAATGTTTCTGATCTCTCTGATATTTCTGAAATCTGATTTCCCTTTATTCCTACCAGAACTATTTATAGTTTATAAATTGAGAGGTGGGGAGTCTCCTTGAAAATAAGACAAAATATCCAAATAGCAATATTGTGAATCATTACTCAAGTAATTGTTATTGAAACAGAAAATTGCCCTAAGTACCAGGAAATTCCTTCAAATGGGAACTTATTTAAATTTCAGTTAACTTCAGCTGAAATGTTTTTGAAGCATTTGATCATGAATGATGCAATTGATTCTTTGCATGTTACAGTTAATCGTGTACGTGAATATTTTCAGATTGAGATAGGTATGCTGTTACTCTTTCTGAACATCAAATTGAAAGCCATCCTAGCTGGCAACAGGTATGATGGTTGGAAATTTAAAGACAAATTGTAACCTTATTCTCTTAGTATCCTTTTTTCTTGTTAGGCAGCTGTTTTCATTACATTTTTTTTAATGTTGTGTAACTTTCATAGAAAATTTATAGTCTTGAAACAAAAATAAGTAGTTGACTGTTTGCATTTTTCCTTTTGTAGGCAACAAGTAACAGAAATCATATTTGTTTTAAAAGCTGTCAGTACTCTCATAGATTCACTTAAAAAAACTCAGCCTGAAAATGGTAAGTTATTGTTAAATAACCTGGTTCTAAACAATATAAAATTGTATCTGTCACAAAGATTTATTTATTCCTTCCTGTAGTGCTTTTAATACAAACTGGAAAGTGTGTTCTGTAAGAATCGGTATTGTGTAATTCTATGTATATGTAGGTGGCAGGTAAACAAAAAGTTTTTTCCCCAGTATAGCTAACAGTATAAAGTTCTAAGATATGTTTAATAAATACAAAACTTGAATTTCTGATGTCTTTTATTAGATAGAGCTTGCTGTCTTATAAAAACAAAACAAACTTCCATAAAATGTTAATAGAATTCTTAAATATATGTAATTATATTTGTTAGTTTTGCTACATTCTTTCTTTTTTTTGTCTCATGGTACCTCTTTAGGCTGCCGTGGATTGCATTCCCATAGGTGCATTCTGCAGTAAAAGGGGTGTACAAGTGAAATGAATGGGCAGGCTGTTAAATACCTAAACACGAATCTTGCTTTCCTTCCCTTTCTGCTGTAGTACCTCCTGTCCCCATAATGAGAAACATGCCTTCGCTCACTGATGCTAAGCGATGATGTAAATGTTTGACAGATGTATTTAAAGGACTGATTAAAATGGGGGATCTGATCTTCATTTATGTGAATGTGTCCTGGTCCTCCTGTCAGCTGCATGTGTAGAGGGTGCCCACCAGAAAACTCAGTTGGAGATACTAAATCAACTTCTGATAAATAGATACCTTTCTGTTGTACTCATGGGTTGTTTCCCTTTTCCTGAAGTTCCAGATACTCAAGTTGTTAACAGATGCTGATGAGGAATATTATTAGTATCCTCATACTGCCTAGTGCTGTCTCGTTGTTAAACTAGCTGTGTTGTACTCTGCAGCTCTGACAAAATAGCATATATATTGTTCACTCTACCTCCCTTTTTTTTTTGATATTGTGAGGAAGGGAAAAAAAAAAAAGCCTTGTCAGTCCTGAAACAAAGTAGCCTTCCCAGAAAAACTTAGGTGAGTGGGTTTTCTGAAAGATGTGATACCTCGTTTGCAGCATCAGTGAGCAGGCACGTTGATAACGCTGTTTCCCAAGCTGACAGCAAAAGGCTGAGGGCAGATGATGATCAGAGGGCTAGAGCACCTCTCCTGCGAAGACAGGCTGAGGCAGTTGGGGGTGTTCATCCTGGAGACGAGAAAGCTCCAGGGAGACCTTACAGCAGCCTTCCTGTACCTAAAGGGGGTTACAGGAAAGCTGGGAAGGGAGTCCTTGTCAGGGGGTGTAGTGATAGGGCAAGAGGGAATGGCTTCAGACTAAAAGAAGGAAGATTTAAATGAGATATAAGGAAGAAATTCTGTTCTCTGAGGGTGGTGAGGCCCTGGCACAGGCTGCCCAGAGCAGCTGTGGCTGCCCCATCCCTGGAGATGCTCAAGGCCAGGCTGGATAGGGCTTTGGGCAACCTGGTCTGGTGGGAGGTGTCCCTGCCCGTTGCAGGGGGTTGGAACTGGGTGGTCTTTAAGGACCCTTTCAACCCAAACCCTTCTGTGAGTCTGTGATAGAACCACGCCAGGAAACATAGTTTTGGGGCTGAAGTGCTACTTTGGCAGGGTTTTGGTTTAGAGGGGTTAAATAGCCAGCTCAGCTGGACTATTCCCCATATCCGACTTCCTGCAATGAGAGACATTCTTCATTGATCAGCATGTGCTAGTGAGTCCCCAAACTGCAGCATACATTATATTATTATAAGAGGGCCACTGGAGAATCACTTCACACTCACTTGTCTTAGCTTTTAGTCATTTTATTTCTGTAATAAAAATGCTACCTGAAATCAGGGTTTTTGTTCTCTCTTGAAATGAAGTTAAAACAGAGACAAATGAGGAAATGACGTGATAAATAAGATTCATTAACAATGTTTAATTTCACATGTTGGACTAACGAAATTTACCATGGATATTCCTGTGTCTTGGTACAGTGTTTCTCCCTCTGCTTTCTATAGTTCTTAATAGTCTGGAATGCTTTGAAATTAGTAGGCCTCATTGATGGCATTTCCAAAAGTGAAATGTGTCCAATTCAGCTTTCTACCAACAACTGAAAAAAACAGGCAGAAAAATGTATGTGCATTACGGACTTGACAAAAGTAGCATCTTCAATTTGTCACTTACTCTTCATCCAGAAAACATAGTTAATGAATTGTGGAGAAACACAAGTGTGTGGCACCACTTTATGGATATCCCATCTGGCTTGCATCTGCTGCTGCAAAAGAGTATGGCTTTTTCCTGCAAATTCTACATCATGGCTGAGGACCCTGTAGAGATGTCTTAGTGTCTGTATAGCACTAGGTACCTGTGTTTAGGCATCTGAATGTGTTCTTAACTTACTTGTGTATTTAAAAATGTATTGTAAGAATTTGGATGGTACAAAGTGATGTAATCTGTTCTTTTCTTCATTGCAGTTGATGCTAACACATGGGCGCAAGTTATTGCCTTGTACCCGACTTTAGTAGAATGTATCACCTGCTCCTCCTCGGAAGTGTGCTCTGCTCTGAAAGAGGCACTTGTTCCCTTTAAGGACTTCATGCATCCACCAGCATCCAAGGTACAGAACGGAGAGTCTTGACCCCATAAAACTTTTTTTCCTTTTTTTTTAATTTTTGAAGGAAAAAAGTATCCAAAAATGTTTGTTCCCAGGTGAAGTTTCTCTGAGGAAATCTCTTGTGGCTAGTACTTGGCAACTAATGTTGACTGCCTTTTATCTGTACTAACAAGAGCTCAGTAATTCATGAATACAGGCTATATCTCAAAGGTTCCAGAGCGAGTAGCAGTGCAAACCTTTAATAAATTTAACTGAGTAGTTGGAATCATTTATAATCTAATGTACTTGCTACAGTATCTTGAAGTGGTGATTGAAAAGTGGGCTTATGTACAGCTTGTTGTGTATGTGTTAATGATGTAATTAAAAATATTTCAATTCAGTCAGATTTATTAGGCTGGTGTTTTGCACCCTTTTTTGAAGTACGAATTGTACTAAAATTTTATGCAAGATGGTACTGTAACATTCCATATATCTGTAACCAGCCTTTGTAAACAAAGGGAACTGATATACTTGTGTGTATAATAAATGGTACAGTTCTGTATAAAATAGTTGCATTTATTATTTAAATTCTTTTTAAAATATTGATAATGTTAAATGCTTGAAAATGTATTTATTATAAGTTGTATGCTTGCATTTTTACTTACAGTTGGCCTTCTAAATTGGCAGATATGATCATTCATATCTGATCATGTTCTTAGTTTTTGCTTAATTGAATGTATCTTCTCTGTGGCCATTGAACATCTCAATGAAGAGGTCATACGACAAAAGATTGCAGCAAGCAGTCAGCAGCCTGCTGATCTCAAACTTCAAAGTAGTTGACCTGAAATAAGTTTGAATATGCAGAAATCCACTGTAGCACTTCAACACTACCATACCTCACTTCATAATATATTTAAGATGTTTGTTATACTCAAATGTATCCATTTTTGTAGTTGCAGCCTTGCTTTAAGAAAAACAAATACTCGGGGGTCATTAGCCTTTTTTGACCTTACTTGCAGATATCATGGTCTTTGAATCGTGACCCAAGGAAGGTGATTGCAAATATCTGAAATACTTGGCTGTAATATTTTGTTCAATAATTTTAAGTGCTTTGTTTTGTAATGTCTTTTAAACCCAAATTGTTCTAACCTTTTAATTATATACAGTCTGATATAAAACCATGAGAAGTGTATTTTTGAAGTTAGTTATTCATTTAGAAGTGCAGTAAAATTTGTCATTAAATAAATGTGATTTTTCTTTCACTTTCACATAATACACAATTAAAACAAAACACTTTTAATAGTATTGTTTTTCAAGTTTGTAACATAGCATTTAAATTTTTATTTAAAGAATTATTATCTCAATAATGTTTCACCTGTATTCACATATTTTTAAGCTGTGATGTGAAAGCACAAATGCCAAATGTTTTGAGAGAAAAAAAGAAAAGACAGGTGCCTTTCTATTGATTTCAGAGCTTACCTTTAGGATTTTGTTCCTTGACGTCTTTTGTAGATATTAAAAGTGATTATCATGCATAAGAAGTGGTATTATATGTTTGTTTTACTGTTTGCTGACTAAAGAGATGTTAATTGGTACATGTGAATAGATGTAGAATTTGTAGGAGCTTCAAGTGAGGGTGTGAGGAACTGGTCAGGGTTAGAAGTACCCCATGCGAATGATGTTACGCAAGCACAGCTTTGAACAGCTTGCTCCCCTGAGACTCCAGTTTATGATCCTTTTAAAAAAGGGCATTAAAGAGGCTTCAAGAACTTGCACATATATCTTTGAGAGCATTGCATGGAACTTAATCTTCAAGTGTGGATAGTTTTTAAAGAACACACATTTTACATTCAAGAAACAAACACTTTCCATTAATAGAATTTAAATCAAAATAGCCTGTTTGGAGAAGCAGTTCCAGTATACTGCAGACCTGAGTCCCAGGTACAAATAGTAACGTCATCATGCTCTGAAATTGAAAATGTTGCAACTGTCCTACTACTTAGTAAAAGATAAGACAAGGCCTATTGGTTCCTTAAAGAAAAAAAGCAGGGGTCAGGCAGGGCAAGGGTATTCATTTGTTTTAAAATCTGCCTATCTACTAAAAATTGTGGCAAGAGGCATGCAGACCAAACTGTCGATGAGTTTGTTTCCAATTAATTTCTAATTGTTTTTTTTTTCAGTGATAACACAGATACATTCTGTGCATATCTTTATCTATATTTTAAAAAGAGGGTATGTGGGTGTGTAAGTCATATTTGGCTCTAAAGCTTAGAGTACTTTACCACCCATGGATATTACTCTTCTAAAGACTGAAATAAACTACCAATCAGCTGAACTTCCTTCCTTTCCTCTTAATTACCACATGAAAAATATTTATTCTATTTGAGGCATGTTTTGGACATACAAGTAAAGGCTGACCATACTCAAACTGCTTTCTTGTATTTTGTATAAGTAGTTTGAAAACTGAAAGCAAAGGTAACTGGTTTAGAAAATATGTTTTTCATTGACTAATTTTGTTTGTGAATAAGGATTATTCTATTTTCTGTGCCTTCTTGTCCAGCACTCATAATTTCCTCCAACTTTGAAGTATCAGATTCTTGTTTCTGTCTGTACTTCAGGCTAAATATTCTTAGGGCCTCTTTGATGCAAAGAGCATTTTTTGAATATTTAAATTACATATTTTATATCCATTCCTGGCAATACAAATCTTGTTAGTTAATTTAATTAATGCTGCCCATCAAGTAAACCCATGTGCTCAATTCTGTGTGTTTGCCTAGGCATGAGAAATAAAGCAAACAGACATTTTCAGGATTGGGGTCTGCACTGTGTTGCTGAAATCATCTAGAAAGGTGATTGTACAGAAATATGTCAGCTGGAAGCTAGGGGCTAAACGTTAATTGCTGAATGTAATGGCATTCTTCAGCTTTTTTCTTCTTCTCCCCAAACCTTAACAAAGATTCATATTGGGAATCAAAAAATGTGAGGGTCTTCTGCATTATTACAAGGTTCATATCAAGACTTTGGATTATTTGGGAAAACTTGTATGTCTTGGTGCCAAGGGATTTGAAGGTATGCCTCAATGTGCACAGGGATTTAAGATTACATAAGTAGCTCTAAGAAAAAGGAATAGATGACTCAAGCTGGGAATTTTTAATGAAAAAAATATTCTTAGAAATAATATATAGTAGTTAATTTGCTTATCATCAGACATATTTATCTACCAGGGCATACATTTTGTTTCCTTGTACATTTGCTTACTTCCCTACTTGTTCTTATCCATGACTCGTGGAATCTTCACAACGTCACAGAGTGGATGAGGTGGGAAAGGACCTTTGGAGGACATCTGATCCAACCCACCTGCTCAAGCAGGGACACTGAGAGCAGGTTGCCCAGGACCATGTCCTGACAGCTCCAAGAAGGAAGATTCCACTACATCTCCGGGCAACCTGTGCCTGTGCTCAGTTACTTGCGCAGTAAATAAGTGCTTCCTGATGTTTAGATGGAAACTCCTCTGTTTCAGTTTGTGCCCCCTGCCTCTTGTCCTAGCACTGGCTCCACTGACAAGAGCCAAGTTCTGTCTTTGCACCCTCCATTCAGGTATCATTGTACATTGATAAGGTTCCCCTGAGCTTTCTCTTCTCCAGGCTGAACAGTACCGGCTCTCTCAGCCTTTCCTCACAGGAGAGGTGCTCCAGGCCCTTGATCATCTTGGTGGCCGTTTCTCATTCTGGGGAGTCTAGAACTGGACGCATAACTCGAGATGTGGCCTCATTAGTGATGAATATAGGAGAAGGATCACCTCTGTCAACCTGCTGGCAATGCAATCAATGCCTAATGCAGCCCAGGACACCATTAACCTTCTTAGTGGCAAGGAGACACTGCTGGTACATGTTCAACTTGGTGTCCACCAGGACTCCCAGGTCCTTTTCTGCAGAGCTGCTTTCCAGCCGAGTGGGCCCCAGCGTGTACTGGTGCCTGGGGTTCTGCCTCCCCAGGTGCAGGACTCTGCACTTCTCCTTGTTGAACTTTGAGGTTCCTATCAGCCTGTCCTTCAGCCTGTCCAGGTCCCTCTGGATGGCAGCACAGCCCTCTGGTGTATCTGCTGCTGTTCCTGGTATGTTACGAGACATTGAGCCACAAGAAATACATGGTCACTGTTAATTGCACCTGCAAGTCGGAGCATCTGAGATACTTCAACAGTTTAGCATTATATTCCTTTTTATTATTATTATTTTTTCCTCCACCAACACCTAGTTTGTTTCTTCTTGCCAAATGGCAAACCTTCATATAGCTGGCCTTGAACTTTCCAGGCAACGTACTTTTAGTGAGATCAATGCATTTTTCCCCTCTCAGTATATCTCTACATATGGTAAACACAAGTCCTAGTCAGCAATGTATTTTATACTGAAAATTGTTTAGATGTTCAGGATACTGCTGTTGTTGGAAAGGAAAAAAACAAAGCAAAACAACAACAACAAAAAACATTTTTTCTCATTATCTGTTTTTGTACAGCTCATTTCTGTGTCTTTCACTGTTCGCTCACATTGAATTTGCAGCTTGCTATTTATTTCCTGTTGTGGGCAGTCATCTTCTGCAACCTTCAGTTTGAATCCTCATAAGATGAGGCTCTCCAAGTGAAAGAAGGAAGTGCTGCACACAGTTGCACTGTGAGTGGTGTGCATTTTGACCATAGATAGTGCTGTGGTGCCTATAAGGATGTTCAGATGGGAGTAGTTCAGTTTCCAGAGTGTCAGAAAGTTACAAATGAGGCAGCTATGGCACCAGTTTTGTGGATACAAATTGGGATCCAAACTAATGGCAGACGTAGGTTATATCCATACAAATACAGCTCCATCAGCAAAATATTAATTGACAGAAGATTTGTATTCCCTGAGAAAAGCAAAATTATAGAAAGTTGGTTGAATTTCTACACTGGTTAAAAAATTTCCTCTTAAAACATAGGTTGACGATAACTTCCAGTAATATTTTTTGCTTTAGAAATGTGATAAATTAACGTATTTTACAGTGTCTTCAGAAGCAGTAAGTTGGCTTAATTCATGTTTCATTGTATTCAGTGGAGATTCTACTGTGTGACTTCACAAGGGGAAAAAAGATGATCAGTACTGACTGTGTCAAAATACCATAGTCTGCCACATCTAATTCTTTGGAATTTCCTCAATGGTGTAGCCTCAGACTCCAGTAACTTGGAAATTTTAACTTGGAAATTCCACAACTCTTGGAAATTAATTTCAGATTACATGATGACAACACTAGGACACTCCAGCTGTGTCCTTACATATAGCAGTGAGTTCTGCTGCCATGCTCTTTTATTTTCCTGTTTGGATGTGTTTTTTTTTTTTTTTTTTTTTTTTTTACTTTACAATAATGCGAGAAAAAAATAGGAATCATTTAAAATTGGAGTTGGGATAAAAGCATCTTTCTGTTGTACCTCTACATGTAACTCTACTCATAATTTTTTTCTCTCCATGTTTTTGACATTTTCTCCACTTGCTCTGACAAAGGAAAGTAGATCTATGCCCTGGTATTCAGATAAATTGAATAGAGACCTTGCTTAGTGTAACAAAGTGTGAGCTAGCAACTCTCCTCAGGGTTCATGTATTTGTTCTCTTTTTCAGCCTTAAGCGATTGTAACAGGCACTGAGGAGTAGTGTCTAGCCTTATTTTTAACATTGTCTGTCTAAACATAGCTACAAGGGAAGCTTACAGAAATTCTAATTCTGTTTTCCTTGCAAATGGTACTTTGGGATTGTATTGTATGTGATTATTGCAGTATATAGGAGTAAATGAAGTAAACATATTAACAGTGTTTAACATTTTGAAGTAATCTTTACAGCCATGTGGAATAAAAAGTAAATTCTTTGTAATTCCTATTTCATTTAGGATTTGGGTCACACAAGTGATGAGGTTCACACAAGCAGCTAAGGCTCTTGTAGCAGTCACTTAGGCTGTGTGACTGGATATCTAGCGGAAGACAAAATAAGTATTGGGGAAGCAGAGTGATTTGGTACTTTCCATTGCTTGACACCAATGTCAGCAATGCAGAAAAAAAATAATTAAAAAACAACAACAACACTAAAGTATGAATTTCACCTGTTTGTATGTGTTGCAAAGGATATGTATTATTCCACTGGATTTTGAGACTACTTTCAATTGTTCCAAATCTGGCAGTATAAAAGTTTGTTTTTTTCAGGTTTGTTCATTTTAAAGCTAGACTTGAGAGTCTAGCTAGAGTTACACATTGCATTATTTATTTGTTTAGAGAAAAAGTAGCCAATTCCTGCTGAATCACAAATGCAAGCTATTGCAAGCTTTTACTACTAAGAAGCATTCTGCTAGACATTTCCTGTCTTTCCAAACTAGTTAACAACTGGCTTAAGAATGGGATCTGTTCATGGACATCTGTTTGATCTCTTTAAATGACTTACCAGCAAGTTGATAACTTTTACTGCATTATCACTTACTATTTTGCTATCTGATTGGTTACTTTAAGACACCATTTATTGAAGAACGATCAGGTGTACCAATATTCTTTCCTTACCCCTGGGTTTCTGCCCTTATTGTTCTGACAATACTTCTCTGGTGTGTTTTTTTCTTCAGTTGTAGTTTTGGAAGCAGGGACACCTACTTGTCTACACAATATTTTGCTTATCAGGGCAAGTGCAATAAAAATGACTGTAATAGTTCATATAAAACAAAGGTTTCGTTTTGGGAGTAAATACTCTTTAGGTTTCACAAGTATGTTTCAGTTATAAATGTGTGTTTTGCCATACTCATACAAGAGCATTAGAGTTGTGGTGTTGCCTTCTTGAATGCTGGAATATGTATCAGACAATGCTACTCGTTTCTTGTGATGAAATACATTAGAACTCAGCATTTCTTTGTTTCTTACAGCCTTTAGGTTTTATTCAATTAAAAATACAGAGACAATGATGTAGGCAGGATGTGCAAAAAAACTCAATTTAGATTTTGAATTACGCAGAAGTCTTTCACCAAAAAAAAGTGAAATTGCATGAAAAGTAGTATTACAAGGAGGCTAGAAAACAGGATTATAACTCAACTTCTCAGCTGGGAAAATTGTCACCCAAACAACAGATGTGGTTCATCCAGATGACTATAAGATGCTGCACTCAAGTAGCAGTGAGTTTTTTCCATTTAATTTTGCCACCTTTATTGAATAGGAGGCTGAATTTCAAAATAGTTTTGATGGTTTAGGAAATTGCTCCAGTATAGAAATGCTTATCTGTGCATACAGCTGTCATTAACACTATCAAAACTAGCTCTGAAAACATGTTTTGCAGCAATGACTGTTAATAGAAGCATAAGTCAAGTCTAAACATCTTTTTAAACTATTAAAAGTTAACATTTTATATAAGCTTCCTCAGCTGATAAACTTCTGTGCATAATCCATAATTTAATATTATAATTTTTAATCTATACAATTACAGTGTAATTGTATTTAAACTATCTAGCCAAAACTTAATTTAGAAAAATGTACAGTTTTCTATTTTCTGTCAAATAAATACTACTCACCTTCTACTCACTCTGTTTTAAACTATTTCAACTTAATGGCGTATCTTAAGTCTCAATTAAGATGAATCAAAGACAGGAAAGAATTATTGAAATAAAAACAGTAATGAGTGCTACTACCAACAGGGTTTTACTTTGTTGCATTGTAGAGTGCATCACATAGAAGATCTCCAATGCATTAGTTATCATTCACATTAATTTGTGTGTTCTGAGTCAGAATGTAATAGTTGTTGTGTCCTATCAGTTAGACAGTAACATGCTAAGAACTGATCCTTCTATTTCTGAGTTTCTTATTTAAGCATTTATACCTTGATTATGAAACAGATTTGATTAAAAAAAAAGGGGGGGGGGGGGGAGAAGGTGCAATACCTGCATATTTTGGTGTTATCCAAGTATATTTGCTATGCTTTCTGCAGCCAAGAAATGAGTGACCATTGCTCAAATTTCCTTTATTATCTACAATTACAGAAATTCTCAGATAAACCCATTTTTAAACTCAGTATCATAGGCTTTTCGCGTTAACATGTTTATTCCCACCAGTGATCCAGCTGCCCACCTTACGAACTTCTTAAGGAATCTCATTTGTCAACACCATAATCCTCTTTTCACCTGAAGCATGTTCCCAACAGAAAGGATGCACTAAGTACAGCTACCATCTTATTCTTTGATCAAAAATACTGCATAGTTGAAACATACTCAAAGGCCTCAGCCTGTGCCTGGAAGTTTAAGATTGTTGAGGAGGGACGTTGTTGGGTTTATTGTTTGTTTGTTTGTTTTCCCCCCTTAGTTTTTCAGGAGGGATTGCCCATAGGTAAGTAAGAAAGGAAATCACTTGCAAGTCAGATGCCTGTTTGACATTTTCACTGTTTTGTTTTCGCACACCCTGGTCTTCAAGAGGGAATGATAACTACTGCTCTCTGTGTACAGAATGTCTGCTTTAGACTCGCCATGAGCCAAGCGACTTGGCCATGACCAGTAATATTTCCAAAGTTGACAGCTTCAAGACTGCAGAGGCTGGTGAGGATGACAGACTGTTGGGAAGTTGAAACTTGACATTGCCTTGTCTGCTGTTTTTAATGTTAACTATTTCTTACTTGGAACTATTAAAGTTGTCAGAAAATTGCTTATTTTTCTGGCTTTCTTGCCAGAGGACTCCCACTTCTTTCCCCCATCACATCACAGACTGATGCCTGGTCATATCAGGGAAGGGACTCAGAGGCCCCACAAAAAAAATGGCAACCAAAACTGGATTGCTACCAACAAAGGGCCTTTAAAAAGCACAGAGAGAAGTCTGGTTTTGATCAATGTCTTTCATGAGGAAGCATGGAAGGGGAGCAGGAGTATTATATACGTAGTACGACTCACATGTGCATGTACAAAGAACTGGTTTCTGGAGTACATCAGAGCTATTACTTAGCATTATACTTACTGAATATCTGTTCATGCCTCTGGGCTTGGCATTGTAGCATAATATGGCACTGCCTTACCACTGAACTGAGCCCTAGAGTCTGCAGACAGTACTTCCCTAGAACAAATGAGGAAAGATAAATGTTTATTTTAGAAAAGACTGATTTAAATTAAGTATTTTCCCTTAATATATGACATCCCATGTTAAAGCTGTGTGCACTATAATCTCTTAAAATTTTAAGCAGTTACATGTTGCCAGTGCCTTTAAGAGAACACAGTGAATTGATGAATCTAGTGTGCAGCCCTGCCTCTTCAGAGAGTAAGAAGCAAGTTTTTGGACAGCTAAACCATGGTCTGTTTGCAGTAGCTTCTTCTTTCAGTTCAATTTCACTTTATCCAGCTCAATTCAAACAACCAGTTTGGAGACAGATTAGGAGCTGAGAAAGTAGAAAGCTTTCTTTTTCCTCTTCCATGCACAAGACGAGATTTGTGAGGGTAAAATGTATTGTGTCTAAAAGCTGAATGCAGTGCTAGCTAGAAACAATTAGTTCTGTCTTCTTTGTAACAATGTGTATTTCCTGAATGTATCCAAAACATTTAAAATAGACCAGCCTAAGAAATAATTATTTTGAATGCTATTCTCCATATAATTTTACTTTGCATCCAGATAGAGCTCAGTGCAAACTAATGAAATGTTAAATAATCAGGAAAGATGTATTCAGAACCATTTTCTGATAAAATAAAATGTAACCATTTAGAATCTAATAAATAAGCTATTCAATTGTTAAATGTGTAAATGCATTTCCTAATCAGAAAAAGATTGGCAATCTCAGTGCAAATACTATGTTTAATTGCAAAACAACATCTAAATAATTGCTAATGAAGTAGTGAATTCTTAGGAAAGACAAATACAGATGCAAAATAAGGTAAAAAACATAGTTCCCTGCTTATTTGTCATTATTAAAAACAGGTCATTCACTGTTTATGGAAAAGATTCAAACTCAGGAGACACTCTTACCAGAGAGGCAATCTAGAGTATTTCCTTTGAGAAATACAAGTTGGATTAATCTTCTGAGAAGCAGGTAACTACAAGTTTGAGTTCCACCGCAAATTAAGTAGCCTGGCTTTCATTTACAACCAGGGAAGACAAATAGCCAGTCCTATCAGGACATCCAGTCCATCCTAAAAGAGGCCAGAGAAGTTATCGTGCAGAAGTACCAGTACATGCTATGGGAATATAGGACAACTACTTTAGGGTTAGCCATCTGCTGTTTAACGGTTGGTTGTTGGTTAGTTTTTATTTTATTTTTTTCAGTTTACTTTAGGCAGCTCAAAAGAGGGAAGATGAATCTCACTAAAAAAATAGTAGCCAAAGTAAATGCAGCTGACCTCCCTACTGCAACATGTTGATGGTGCTGTAGTTTTTTGAGCTACCCTAAGAGCACTTTGTTTGTTTTAACACATCCTTTGCAAGGGCCTATTCTGAGGTTTGGCTTTTTCCCCCCTCATATTTGTTGTAACCTGTATGTATGCCAGGGTAGGATTCACTGTAGTCGTGGCATTAGTCTAAATACTCAGGTTAGAATTAAGAGCTCTACAGTTACTATTAATGTAGAAAATGTGGCCCTTTCTGAACCTTAAACTCTCCTAGCTACTGATCTGCCCTTGTTTCTGTAAGCTCCACAGTTTGGACGAGTAAATGACAGTATTAAGTTGTCACGAGCTCAGTAAACTGAACTGAACATTTCAAGTCCTGCTACATTTTTGCACACTCCTTACCAGAGATTTTATTTTTTTTATACATTTAACTGCTGCTTTCAACCCAGTTTCAGGTCAGCAAGGTTACAGTTACTTCTGATACATATAACTTGGTGCCTGAATGCTTATTTTTGGCATCTGAATTTCTCACCTCTAAGGGAGATGAGAAAATATTTGCTACTAAGCATGACTTCTTTGAAAGTCTTTACACATTCACATTCTCAGTAAAGACTTGACTTACTAAAAGTAACTAAGGGCATCAACCCTCAAATTCCTCCAGAGCTTTGCATTACAGGGTGTGGGACGCTGTGAGGGTATCACAGAGGCGCGTGGCTCCCACAAATGCTGGGGACTGGCAGCTTGCTGCTTGGTGCCCGCATCCATCTGCAGCTTTGCATGTGTCCCAGCCTTTTAGTTGCTTCCCCATATTTTCCACAGAAAAGATCAGTGTTGTTGTTCTGATTTGACGTATTCTAAATTTGTGAATTATGCTGAGTATCTGTTGTTAGCTTTTAGTTTCATTTTAATTCATTTCAGTTCGTTTAATTAATGAATGTAAAAGGTACCTTAATTCAGGAAAAGGAGTCACCAAGACATGAAATACCTTTAGAAAAGTCGCTTAACATTATTATAGTTGAAATATCCTTAGAACAGGAAGGAGAGGAAGTTGTTTATTTTTAAAAAAGGCCAAAAAATAACCTGGTCTTAACTAAAAACAAAATATCCTTACTATGTATATAGGATTTTTTCCCACTATTAATAGCTTTTGAAATATAATATTCGTATAAATAAATCTATCAGAGTTTTTGGATAGAGAAAAAAAAAAAAAACAACAAACAAACTATGGAACTAGTGAACTTTTGCTTTTCTCCATTTTTAAAATAAACATATTTTCCCAATTTTAGATTGTTTCTTTTTCAGAACTGTTAATTCATCTGTACACAAACTTAACCGAGGAGGACTACAGCCTGCGTTTACTTGGTGCAGCCATTTCTTTGTGATACTCTGCTTCTTCTGAGCTGACCCCGAAGAGCAGGATCACCGAGTCTTGCTGTCCCGAGAAATACCACCACATGGCTTTTCACGGGAGTCGGGAGAAAGGGGGCTGGAGGCACCTGGAGCTGTCATGTTCTTCAACTTTTGCATGAAACCTTCATAAACCTACCAGAAGCTCTTGGTCTGTTTTCTCCAACAAAATGCCACTGGCTTAAATGGCTTTCAAACAAGCAATCGATGTAACAAACCCTGCTGCCTAACATAGATAGCAACTTTAAAACAGCCAACTTACGGGATCGTAATGAAGTGTTTTAATCTTTGGCTCTCCACTTTCTTTAAGTGGGCAGCGTTTTGGCTGCTTTCTGGTGTGACTTTCTCAACTACAGATTTGCTGTGAGCTGTCCGTGAAGGCGTGGATTTTATTCTCGGACCCATTTGTAGGTAGTTTTGCGCTGGCAACTCGAAGGCTATTGTGTTTCGCTCAGTTGTGGCTAAAGGCTGGGTTATTTCCACACTGCGCATCACTGGCGCTGGCACCATCTTCCCAAACCGGACTGCGTGTGTGGTTCTGACTCCGGCAGCCTCCTTCCCCTCGTGTATCGGTACTTCTGCTGCCCACCCCCCCGCCGGCAGCCTGGGGACCGACAAGGGGCCCGAGGGCTCGCTGCTCCTCCTCACAGACGTCCCCGAGAGGCCGCCCCGGGTGGGGGTGCCGGGTGCCGCCCCCCGCCCCGCCCGCGGCTTTTCCCGCCTCTCGCGGGGAGCCCCGGATCGAGAGCGGGAGCCTCTCCCTCTCCCCTCCCGCCAGCGTAACGCCCTCCTGCGCAGCCCGGCGGGAAGCGAGGGGAAGAGCTGCGGCGGCGCGGCGCAGCGCCCTTCTGTGAATCGCGCCCCCCCCGCGCACCGGCCCGCGCCATCTTGACTACCCGCCGGGGGCAGCGCGTCCCCCCCTCCCTCTTCAAGATGGCGCCGGCCGGGTGAGTGACACGTCCAGTCACGTGGGCGGCGGATGAGCCCCTCTCTCCCCCCGCCCTGAGCCATCTCCATGGCTCGGCCGGACACAGGCGGCGGCGGCGGCGGGGGACGGGGACGGAGCCGCGGCGGGAGCAGCCCCCCCGGCTTTGTCTGCGGCCTCAGCAAGGCGAGCGGCTCCCCCCTGCCCTGGCTGCGCCACGGCGGCTCGGCGCCCTCCTCTCCAGCCAGGGGGGAGCCCTGGGGAGCGGACGGGGGGCTCGGGGCGGCGGTGAGGGCAGCGGGCAGGGCAGGGCAGGGGGGGCTGCCGGGGCTGCCTCGGTGCTGGGCGAGGCGGACGAGGAGGGCTGGGGGGGCCGAGGAGGCTCGGGGTGGTGGCTGCCTGCCTGCCTGCCGTGTGTCTCTCCTCACCCCCTTCCCCCCTTTCTCTCTCCTCTTTCCTCCCTCCTTCCTTTCCCTTCCCCTCCCCTCCCCATCTGTTATAGGCTGGCGGAGCCGTGGCTGTTTGAAATTAAACGCGATCTTTACTGTACCAGCTGGGGTCTGTAATGTATCTGATAAACGGAGCGCTCGCCGCCTCGGCTGCAGGTCATGCAAGGAAAAGGGCAAAGCTGGGGAGGGAGCTGGGCGGGGTTTCCCTTTGCTTTCCACAGTCAGGCGAGAGGAGTCTGGTTGATGTCTGCAGCAGATAAAGGAGACAAGAGGATCATCAAAAGACCCCAGAGCCCTTTTATCTCTCTGCTGTTTCTTCCCTCTAATTCCATTTGCCGTAGACGCGTTGTCTGTCTGCTCCTTCTCCCCCTTTCAGGAGGGGCCGGGCGCACCAGGGCCCTGGCTGAGGTAGTAGTTTGTGCTGTTGGTCGGGTTGTGACATTGCCCGCTGTGGAGATAACTGCGCAAGCTACTGCCTTGCTAGTGCTGGTGATGATCAGCTGCAGATGAAGACAATGACAATGGGAATCCCCTTTGTTTTCCCGGGATTGCATGCTGCTGAGGTGGCAACAATTCCTTCTCCTCCTCCTACTCCTGCAGGAGCCTGGCCGTGGCCATGAGGCGCGTGGGGTTTGACCCTCTCAGTAGGATATTGTTTCTTTCGCAGGCTGGATGAAAAACCATTAGTTTCACACTGTTCGGAGGGCACTTGAATTTGAGCTGAAGAGCGGGTGTCTGCATTTTTTTCTGATGCTCAGACCTTATTATTCACATGGCACCGCTGAAAGGTGGATTTTCTATTTCGTGAAGACAAGAGATCAATGACTAACTTGTATTTTCTGTGTTCTGAATGTTCAAAACTTGTATGTGTGGTCTTAAATGCTCTTATTTGAATAGTAAAAATTCTGAGTGTCTAGCAAAGGTGAAAATATGTAAATTATCACTTTCCTTACATTGAAAAGATAGTTGTTTTACAGTTGTTAGTGTTGACTAATTGTACAGCTTGGAGCTAACAATTTTTATAGGTGAACTTCTGAGATGTTTTTTTTTTTCTGTATTGTGATTTACTTATTGTGAAAAGCAAACCCATGAATCTGCTACTGTGAATTAATTAAAATTGCTGGTATGTTTGTAGTGATGGCTAAGGGTATCATTTTGATTGAACTTTACTGTGCTGACCACTTATTACAATGGCTTAAACTCGAAATGCATTAAAACATTTACAATGAATGTGCATAACTGTCTCTTATGTTTTTAAAAATGAGAGTTAACGTTTCAGTAATTAAAAGATCTGAGGGCAGTTAGGTGATGGTTAATCCTTTGAGTGCATCGTGAAAGTTAAAGCTACAGCTAAACACTTTAAGATAAGTTGGTGCCGTACTACTGGTTCTAATTCACAGATCTGATGTATTTATAATATTGGGAAGAGTTGGGTAAACTTACAGATATTTCAGTTTCTTTGACTCATTTTTGAAGTATTCAAACTCTTTATGGGTTTAGACCATATGTAAAGGTTGCTCTTTCACCTCTGCTGAATGTGAAGTGCCCTACAGAATGTAGGGAACGTTGTTTTTGCTGACAAATTGTATTTGATAGTACTTTATTTGTATGCTGTGCAGTGTTATCTGGTAATTCAAGCTCTTCTATAACTTAAACTTTTTAAAAGCTGCATGTCCTCATGCTTATTAATAACATGTTGAGCGTTCTTGCTTGTAGATTCTCTTTGAGGGGGGGAAGAAGCTATCATAGTTGTTGACCATCCACAAACTTAAATGTACCCTGGCTTTTTTTCCCACCTTAACGGAAGGGCGTTAGGATACAGTAGATGCCTGCTTTTCATACCCAAAGAAACATTTCCCAAACAGAGCCCCTTGAGGTTTGCTCTGGAAGTTACAGTGGTATTTTCACCATCTACCTTTAGGCATCTATTTTAACTGGCTAATCCACCAGTCCCTCTCACAGCGGAGGAGGCAGAGCTAGATCCTTGATGCAAATGATGCTTTCAAGTGCCCTAACATAATTTTATCTGAATTGTCCTTTCAAAGGAGCTTTTCTCTGAAGGTTGATTGCAAGGGAGGTGAAGGAGCTTTTCAGCTATGCGAAGTGCCTGTAGGTGGGTGGTGTGAAATTGTCCTCTATCTTGCTTTCCATTCCTATGTTCAGGGAACTTGGGTAAAACTAGGACTTGGCTTCCTTTGTCACTTTTTTTTTTCTTGGGGGGGGGGCGGGGGGGGGAGAAACAATGGGAGAAGATGTTCCATATACTACCATTAAAGACTTGTTCACCTCCCTTGTAGAATATTTCCCTTAAACTTCGTTTGCTGCCTGAGCAACCGATTCTTCATGCTCTGGATGGTAACCTGAAAGTTGAGGAGAATGTCAAGAGCCTATGCTAAAATAAGATAGAACTACTAAAATAGTGCAGGTCAGAGGGACTGCTGGTGAGGTGCTGTGTAATGCATGTGGTGGCTTGTCCTTATGGCCATACAGGTCTTGGTTAGGTATGGCTTGGTGGGCTTTAGCTACATACAACAACTTCCTCAGGGAGTTGCATTCAAGAGGTTTAGCTTTGCTTTAGGGATATCCTTACATTTCTTAATTCAGAGGACTTCTCAATCTTGCATTCAAAGTACAGAAATGAGAGTCCAGGCAAGTCCATTCTTAGCTTTGTCACAGTCTCAGTATTTATTGCTTAACTGTCCAACTTACACAGCTTATTTATATGAATAATGCTGCGACATCATGCTTCAAGGCAAAAAAAAAAAGATTAATTCTTCAGTGGAACAGCCTCATCTCAGTGATGTTGCAAAATCGAAGCTGTTCTTTCTGAAAATGCTGTGAAAAACCTAAAATGGAAAGAGTAGCTCACGTCTTGCAAATTCAGTGATCCTTTATTGTGATTTGATGAATTAGTTTGGAAAGAAAAATTGCATCATGCCAATTAAAAAGCTGTACTGCTGGCACATTATTGTCTATGGCATTGTCTCTTGCTGATTTTTTTTCTCCCCCTTTTATTCTTCAGAGGTTTCACTCAGTCAAACTTCTTGTGTGAATTTGTTATAGAAACATTAAAATAGGCACATGGCTGAGTTGATGGAATTTCTGTGCAAAGTTATTTAGTTTATAGTATCCCTATTGTGTATTGTTTGCTGTGCTGGATGAGAAAGTACTGCAAGAAATGTTCCTCTGTAGCTTTTCTGAGCACTTCTTTTGACTCATGGAATAATAAAAATGCATTGAGATTCACGGCATAGTCGATTAAGCTTTAGATGCTCTTATTCCCTGGTTTGATGTCTTTTTGCGCTATTGTCTTACCTATTTTGTGAAGAACAGTCACCAGCTGCTCGCCCCTCCAGCTACTGTCTGTCAATGCTGCTTCTAAAGATACTGGCACGCATCAACCTAAAATCTTAGATTCCAGATAGTCGCTTCCCTGCAGGGTGCGGTTGCCCTCTCTGTCACCAAGGAGAGTGCCGAGTTCCCATGCTAGCAGAACTGGGATTTGAGAACTTGCCTTCAGCAGGGGCTGCCGCAGCCCTTCTGCTTTAACAGACCCTGGGCAGTGCGCGCAATGGGTGAGACCTCCCGACACCTCCTGCTTGCCCTGGGGAGTGGCTTGGGGCAGCAAGAGGAAACACAAGTTTCAGGAGAGTTGCATCTATTAGCACACGAGCACTTAAAGTGTAAGTTACAGGTCCAACTTGTCCCTGGATGCTTTCGCTTCCCTGTCAGAGTGAGTACCAAATTAGCATAAGGAAATGCTTGCACTAGTGATTATAAATACAAAGAGTGCAATCTACTTTCATTATATATGCCATTTCCAATGTAAATGACTGGTTATCGGATCCCTTCCCTGTCCCTCATCACCTTATTCTGTCTTTCCACCATCTCCACAGTAACTTTTGTGACCATGAACTGTCTTCTTTCACTTGAAAGAAGTTTGCTTTTTTTAAAAAAAAAAAAAAAAAACACAACTTAATCTTTTCACTTCCATGAAAACGTTTAAGCATCTCAGCATTATAGCGGTGTGGTATTTCCCCTTTCACCTGAAGACCACTCAGTGCGCCTCATCCCATTCGGAGGGTTGCTTTCCCTGCCCTTCGCTTCACCTTTTGCAAGGAGTGGGGATTTTGCCTTAAATGAGTCTTAAGCCTTGTCCCACGAAGCAACTAGTAAGAAAATGCTGGCATTGAATGAGCCGAGGTAATGCTTGCTCTGCCTCCTGTGTGAGGGTTTGCATGTGTTGCAGGGAGAGGGGGTGGTTTTGCTTCTGGTTCCCTTTTGAAATACCATCTCAGGAGGAACTGTTAAGTGACCTAGTGTTACCTGTGGCACATGTCCCTGGAAGGATGCTTGATGCTAAGACTTCAGACCTGACAGGCAAGTGAAATCCTGGTATGCCACCTGCAAAGAGGAAACAGTTAAGTGTGGAAGCAAAATAAGTATGGGCGCAGGCTTCCAGCTGTTCTGAAATCAACTTCTTAATCTATTTTCTGGTTTATCTGGTAAAAATCAGTGTGCTGTGGGGTTTTTGTTTAGAGTTTGTTTTGTTTAAAGGAGCTGCTGATGCCTTGTGTTTAAGTCTGAAGCTTAGTTTTCAGTCTAAAACAGATCTGTTTCATTCCCAAAGTTTCTAGACTGTGCTCTGACAGGGGAAGCTTGTCCAAAAACTGGAGTTGGCAACTTTGAGCACTGAGATCATGACTTGATATAAAATCTATTTTGTTTGTTCATCTTGTGTCTGTGCTTCTGTGTATTGCAATGTGTGTAAGAGTGCAGTTGAAGAAGGAATCTTCTTTAAGATAAATCTACTATTAATAGTACTTTTTAGTTGTAAAAAGCTTTGATTATGATAGATAAATGCATTTCAGTATTTGAAGTAAGAAGTGTTGCCCGTAGGTAGGTGTAAGTGAAAGCTGTATTGCTTTTGTCCAATACAATGATATTTTAGGTGAATTGTGTTTCTGTAGAGGATGACGGGATTCAGCAGTCACTGATGCGTGCAGCTATTACAGCCGGGTAAACACGTTTGTCTCTCCTGCAGTGGTGAAGTGTGGCTGTATGCCTAACAAGGAAAACCAAGGGGCCAAGCATGAACTGAAAAACGGATGCATCTTTTTTGAGAACCTCTGTATTGTTCCCTCAACTGGTATGGACGCTTGGGACTTTCAGAACCATCTGAAAACTTTATTGCTAAGTTAATGACCTATGGGTCATTATAGGTACTAATTCATGTAAAAAAAAGCCCCCATCTGGCTCCATTTTTTTCTATTCTCTCTTGACTGGATAAATCCCATTGTTCTATGTTTCCTTGAGTGATATTTGGGTGTATAGTAGCTGAGCTGTGAGGTACACCTGAAGAAAGATGAGTCCAAGGAGGTATATGTTTAACAACGTGCTCTCTTTTTGTTCTCTCTCTTCCTAAATCAAACACACATTTTAGAAGGAAGGGGGTCAAAGTACAGCCCTCTCTGAAATGCTGCACCTGCGTGGTAGATGCAGGGGCTAAGTGATCTGATTCTTCATGGAGCTGAAGCCCTGGGCTTCTTCCAGATTAACAGGCCACCTCTACTGCAAGTCTGCAGCTGTGCTTTACAGGGGGAAAGCTGTTCCCAAAGTTCTTGCCAGGGCAGGCTGTTACAGGGAGGGGACTCACTGTTGCATGCCTACAGACTACACCAACGTGCATAATTTATGTAAGGGTCTTATATAAACCACAGCCCTTCAGCAAGTCTTGCAGAGTTGATCCATGGCTGTATGGCATTAGTTCTTGCTGCTTGTGTCTAGCAATGACAGCTTCAAGGCCGTCTGAATCATGCGGGATGGCACAAGGTCATCTACAGTGATTTAGTTGGAGTTTGGATCCTGGATGTTCTGTCATCTCAGCTTTCAAACACTAACGTCTGCAAAGCTGCTTGCACCTCCTTACAGGTCTGTGCTGTGCTACAGCTTGTGCTTTATCAGGAGAGAGCCTTGCTTCATCTAGTTCTGACCACGTGGACTACTTCAGAATACATAAATCTGAGTCTGCATCGCTGGGTGGCTTGTAGCATGGTGATGCAGAAACTTACCCATTGTAGGGAACTAAGAACTGGATCTATTTTTTATATGTTCTTACCTAAAGGCCTCAGGCTGGGCAGAAAACAAATCACTTCCTTACCTGTTCTTACCCACCTGCATTACCTCGTTATGGGACCACTACTGACACGTACAAGGGGCTGTACTGAATATGTGACATCTGTGCTTCCTGAGGTCTTCTTCCCCAGGTGTACACGTGCATCGTCACTGTCCATCTCCTGCGCTGCTCTGTGCCGTGTAATGCTGATTTACGCAGTGCTTTCTCAGATGCTGAGTTTCTGCAGCCTAGTGATCTGGCGTGGCAGTGAAGCAGTGATCCTTTGCGCTGGGCTCGTTGTTGGTGCCATCAGTATCAGTGTGGCCTTTCATACTGCAAAGCTTGAATACGGAGCCAAGAAATGCTTCTGTCAGAAATGCATGCAGTAGGTTACCTTTGTGTAACCTCACTCAGGTTTGACCAGAAGGCCTAGAACTAAGGTAAGGCTGAAAAAGTACATATGGTACGGTTGGACCTGATGATCCTGGAGGTCTTTTCCAACCGAAATGATTCTATGATTCGGTATGTTTGCACGGTATGAGAGCTAGCACTGCTGCACTGTGTTAAATGTTACAGGTTTATCAGCCTGCCAGCTACAATGCTTTCATTTCCCAGGTCCCTTAAATTTGTTCCTCTCGTAACCCAGCTTTCCCACCACTCCCCAGCCTCCTGAACATCTTTCTCTTTTCTACCACCTGAAAGCTTGCTTTGTAGTCGTCATGGTCCTTGATGTTGTGTGTGGTCTGTCATGCATCCTGTACCCAGCTGCTATCTTTGCTGCTTTAGTACATGATTACAGGCTGGAATTGAATAGAAAACGGGGAAGGATGCCAGAGGAAGCAAGTACTTAAGTTGTACCATTCTTCTTTTTTTTTTTTTTGTTAAGAGTTGAAAAGTAAAAATAGTTTAACCTTTGCACCTTGCTTCCTTACTAAAGTAGATAAATAGTGTTAACAATCCAATCCCAAATGTAATGATCAGTGCAAGGTCTAGAAGGAACAAAGGCCCTTAAATGTTTCTGCAACATGTTCTCCCCTCCCTTCCCCAGGCTTGTACTTCCAGCAGACCTGCTGCTGTACCAGTGTGATGGTGTTGAGGATGTCACGTCTCCTGATAACCCCCAGCAGCCACCATGTGAGCTACCACTTGCCAAAGTTGCATTTGGAGGCACCACTCAAATTGGGTGCCATTGGGATCTGCTTCAGAAAAGACCCAGTGCAGGTGGCTCAGCGGGTCACAGTGATCACAGTAAGCCTGGCCAGATGGCTTTGGTCAGCTCATGTGAAGGCTGGGCTTGGCATTTGCGCATAAAATCCCATGGTAACTTTGAGATCTTTGTGGTACCCTCCACAGCCCCCTGTGTGGAAGGAGGGGTTGCAGGCAGCTGTGGAGCAGGAAGCCCACCCTACTCTGCTAGAGGATGAAGAAGGGCAGAGAGTGAACATCACAACCGAGCAGCGTACAGGTCTGCTTCCAGTTCCTCTGGCATTTGCATCCCGAGGCCCAACCTTGCAATTCTGTATATGGATGCCAGTATTGTTCAGCCCAGTTACCAATGGTCTGCAAGGCAAAATGCAGCCTGTGGTGATAGCTGCAGGTAACACAGTGACTGACAGGACAGTACACATGGAGCATTTACTGTTAAAAAGCAATCCAAAATGTTTTATTAGTCACAGTCCAACGTATTCAGTGTTGTCAATTGTGAAGTACTATAGCTACTAGCAAAAAAGTAGGCTACATCCACAGGATGTGTTGTGTAAAGACCTAAAAGTAGTTTGAGGTAACAGATGGCAACTCTCAGTCTGTTATATAAAATTATTTGTAAACGTCAGGAAAAAAAATAAAAATAGATTTAATTCAGTCAAAATTCCTACTGGTTTAAATAACATACTGAGATTATATCTGATGGATAATAGGAGCGTGTGACAGGAAAACAGTGAAGTGGACCTGCTGTTTGGAAAGGTAAGCCCAAATGGTAGAATAGGGGGGCTTCCCCCTCTTAGATCCTTTGGAATTTGTTGTTTGAGTAAAATGACATGCGGCTTTACCTGCAAGTCAGCACCAAGGTGGTCGCCAGACTTCAGTCAGGATGCACTGAAATCACAAAGCCTTCAGATTAAGTCAAGGCAGCAAGGACTGAGGTATCTTACACCTGTACTCAATTAAATGTAGTCCCAACCATCAACTGAAATACGTGTACTTGGCTACTTTTCATTGCCCCTTTGTGCCTCAGTTTCTTCATCTTTCTTTTCTAGTCCTGATTTTTGCTTTCATGCTAATGAAGTCCTGTTAAATTAGTCAAATGCTTGTCTTCTACATCCTTGAGGCCAGGTAGAAAGTAATGTCTGATGTGATACTAGTTTGGCCAGAGCCTGACATCACAG
Organism: Oxyura jamaicensis; assembly: GCF_011077185.1. Lineage (NCBI taxonomy): Eukaryota > Metazoa > Chordata > Aves > Anseriformes > Anatidae > Oxyura > Oxyura jamaicensis. The sequence goes on from NC_048893.1 coordinate 34,761,922, forward strand.
AAAGATGACACTTGGCTGTAGTGGCTGGTTTGGAAGAATTTGCAAGACCAAATGGCATTATCTTATTTGTTTAACACTTAGATATTTTTTTTCTCCCTTTCTCTCATGTTATGTTTGTGCCTCCCTTTCAGCTTCATGGCATATATCTCTAGGCTATTTCAATTTGTTTTCCTATCTCTGGAGACACTGTCAACGGCGTCTTGGTTTGTCAGGACTGTCAAAACAGAAGTGTTTTTTCCATTCAGCATTTTGTGTACCTAAAGTAACAGGAAAGGGAAACAAATGAAACTTTAGGTTATCCTTCAAATGATTTAACTGGGTAGGATTTGTTACTGCCTCTTCCACCGTCTTTATGAAGGGCTCGTACTTTTCTAGTATGATTGATTGTGATAAAGTATGAGAATTTGAGGCTGTTGGTCTCATAACACTGACGTTTAATATTGTTCAGGATGGTATCATGTTGACTGCTTTGTACCAGTTTTGACAGGATGCATGGACCAAGATAGTCAACACAGGGGCTAGGTATCATAAAGCAAAGACTTAAAAATAAATAAATAAAGCAAACAAAACAACAACAACAAATACAATCTAGTGTCATTGTAGTCCACTCGCTGTGAACTTTTGCTTCTGTGCTTCAGTACCCAGAAAGATGATTGGTTTTGTTCAGCATAACAATCTTCCCATCATACAGTATTTGATTATTGCATATTGATGGACTGATCTTAAGTCAGAAAGGAAATGGAACTATTGGAGCGAATTCAAAGATTGAAGTGTTTGGGGAGGAGGGGAGTGTCTCAAGATGCAAGCCATACACACATTCAGCAGATCAAAGGAAAGGATGGAAGGTAGCACAGCACTTAAATATGGCAAAGCAAACTGATCATGGGGGACTTTTAATGAAGATCCAGTTGGATCTTATGCCACTGATTTCTATTGTTTGAGTGTTAGGAATAATAAAATATTTAAACAATTTACTGGGGGAAGTGGTAGAATAGAACTATACTATAGGTCTTACATACCTTTTCTAACCGCATGCTATGATGCAGAATATGAAAAAAAATGATACATCTGTTGTACCACTGTGATGACAGTGGTACTGGTAGGCCGAAGCTGTACCAGGGCATATCTGTTTTTAGAATCAGCCTCCAAGCCTACTCAATAGCTTGTTACTTCATGCGGTGGGGGCTGGATGCCTCTTTCTTAGGACTTGGTAGTCCTGCCATCCTTATTGTACTTCAGTTCCTCAGTTCCGTTGAGTCCAAAAGGTCAATGACCATGGTAATAATGGTCCTTCTCTTTCCGTAGTGTAAAAATCTCCAGAATGCCTGTGGCTATTAATTGAAAATTCTAAGTCAGCATTTTCCTTTAACTCCTTTCCTTCTGTCATCAAGGAAAGTTAACAACAGACTGTGTGGTATTGTAAGCCACGGTTTTGTCTATGAGAAAGTTACTGCATGCCTGTCAGTAGTGTTTCCTTGGCTTCATATTCTGCTGCTATCAGTGTTCCTAGAAACCATGCTAAGCTCACATTCCTGATTCTGGTTCCCACATGTCCACCTCTAGCATAGGGACACTTTTTTCTCCCTGTTGGAATGAGTCACTTCTTCATGGAACCTTAATGAGTCATCTTCAGCCTCATCCCTTCTGCTGGATGTAGCTCTTCTGATGGTCACCTCAACATATCTGACAGGGCCGTTGGTTACGCAATGTGCTCTGAGCTGGCCAACCTCCAAACCCACTTTTGCAGACTGTCTTCCTTCCTTGCATCTGGGTGGCCTTCTGCCCTCCCACTCACAACAGCACCCAGGCATAGCTTTGTCTGCAGGAGCACAGGATCCTGAGGTCTCCTCTTCTAGACATAACAGTGTCCGCCTGTCATAACCTACACCGGGATGGACAGTCTCTTCCTTCCCTGGGTGGCTACTGAACTCATTTTCCTCTGCCTGTCACCAAAAGCTGGGTTTTACCAGTACAAGTAGGGTGTAGCCTGTGAAACACGCTGGGCCTGCTACCTGCTGTGAGCGTACTGAAACGCTTGGACAGCTGCTGCTGTAGTGGCCTGGGAAGGACAGCAGATAATTCTGCAAGGCACAGTGTTTGCACCTCTGCTTGGTTGTAGGTGTTCTTTGATTGGTTTTAGTCAGTGGCAAATAGCCATTGTAAATACCTGTTGGTGTTATAATTTAAAGACAATTATTTCTTATAAATGGAGAATTTGCATGCTGGAACAAAGACTCACACTCGGACGGATTTGGCAAATAGATTAATCTTTGTTGTTGTTGTTATTTTGTTGTTGTTGTTATGGCATGGCTGTACAGAACACTAAGGCAGCTTCCTTTGCTATCATCGCTGGCTTGGGTTGTGGATAATGCATTGCTTCTGTTTGGGTGCTTATTCAAGCACTGCTACTGCAAAGGTTGTTTTTTTGTTGTTGTTATTTTTTAATTTTTAACTTAGGTTTTAAAAAAAAAGTTCTCTGCATCAGGAAAGTCTGTCCTCTCAAACATTTGGTTTTCTTCTCCTCTTAATCTAGCAGGTTTTGTTTCCCAAATTGCTAAAAGCATTAGAGTCACTCTTTGTTTAGCACCGTATAGTCTATAGAAGGCAACTGTGCAATTTCTGAACCCACTGCTGGGTATGGTCAGTATCCCTTCGCAGGAATGCAGATCATATGCTCCATTTACGGAAGCATCTGAGCTGCTGCTACAGCAAGAAACTATCGTTTAATGTGGGCCATCAGATCAGTCTACGCTATGGTCTGCTTCTCACAAAAAATAAAAACAGCAGAAAAAGGATGTGATAAAGGCTTATTTCCCTAGATTCCTCATTCTTTTCTGCACAGATGATATATTTATTTTTAAGTATCTGTGGTTGTGCCAACAGATTTTTTTTCTTAAGCTAGTGCTGAGAAATTGCTCTTCCTCTCCAAGGACACTCCTCTGTGACCTACTGTAGCATAACCAGCTAAACTTAATCTCTGCCTTGTTCAACACTTGAAAGGATCCATATACAGAATTGTTCAGGGAGCCTGGACTGAGATTTTTCAGCTGCCCCAAGTGAAACTGGGGGATCAGCGAGAGAACGAGGACTTGAACAAGTTGGTACACAGATGAGTCTGGTGGTTTGGAAGAAGCAGCCTGAAGCTATAGCAGAAATGAGTAACCTTTTCTATTGAAACTATAAGTATTCTTCTGAGGAGTCTGCAGCCAGCTGCCACATCATTGTCACCTAAACCACAAATTGGTGCAGTGGCTGTATTGTTAGGCTGTATGTTACAATGTATTGAATCTGATCAAGAACATGGTTTCCTGTTTGTAGTTCAGGGGCATTGCTGTGTAATGCAAGTCAGCTGCATTTCTATTTCTGCAGTAAGTGCCTGTAGAGCTCTACATGTCTTAAAATCTATAGAAAAAAATATAGAGGAATGAAGAAACTCTGTCTCATTGTTGTACCTGAGATTATCAGAGATGCCTGTGGATAGTAACTACAAAAACAAAAGGAGGAACTGCTTGAAAATCAACACACATGATTATATTTTTGCCTATCTCGCCTCCCTTTCCTTATCTGTACCCAGATCTAGCAGGCTGCAGGATGGGTTGCAAATCATTGCATTTAAGATGATACTTGCAAATGATGGGAGGAAATGTGAGTTCTTATGCTGTCTGACTTGATAGCAAATGAATGCTGCTCCAGGTAAGAACATGCTACTTCATATCAAGAAGTATATAAATAAGCAAGTCTTTAATAGTTGCACAAATGAAGGAAGAAATTTTTTTTTCAGCAATAATTCCACTTTTTTTTTTTTTTTGAGAAAAAAAATTTCTTCAAATTTTCTTTTTATTTACAATGTAAGTTACATTCTCTAAGTGATTATGCAGTTTGGAAAACAGATCTGTACATACACATGGAAAATACTTTTCTTATAATGAATGTATCTATTCAAGTGCTTTTTCACAGCTTCGCTGTTTGCTCTTATTTTACTTTTTTTAATTGATTTTGACCATTCCCATGAGATGATTTTCATTAGTCTTTTAAAAAAAATAAATACTGTATTTTAGAGAATCCTAGGTTCTGAAATCAGAGTAGTTTCAAACATAAACTAATGAGGTCATTTTCTTGCATAAAATACATGTTTTTTTATTTTTGTTGGAACAGTATTACTTTACTATGTAATGGATGTAAAATGTATCTCCTGAGTCAGTGTTCCTATAACATAACCCTTTCTCCCTTTCCTGAATTTGGTTACTTCTTCCTAACAGGACGACTGCATTGCATCTCTGGTGATGCTTCTGCTTATTTCAGGTGACTTCTTAATTTATCAGCAGGAATCTCTATTTATAGTGACTAGACTTTTGCTCTTTTCCATTTCAAACAATTTCAGTAAGAATCTGTTTTTTCTATGCCACCTCACAGTTAATAAATACATTGAGAAGAGTATTTTGGGAATGGATTCTAGTAGAATGCATTTCTAAAACTCCTTTAAGATAATACTAACACTAGTGCATTTCCTCTTTCCACAAAGTTTGTTTCCCTATCAAACAAAGCAAGTTTAGTTAGTTGCACTTGATTTCTGATGACGAAGTTAACTACTATTTAATTATTATCTTACCGGTGCTTGAAATTCTCACTGTAAGTTTAGTGTTTCATAAGAAATACAGAACTGTAAGCCCTTATACACACATGCTGTTATGTTTTAAACTAGTTTATGTACTTGTCATTTCCTAGATTTCACCTCATTTCACCCAACTGTGATTATGTAGAAAGAATGGTGGATAATTCCAGTTCAATATTGCTACCTCCTTCACTTCCCTACAAGCCCACACCTCTTTAGGAGAAATTCTAGCTACAGCTTGTGACGACATAAGTTTTAATGTGTCTTCAAAGACAACAAAATGGGAGTGAAGGAGGGGAGACTATTAGATGGCTGAATTTTTGTATGTTTTGAATTTATTTACTTATTTATTTATTTATTGTATTTACCAAAAGAGAACAACTGCAAAAAGGCAAGCAAGTAGTGGAAGTGATCTTTTGAATCACTGCTGCACAGTTCAATTTGATGAGACTGGTGAGTAAAGGAAAAATAACGTTGGGGAACAACTTCACTTTGCCTTAGTGAAGGATGAGAAAAAGAAAAAAATGAAATAGAGCAGTAGACAAGAAGAGGAGTGAAAGCAGCTTTAGCACAGAAGAGGACAAAATTGTGATAGTAGCTGGCACCCAATGAGTAGTGAACATGATGAATGGACTATGAAAGACAGCAGATGATAGAATGGTCTGAAGACAGAAGAAAGAAAAGATGGGGAATCTAAGGAAGGTGTAGTTAGTATTAAAAGGACGTGTGTAACTTTAACTTCCTTCTAAAGAAAAATGGGTAGGCTGTAATGAGAACAGGTCCAGAAGCTAAGATAAAAATTACGGATTTGGATGTGAAAACAATAATGTTCCAGTGAACAGAAGTATACAGATTTCCTAGAAACTTCAGTGGAAATTCCTTGTTGTCTGAAGAAGGAAGGGCAAAGTTATGTTGATCAACAGATGACTCAAGAGTTGGTGCTAAGAAAAATGTTGATGGGTCACTGAGAACACTACAGAGAGAGAGTATTTCTCAATGCATATGCTCAGACAGATGATGTGATTATGTGATTCAACTAAGGCCCATGAAGAAGACAATTACGTTGAGATAGAACTATATTTACATATCATCCATGCCTACATAAACAGAAAGGGGAAGACATAGGTTATGAAGATTCATCACAGAATATGGCATAAAGACAGGCATGTTAGAGCAGCAGTGATTCTAGACAGACTTCTGGGATCAGGGGAAAAGCAAGAGACTAGTTTTAAGAAAACATTTTGTAAACTCAAGTGAATAAAAAGGCAGTTTTTATAAAAAGGCAGTCAAGACAGTTGCAAAAGAACAGCAAGGGATAAAAGAGTCCCTTCCTATTTTATGTTCCTAAATGTTTATCTAGATGTTCTCCGACTGTTTCTCTTGATCCTGACTTACAACAAGTTGTTTTGGTTAACCATTGTTTTGTCATGTCATGCTACTGTTATGTGCTTTTTATTGCAGCCAAGTAGTTCTTAAGCATTTCAGCCTTTCCCATGTCTCTTGAAACAGGAAGGTAAAACAAATACATAGTCACATGCTTGTCTGTTCTTTTTCTTTCTCAGAAGCTTGTTCTCCTTTATAATTTTACTTGCCTTTTTTTTTTTTTTTTTTTTTTCTTCCAGCCTATAACTTGGCTATGACTGGACACTTTAAACCTGACTTTATGAGAAAACAAAAGTGACTGTGCATCTGCCACCCCTTTGTTATGAACTTTGAATTCACTGGCGTATTTCATCCACATTTGACTAACAGGAAGAGAAGTGAAAAATACTAAGTTTCTGAAAAAGTACAACTTATCTAGGCATCTGCTACTGGAAAGATGAAATCACTCTTACCAGTTACCTGAAAATGCACATGAAAACTCATTCTGTAGGCACAAATACAGAAGAAATTGTTCAGATGCTCAAATCCTTCAAAATTTCCGAGGCCCCATGATATGGTTGCACCAGGTGGTCACACTTAAGAATTTTAGCCTAGGAGAACTGGTGTTCTCAAGGCTTGTTTGAGAGACCTCACCTGACAGTTAGGTGCCTGACTTTAAGTATTACTGTAATGCCAGTGTAGATATGGTGCAATGGTGGGACATTTAATGAAACCTGCTAGCATAAATGAAGCTATTTCAGTCTCTGTTGTGCCCCAGGTTCTGAGGTAGCTTTCATTTTTTGGTTTGAGAGATGTTGCTGTTATATCAATACACTTTTACATATTCTTCTATTTCCTGGCAAATCTTGGTCTCATTGTTCTGTAGTTTCCAAGTTTAATTAGTCTGATGGGGCAGAAAACATGATGAACACAGAAAAAAAAAAAAAAAAAAAGTCTAAGAAAAAAACATGAAACTTGAGAGCTTTGCTAAACTAATAGGATACATGCATGAATCATTCTTGGTCCTGGTTTGAAGTACTGCTGCTGATCCCCATCTAAGGGAGTATCTACAGAAAGCATGGCAAAAATTAGCATAGGCTTTCTCAGCAGTAGTCAATGGTGAATATATATCCAAACAGTCTCTGTTCAAAAAGAAAAATTCAGCTGTTAGTAGGAAAGAGAGCATGGTGAGAACACAAATATTTCATAGTGGTTCTTTCATAAACTGCAGTTTTTAAGAGCATAGGGTAATTATATTGAAGTTATATCTTTGGGAATTTTACTGTTACGAATAATTTCTTGAAAATTTGTACCCTCGTTTGCCTAGTAATGCCGATGGCCTAATGCTAGCCACAAGAACTGATTGTGAATGCATTGATGATAGGAATAATGACATTAGAGATGAAGCATATTTCCATTAAACATTGAAATTTCAGTTAAATAGCTTTGACTATATATACTACTGATGATAACCAGCAATTAGTTCATTTCCATAGGGAAGAGACTGAAAGCAGGAAATACAGTATTCAGCATTTTTCTGTTACACAAATTCATTCCATATAAACAATCTATTTCCTTCTTCTGATCTAAAAGGCTGCTTTTGTGCATAATCACATAGTGTGCAACACGTTTATACTTATAGGTAATAGCTGTTATCTGGAAGATGGCTCTTTGTATATGAAGTGCCCTCAGTGCCTTCATCCTAAAGATAAACAAGATTGATCATACATCTTTGATTTTGCAACCCTAGTTTGTTTGCTACTCCTCCACCAGTTGTGTACTGTTTTCTATCTGTTGCAACATCATGCATTTGCACTTGAGCGCCTGATCACTTACAAACACTCTCTAACAGAACCCCAGTGACCCCCTCCTCTCATATCTATTAATGGCATCACTTGAAGTTGAAAAAAATTGTCATCGACTCTGTGATGCGTCCTTGTGAAAGCAAAATGGAGGTTCACAAATTTCCTACCTTATTGCAGTCCTGCAGCTTCCAGACTCCACTCAGAGGATTTCTCTTACTTCTTTATAAACATTATGCTCTACACCTGGCTAATTATTAATACCTTGTTTTGTTTGTTTGTTTGTTCATTTCTGAGGACCAAGTCAGGCTGGATATGTTACTGGAACTAAGTCTTTCTCCAGGAAATATTGAGTAATGTTAAATCTTCTGCAAACAGTTCCACATCTTAATACAGTTCCATAAACTTCATGCTAGTGATTTTCCTGACGTTGAAAGGTTGCCCAGCTGAATGAGTACAGCATTCCTGTCAGCTGCCGGAGTTAGCTCTAGAGCTGAGCCTGCAGAGCAGTGCCGTGTTCTTCCATTTAGCTCCAAGCCCAGGGAGCTGGCACTGCCCTGTGCAGGACAGCCTCTGGTCGCTCCCTGTCTGTAGGCCCCGTGAAGTCCCAGAGATCTGGTGGGCACCTCCATGTGTCTCTGCTGACACAACACGAGTGTTTAGCACATCTACACCTTGGATGGAGCTGTGAGGGGCAGGAGGGCACTGTGGCAGGCTTTCTTTCTCGTTGTCACCCCTACCCACCCCACTGTCCTATGTCTCCAGCTCAAGGAGCTGCCGCCATTTCCCTCACTCAGCCTCAGTCACTGAGGCAGCAAGTGTGTGGCCACCCCACCGCCACAGCCCCTGGGTGATCGGGGGGCGTGTGGGGCCGCAGGGTTCTGGCTGGGCCCTCTGGGAACCTGTGAGGTGCGGCCTGTGGCGGTGCCATGGTGGCCGGGCCTGACCATCAGCCTCCCCGTTCCTGCCCTGCCCTGTGGATGTAGCCAGTCACTACCTGAGGTGGAACTGTGTTCCTGTGTCAGGCTGGTGGCCCTGAGGTGTCTTAAAACATCACCAGGGCTGTGCAGTCACATGCAGCATCACATCCACTCTTCTCAACATAACAGCTGAGTCAGAAGCTGCACAGCCATGGATGAAACATGGCTGTGTGTTGGGTCTTCTCTCTTAGCTTGTCCCAGAAGTGGGCTGGCCCCACCCGTAAAAGTGCTGACTCGCCTTTACAGAATGATTTCTGGTGATCTGGGAACACTGTAATAGGAAATACATAGAAGCTAAGATCCCTTTTTGTTTGCTTGTTTGTTTGTCTTCGCTGGTAATGCCCAGACTGAATCTTCACACAACTTTATGCTTATTAACACAAATATGCTCTTGTATCGTACATCTGACCTGCAATATCAGGCAAATTTGTTTCTAGTTTGCATAGTTTTGCACAGTTCATTTCCTGCTGGTGCCATCCTTGCCCATAGTGCTTGCTCTTCTACATTGGTGTTTGCTGAAGCCCCGGAGCTCACCAAGAGGCTGCACCACCTCTACATGGGCTTCAGCTGTGTGAGCTGGCTTCTGGACCTGTCTTCCACTCATGCACTGGTAAATAAGCCACAAATTCAGTTCAGCTTCTCACGGGCACCAAATTTGCTCCTATTACCCTACCCACATCAGTAAATGTGAAATTTAGCTGACAGTTTTAACTCTCTCGCACACATTTTATGAATTTCTGTGGACATTACACTTCACTAATAAGATGCATAGCATTTTGACTAGATTGTGGAGGAGCATTCGTTAAGCCGTTCTATTTACTCTATTCACTCCTTAGGCAGAACTGTGCTTTTCTTGTTCACACAACATAATCTATATATCTGGGGAGTCCAGCTTAAGTCCTTTCTTAAGCTATCAACATATTTAAGAGACTCTTAACACTATTTTTTTGTTGTGTTTTGTATGCAAATATCTGTGTAACTTTAATCACAGTCTTGGCCAAGCAGACATTTCCTTTGAGCATTTTTCAAGGGAATCCCGTTTCTGGTCTTTGTTGGGGCTGGATGTGGAAACAGCAAGGCAGGCACGCTGTAAGGGAGAGCCAGAGAGTGTGCTCCAGATCTAGGAAGCAGCACAGCATCAAAGGAAAGGGATGTCTTTCACTGGTTTAATGGTAAACACACTGGCAGGTCAGAATATTTGCCTGCAGATTGGTCTTGCAGCAAAGACACTTTTTTTTTTTTTTTTTTTTCTCCCCTCATTCAAGTAGCTCTTAGAAGTTCAAATGAAAAGAGGAGGAGGATGTATAAATGATCACCTCATTGGGCTTGTCAGTTGTTAGATATTTTCCCAAGGTTTGATCATCTCAAATGCTCTCTCGGGTTCTTGCTAATGCAGGAATACTTTTGCAGACTTAAGAACCGAACAATTTTATTTTGTTTCTTTGTTGTTTACTTTCTTCCTTAAATAAATACATCAGAAGCCAGTTGTGATCATGTATGTTCTAGTCCTGAACTGCTGGTACTTCAGCAGTAAGTTTAGACTCTGAGATGCCCATTAAACCATCTTTGTGACTTTTAAACAAGACAACTCCAAGATGAACAGCATTCCAGTATGTCACATGGAATACATCCCTTAAAAGAGATTTTTTTTTTTCTGTGCTGGTAATTGAAGGCTAGCTGTACATTTAAATGACCCTGTAAGACTCGTTTACATCTCCGTACACAATAGTGTTGTTAGAATGAAATCAGTGCTAAATTAAGGGATTAAAAATGAATAAATAAAAAAATAAATCCATATCCATTTGCTGAAAAGCAGTCATTTAAAAGTGTTCTTGATGTCTGTGCTGCTGAATATGCTTACTTGCAATTTTCCAGAATTTGACCAGAACCTATCCAGACTGTGCTTTAGTTGGGAAGAAGTACCCATCGTTGTTCTGGGAGGTACAGAGATTTGTTGGTAAGCAGTGCTCCGAAGAAGAAAGCTCACTTTATTTATTTAGGAGAACCATTTTATGGGTAAAAACATTGTGTAACAACATCTTGTGTGATACATTAACTATATTTTTCCCATTAATTTGAATTTAAATAAAATAATATTGCACATAATTATCAGATTCTCCTAATGTCTCTGTAGTTTGCCATAGGGAACGACACAACTGTGTGATGATGGCAGGAAGGGCAGGCTGGTGTAGGTCTTTTTGTATTCTGCAGGTCCGTAATGGGGGCTTCAGCTTTGTTTTTATTTGCATGAGTTTTGGTTGTTGTTTTAATAGTTACCATTGGCCTCCCTAACCTTTTAGTGAAATAGGTAATTGTGTATGCATTTTTTCTTCATTTTCTTGACAATGTATATAAGATTTGTGTGGGGGAATAGCTTTTCTGCATAGCTGATAATTTATTGTATTGTCTTATGCTGTCTTTTCAGCTTTTTAAATAACTGTTATTATTTCACACTTTGGAGGGCTTAAATATAATTTTCTGCCTTTTTCTCCCATTGTTTGGTGAGTAACTGGACTACCTCAGTTTCAGGTCAGATAGCATTTCATCAGAACAGTGAAATGACTGTAAGCATTTGTCCCCAGTGGATGAAATTCTAACCTGCAGCATTTCAGTCTCCCACCTTGAAGAGTGGCAAGACAATTACTGAGATCCTTGTAGATGGGCTTTAAATCTGGGCATAATCCAGCAGTGAACGAAATGCATAACCCTCCAAATCAGTGACATTTAACCCAACTGCTCGTCAGCCCAGGTGGAAAGATAAAATTGGCACTCAACTGTCTCCAGCTCACTTTCCTGGTTAGTGCTGTAAACATAGGAAATAATTCTGGCGAGCTGATTTTTGTACATGTGCACGTGCATGTGCCAACACACTTTATTCTGTATTCAAATTTTCTGGTGTAGGTAAACATGTAAAGCATCTGTATTTCATTTCATGCTCCCCTTAAAAGCAGTTGTTCTGCCTATGGAGAGAGCATTCACCTTTCCTGTTGCCTTTCATCCTTTCTGGTCTTATTTGTGCAGTGAAATTGCATCACTCAGTTGTGACATTTCAGTGGTGGAAGCTACACTCATTTTAACCAAAAGAATATCCTTCTGAAACAAAACGCAGGTATATGTACATGTCAACAGATATGCCCTATGACTTCTGTAAAGAGAAGTGAATGATAAAAACAGTAAAATATGTGAAACGTTTAGGTAGTTCTGAAATCTACCCTTACAAAAAGCAAGAGCCAGCAATCCCTTGTACCAACTTCTTTTATCTCTTCCAAAGCTATTTCTCATTTACTGTAATGCTTAACAATCCTATTTCACAGTGTGCTTTAGATTCCCAACAACAGAAAAAAAAATTACTTAAGAAAAAACAACTTGCAAATCCAAGACCAGGCGTCCATTTGTGTGCAGTTCTAAATGAAGCTTCACCACTTCTTAACTAATGAGGATCTTCTCCATGTGGAATAAATTCTTAGTACTTAGCAGCATTAGTAATGCTTCAAGAAAAAAGAAAAAAAAAAAAAGTATTTAAAATGGTTCAGTTGCCAACTGTCTTTGACTGTTTCGGTAAGACGTTGAAACAGACCTTCTGCTCTAAATTAATAAGGCCAATCTCAAACACACAAAGCCCAGAATGACCGATCATTCTTCTGGTGTCCTCGCTATCTTTACTGAGGTCAGATAAATCACTTTCAAGCTGTTAAATCAATGATCATAAATTAGGGCTCTGTTTTTACAGCGCCTTGTGGGAAATTCTCATGGTTAAATTAATCTAACAGCTGCAGTGAAGAGCACCTCCCACAAGATCATGTCAAAAGTTCTCTCCCCCTCTCCCCCCTCCTTTTTTTTTTTTATTTTTATTTTTAAAGGGGAAAAATGCCTGAATTATTTGTTTTTACCTAGTGCACAAAATGGAATCCCTCGGTCTGTCCCTGCTAATTCATGTTTCAATTGTACCCAGCTGTTTAAATTGCACTGCGCAGAGATTGCCTTGATCCCCAGGTGCTGGTACTCCATCTGTGCTGCTCCGAGAGACTATTTACAGCAGAGGTTAGGCCAGCGATTGCTGGGATGGAAAACTCATTTCTCAGCCTGGCTTTTATTTACACTCTTATTAAAGATCCTTTCACTCATGTTGGAATGGCAGCTAGTGGCTGCACTGAGCATTTGGCGTTGAGCCAAGCAGCGAAATTACCATGTCGATGAAAGATAGCCCGCTTCCATTTTAACCTTTCACTGTTCTCCCCTTTCCATCTATATTTGCATGAAGAAGGATGATTATTGAAAGAGATAGGGGGACAAAGGGATGAGAGAATCCTTGTCAGCTGAGCTTTTCAAGGGATAAGCCAATGGTTTGTGACCAATTTGGAAAAATCTTTACTGCCTTATTAATTTCCTACTCCTTTCCCTTAATTGCTATTAGAGTTTATTTTCACATGAAGCAACAGAGCTGCTCACGCTCTGCTCCCTTCCTTCCCCCAGTGCTTCCCCATGCCTTACGAGCACAACCCTGGGATATGTCTGCAACGTTGAGGTTTCTCCTTCATCCCCTATGCAGGTCACACAGAGCCACGGCAACACCCTCAAAACGCTTTTCCTATGAAGATGGCTCTCGGAAATGAATCGCCTTCCTGGGAGCAAGTGGCTCGCTGCTCGCAGCATGGCTCATCACCGGGGAGGGCAGCGGAGGGCGCGTGCACAGTTGGTGGGGGAGGCTGGCATGTTACAGACCTGGCTGCACTTAAACAAATGAAAATAACTGTTTACCCAGAAAACACAGCACATCTGTTTTGGGGCGCAACATAGGATTGGCAAAAAGCACCAGAATCCACCTCAGCTGTTGTGAGCCAACAACCCACCATCCTGAGCGCCAGCCACAGCACAGCACAATGAGGACAAGAGCCCCAAACCCTCAAGCCACGCTACCAAACTCCATTCATGAGATAGACAGACCGTGCTCTTCAGTGTAGCCATGCTGCAGGTTCTTGACTGCTACCAAAGCAGTGCTTTGCTTTCTCTTTACCTTCCTGGACAGCAGGAGAGGGGTTTATTTTCCATTTTCCTGGGTGGAAGAGCAGAGCAGTGGCTGTACCACAAGGTTTACAAGACTTGGTGTTCTTGCTCCTGATCCTATTTTGGATAGTGTGCAAATATTAGCTTTCATATATAAAATAAAATAAAATAAAATAAAATAAAATAAAATAAAAAAAATAAAATAAAATAAAATAAAAGGCAATATATCCTGAAGGCTTTAACCTTCTACCTAGCTGCTTGTGTCCTACTGCTGTTTAGCCACTCGATGACTCTTTAACCTCGCAGGTCACCAAGAGTCTTCATCTCCACTCATGCCCAGGAAGCTCAAATGCCTGCAGCTGGCCTGGTGCCAGCAGCTCAGGGGGACCAAGCACCTAAAAGATGGAAGGTTTGTTAACAAAAGCACAAATGTGGACGTGGTTGTATTCTGGGTAACAGACAGCTAAAAAGGGGTGTTTGCAGACCACTGCTTTCTTTCTGCCCCTGGAACATGCACAAACAGAGCACATTTTCCCATCTCTTAACTGCTGTTCAAAGTTCCTTGCCTTTTTTTTTTTTCATACACACATGCAAAAATTGAATTCATAATTACATATAAAATGTTATATATAATACATATAAATATAAATCCTATAATTTATAAGTAACTATAACATTATATATATGTGCTTGTTTACCAGCACTCAGTCTGTGCCATTCAGCTAACTTCAGCACTTCGGGTTAGTTGGGTTTTGTCCTTTGCACTTCCCAACTGACTGAGTGCCTGAGCACCCCTCTGTCTGCTTTCCCAGGGAAGCCATCAGCAGGGAAATTTTGCAGGCGAGGTAGCAGAGAAGCATTGCTTGGACATTTTACATAACTGTAATCTTTTTTTTTTTTTTTTTTTTTTTTTTTAATATTGGAGCTAAACAGACTTTCCCTAAAACACCATTCTCAGAAAAATGTAACCACAGAAAGATTTACTGCCTGAGCATTGTGTTTAATATTTTTCCCATTCATAAAATACTTGTATGTCTGGACATGAGACTCAGTTTGAAGGGTGTGTTTTGCTTCTTGTCTGGCTCATTTAAACTGCTTATATGCTAGTGCTCAAGCAGAGGAAGGGGAAGAATGATGTCCCCTCTCTTATAATGTATTATAAAGTCTCAGATGGAAAATACAATTGCATGACTGCTGGCAGACAACAAGTACTACAAGGTGTGTGCGTGCATGTGTTTAAAGACCACCCAACTATTTATTTATTTAACTGGGAGCAACCTGAACAGAAAGTGCAGCATAAGAAGTTTGTATGAGTTGCTTGTTGTTGGAGTACCTTGTTCTCCGCGAGCTGAGGTGCAGTTGACATTTGGCTGCCACCTTGGGTTAGCTGGAGGATGATGAGAAATGAGACGTTTGGTGCAATTAGCTGTGGTACCAACCCAGGAACAAAAGTGAACAGACAGGCACAACTCGGGGATGAGACCAGCTTTCAGAGTCGAGGTCTAACTTGCTTGAGGATGTAGCAGTTCTCCCCTTTTTGCACATTCTTTGGCAATTTCCTACTTAAATAATTGGTTCGTCTGCTTCTAGATCTTGGAGAAATGCAACTGGATTTGGCGTCCTCTCGCCTACCCCCATCCCGTCCCAGTACGTGCTGGGATATTGCCCTGCTCTGTGGAACAGCTGCCACAGCCCACAGCCGCTGAGGCTCTCCAGCTGCAGCGGGGTTTGGGATTAAACATTGAACTAACACACATTTCAGAGCTCTGGATGGGCAGACGCAGTCTGAATTTTGGAAAAGAGCAAAACGACTGCAGGTGTGCCAGTTGCTTTTACATCCCCGTCTTTTATTGCATGTTATACTGTACAGTGAAACCGAGGAACGGTTTGTGCTACCTGATGAAGGGGCTGTCTTTGTCTCTAACAGCTACTTTCATGGGAAAAGAGTGTATTTTCTTGTAATTTTACTTCAATATCGTGCAGTATCGCTGTGCTTGTCTTACCTTCCTAAAGGAAAAAAAAAATCAGCAAAATTTCATTGTTTTCTGCTTAGTCCCTGAAAAATTGTAGCATTAACTACAGAAATAGGTGACAATTGTCACATCAGAAGCCAAAAGATTCATCTGAGCTTGGGTGGCTCTTCCAGCCAGCTCTTCAGCTACTGAGAAGTAGTTTTCCTAGAGAATAGTTGGGCTGAAGGACTGGGGCGGCAAGGTTCAAAAAGCAGAGCCCTCCAAAATCAACTTAAAACCATAAAAAAATTCCTTTTAAAATAGGAGAACTTGCATATTACATGCATGCATGGTTTCATTTTGAGGTAATGAGCCACATTAAGTAAAAGATAGAAAAGAAATTGTTTCCCTTTCTGCCGGGCTTCCCTTTGGCTAGCAGCGGTTTCTGCGCTGCTGGTGAGCATCAGCTGCCACGGGAGACGAGAGGTGGGGAGAGGGGAAGAGCCAAAGGCTCAGTGGTTCCTCCAAAACAACGGCTACCTGCTCCAAAATATTTTAAATTAAAGAGGAGCATGGTAAGGAGAAGGAAGGAAAAATAACACCCATAGCATAGATGAACCAGATGGATGCTCTGCTGGGGTAGAGCCTGCAGGGAAATGCCTTGGCTTACCACAGACAAGAAAAAAATAAATAAACACACACACAAAAGCACACACAGAGTGATAAATCCAGGGATGAGTGTTGGGTTTAGGGGCGATACCAAATCATTACGGACAGTTGTAGAGCTGTCCTTACAGAACACCACGAAGGATTGCCTTCTATCGCTTGAGGGAATAACTGCTCGGGAGTCAAGTTCAGGGACATTTTGACTCTTTAGAGACTGAGATCTTACCCAGTAATACGCCCAAGAAAAACAATGCAGTTCTAATCTTAGGTGGCCTAAAATTCATGAGGGTTCAGAGATCTCATCAGTCTATGCATCTAAATAATCTGTCTTAAATTAGCCGCAGGAAAGATCTAATTATTTTTTCTACTGCAGCTTCCTCCCTCTCCCCTTAGTATTTTGTGGCAGAGTGCTGAAGAATATTCCTGCAGCTTCAAATTCATGATTAATTATTCTTAAATTATTAAACAGGAGTCTCTGAATCATCCTTTCTTTATCTACCTGTAGATACATTTTGTCTACCTTGATCGTATGCCTTTTATTAACCTTGTCCTCAAAGCACAATATTTCCTCAAGTCATTGTATCTACCTAAGAAGTTATGCCACCCTCTGCTTTGCAAAGTGAAAGAACCTACTTAAAAAAATAAAAAATATCCCTCATCTTTCCTTCTAACAAGAACAGGATGTGCAGTAACTCCGGTTTACATAAGCATTCCTGGAAAGCACGAGTGTGACTCTGGAACCAATAAAAGCTGCAGTCTGAGAGTATATAAAGAAGTACACGTTTTGTGAAGGTGTGTTGCTGTACGGCGTATTTTAGAAGACAAAACTTCAGGCCTCTGTTTTACAGCAACTGCACAAAATACAACAAATTACTGGGGTTGTTCCCTTCGATAGCTTTAGGTAACAAAATGCATTCAGTATAAGAATATGAATGTATTATTGCACTTACTGCATACAGGGAGTATAGAAAATGATGTCCACATCTGAAGAGTTGCATCTGTTACCTAGAAATGAAAATAACGAGCCTTACTTGAGCTACAGTCTCACAGAATTTAGGGTGTAAGAGGTGTAGAAGCAATAGCACGATGCAGAGCGTGCTCCTTGAGGCCCGCTTGGCATGGGGCAGTAAC
Source organism: Oxyura jamaicensis (assembly GCF_011077185.1). Lineage (NCBI taxonomy): Eukaryota > Metazoa > Chordata > Aves > Anseriformes > Anatidae > Oxyura > Oxyura jamaicensis. The sequence continues at coordinate 34,779,431 of NC_048893.1, forward strand.
CCATCACTGCACACTACCGATGCTGATTTATTCTAGTGAGGCTGGCAAAGCTATTCCAAAGTGCACTTGCACTGTAATCTTAAACCTGACTCAGTGGTCTGACTGCAGTAGTAAACTGTAGGACTCAGAGGAGAGTAAGAAGAACCAGACCGAAAACAACAAATCCTTCATCCTTGCGCTGTTATGCTCAGTTAACACACTGGGCACATGCAGCAAGCATTTAAAAATCCGGGGTGACACAGAAGAAATGTTTTCACTGCTCGCCTACTGAATTGGAAGTAAAATAAGATCGGGGAGAACTAGTAGCGCTACAAGGCAACACCTGAAGGCAAACAGCAAATAGCACAGCCAGCTCTCAGCCCTGTGCTAGGGAAGGACGCTGCCCACGGCTGTGCTGGTACAGTGCAAAGAGGCAGGTGTTACCTCCCGCCTCTCCCGTACCTTCAGCTACGTCTTTGGTTGCTGAATTACCATGACAACTTGCTTCGATGGGATCAATGAATCAGCTTCGGGTTCACTCTAATAAAAACTTCGGAGTGGAATTTGAGACAGTGATTCCTGAGAAACTGGGGAGGAAAAACATATCCCACCTGCATTGTCATTTCAGAACTCGCACCCAATTTTTCATACCACAGACAGCGGAGAGCTGAGCACTTTGCATAGCTCTTCATTGAGTCAAACACAGCAGCTGGCAACCCGAGCAGTGAATCATAACCTTAAAGCAGCATGCAGCTCACAGGGCTCTCCCACAGCTGGGCTCCTCGGGATCACCCCATGCGCTGAGGCACCTCTCAGGGATCTACTTCATTAGATCTGGTGTGAGACCTCTTGTCAGGGACTCGGCCTTTTCCTGGTAAAACAGTGTGTGCTGCTTGTCTGTATTGCACAGTGAATACACAAGGAGACTCAGGTACTCTTCAGGACAGTCAGAATAATAATGGTTATAGATATAGATGTATATATATAATTTAAAATTTTATTTAAAATTTTGCGCATACACTTCTTCAGCATCCTCCTCTTTTTTTTTTTTTTTCATTGCACTGAAAAGTTTCAAAAAACACAAAATATATCCCTTTACTAAACATTTTTTTTTTGTTCTTAGGTTACAAAAAGATTAACATTTCACAGTCACAAAGCATAAGTACATTGGTCCAAAACATCTTCCTCCAGCAGGTCCTCCATTCCTCAGGACATATAAAACCTAGAGAGTTTTACAGGCCTCAAAATAAGATGACTTGTCCAATGAAGGGAAGAAAACAGTGATGGCTATTAAAAAAAAATACCAAACCAAAATAAGATACCTATGAAAGAACATCACCAGCAACAGTTAAAAAATAAAAAGAAAAAAACAACAATAATAATAATAAAAAAAAAGAGACCGGAGGCGGGCAAGGGCATCCTCCTTCAAGTACGTCACAGGTAGAAATACAGCAGCACAGTTACAGCATTGTTTGGTCACGCTCTATGGCAGCCACATCACTACGTCTGCATCTAAGACACATGGAGGAAAACTATTTACACACCAAGAATGTCGGGGCGGAACAACAATGCCACAGATTTGCAGCTCCTGTTTGATACAAGTGTTGAAATTATTTGCACGTAAGTTTAAAAAAAAAAAAAAGCAGCAAAACGCTGATGCAGGAAGAAACACAGCAGACTGGCTTGGAGTGCGTAGTGTTCTTTAAATCCTAGTAATAGCTCAAAGCCAAAACACCAAGTGCAGTTCTTAGTTCTTCAGAAATATCTTGGAGACACAGCGTCTACCGCATCTCACAGACCTCGCCTGTCGTGTTTTAATATGGAATCAACTTTAACATGAAACAGCACAGCTAATGGCAGGCTATGACCGCTTTCCTTTAGCTTGTCAGACCTGTTGCTCTTCAGAAGTCCTTTTATTAAAAACATTTTCTCTCTCCAGCACGAGGCCATTGAAAATTAGCCCTCTTGGACAACAGACTCCTGTGTTCATACGGGAAGCATCGTTGCATTAATTTAACAGAAGACAGTTGCATGCCTCACTTAAGGTGTAAATGAAATTCTGAACTGCTGTCTTCATCTAATTAAGTACAGGTGAGTTCAGGCTGTAGTGTGAGAGAAAACCTCTGAAATATCTGTCCTACCTTCTGCAACAGCATTCACGGGGGAATGGTAGAAGCTTCTTGGGTTTGGGTTTCTAGAAATTGGACTGGACCAGGCACCAGAAGGCAATGTTAGATGGCGTCTGCTAATCTGAGCTATGTGGCATCCTATTTCCTTTCCTTCATGGTGTCCAAGAAATGAAAACTTGCCGAGCTTTCTGAGCAGTGCCAATGCACTGGCAAGGATACAGCACTGTGCAATGGCAATGCTAATACAGATGTAACTCAGGGCTGAGGCTCCTTGCTGCTCACACTTAAACAATTTTGGATACTAAGAGAACTTCACTAGCCAAAAACAAACAAACAAAACCAACCAAACAAAAAACAACCAACCAACCAAACAAAATATACTGCTGATAGCATCAGACAGGGACTAAGATGATATGCCAAGGACCTAAGATTTGGACTTGGTGCCTAACTTGCTCCAGTTCAAGATGAGCTCCTGATTTTGGAGCTTCACTAAGCAGCAGAGCAGCTACAAGTCTGAACGTGGCCGTATCCATCCTGTGTCTAACTGAAAAATGGCATCGTGGAGCACAGCAACCCTTCCTCCCTGCCGTCAGTGATTTCTAATGCTGCGACTCCCCAGTAATGCACTCTGTGATGAAATAGGGAATGTGTTTAGTTATACCAGCTTCACACGAGCCTCCCCAATGAATGGCTCCTGCTTCCTATTTGTGCCATGCTTCGGCGTGTAGATGCATTTATACCACGCTGTGAAGCAGAGCACAGAGCACAGTGCAGGCATGTAGGAAGCTCCTAATGAAGGCGAGTAGAAGTGAGAGCCCAGGTGCTAAAGCAGCGTATCAGAGGTGAACCAGCGACACTCAGGGTAGGCAAGCCTGTAAATGTGTAACAGGGACTTTTTAAAGAAGCAAAACAAAAAAACATCACAGCATAGTTTCAGTCACAAACATCGGAGTAGAAAGCTTTTTATTACTCTTGAAAATTTTCAGAATTGATGCTAGTTGATGTTAATTGTTGATCCTGTGCTTCTGCCCTTTCCAGGAGAAGAGCTCATAGCTAACACAACTTGACCTAGGCAGGTGCAGCAGCTGCAGAGAAGCAGGCTGACTGATGGCAATGCCTCAGGTGAACAGCAAAACTGGAGGCTGATGCACAAAGCCAAACGAGTGCCTGCAAGATTTTGTTCTGAAACCTGATCCCTGAATTTACTCCCACCGAGTCGTGCACTCTGCCGCCCCATCTCCCTAGGGGTACGTTTAAAAACACCACTGAAAGAGAAGATGCGTTTTCCATTGCCTTGAAATTTCACTTTTAAATTTTGGCTGATGCTATACCGGAAATTAATTTCCACCACATTGTACTCGGTGGTTTTATAATGACTGGTGTGAATGCTGACACCATGTTACTGAATAATGAAGACTAACACATGGGTACCGGAATATTTGACTCTGGCTCGTAGTTGGTAACAGCAAGCATCAGCTTCTTTGCTGTTCATGTGACTTTGGAGGGATTGCCATTAGTTTCTTCATGAAAGAGGATCTTTATTGCTAAAGGACTACACAACTGCATTTGCAAAGAGACAACAGGAGTTACACAGAGCATGAAAAGCATGTTTACAAGTTTATTAGGCCAAAAAAAAAAAAAAAAAAAAAAAGAGTGCAAGAGAAGATCTCTTGTTTGAACTTCAGAACATACGTGGGGCCATGTGAAAAATACTCTAGACTCCAAACCTGCAGATCTCTTTTCACCCATTTGCTCATAGAAAAAGGGGAAAAAATAAAAAGGAATAAAGTGTGATAACACATAATCAGATACACAGTTGATTTATACTAAAGCTCTAGAACATAAAACCTCAGTGTTCTGCACAGCTTTATCATATGCAGGCACTGGGGCACGCATGGAACAGTTTCCAGGCTAAAATCATGCAGTCTGCTGCATGTGTGAGCCATTACACACTCCGCATCGGCTCAGCTCATCTCTGAAACTCCTACTGGGTCTAGAGACTTAGAGAAGGGCATTTGAAATTCTCTGAGAATGTTGCACACGTACTTTTGGATGCAATCAAATAAAGCATCTGGGCAGCTATACCAAACAGCACTGTTCTTTGTTTACATAGCACATTATAAATTATAAAACTGGCAAGCTCTAGGCTACTCCTGTTCAGGAGAAAGTCTGCACACCTCACGGAGCACAGAGGACACAGCATCCTCCTCTTAGAGCTGGCAGTTTCTCCTTTAGGAAGGATATAACATTTGTGAGATGCCTAGTCACTGCTCTGCAATTATGTCAGCTCCCTGTCTTTTGGCTATTCAAGAAGTAGCTTTTATGTACAAGCCAGATTAGCAGCTCCAAAAGAACATGGTCTGGGAGCAATTTAGGTTGAATCTGGCTCCCCAGCTGACACATCTGCCTATATATGAGAACCTTCCTTTTATTTTATTTTATTTTATTTTATTTTTTAATTGCAGCCAATGAAGGGAAGAGCTGTCTGTCTGAGAGCAGGCAGCTAGGTTAAGCTGCAGTTGTTACTCCTTTGGACTTGCTTTTACTCCAATAATGTACTCAGGTTTTCTTTATTTAAATCGATTCAGTACTGCTAAGAAAAAAGCTGATGAAGCTAGTGAAGGGTGAAGGGCTGGTAACTATCACAGTGATCTTTTGATCCTCAACTACAGTTCTCAACAACTGAGAGGGCAGAAAGTTACAGGCTGTCACTTTCTGATCGCCAAGTCAAGCAGGAAGCAGGAATATGCTGAATAGTAAGTGAGGCAGGAAGAAGTGAAATCATTTTTAAACAGATCACTATCTGTGTATCCGAACTGATAACCAGAACAATATCATCAAGTAGAAATCCAGCCGAAAATATACTCAGGAGCCCAAATAAAGTTACTGAATCCCAGCTGATGCAAAAGCTGTGTGTTCAGGGATCCTTTCAACAGGATAAGGCAGACAGACCCATTCAACGAATGAAAATCTCTGATCCCAAAGAAACCACGACCTCCAGGTAAACATCACATAAAGCTGAGTTTGCTTGCTCTGTATAAGCGTGGTATACACACAACAGGGAATCTCAACAAATAATTCCTCGTATCAGAACAAATCTTGCAGTACAAGACTGTGACCTATTTCTCCTGGACAATTTTGCAGCTGGCTGTTTCAGCTGCAGTAAACAGGTATAGTCACACTAAAAACGATTTCAGTTTTCCTACTAAAATACAGGAGTATAGTCTACTGAAGAAGAGACAAGAGGAAAAACGGGGATTCAAAGGATTACACAAGTTTGCAGTTGTCCATAGGTAAGTCATGAAAGCAACTTTTTGGAAGAAGAAAACTTCTGAGTCTCATATATATATATCTATAAAAGTATTTTTAAATGAGATGTAACCCAAGTCACTACTCTGAATATCTGGGGTTAGACTTCAGGAGCCTCCATGGCTTCTGATACCCACCTATACTTTCACAACTGAAATGGCTCTTCCAAGCTACATAGTAAACTGAAAAAAATTAACTTGTATTTCAGGTCTTCACCTGGAGGGATGACAGAATCCACAATATGCTAGCAGCATTTAAATCCCATTCCCATTAAGCACCAGAACCTTTTCTATAGGGGAGTTGTAATCTTAAGGGTTATCTTTAATCATATACAGTATATGTGCAGAGCCCTGCCTTTCAGGCAGAAAAATACCCCTCCAGCATTAGCTTTGAATAGATTACATCAGTTGGAGATGTCCCAGTCAGATCACCAAAACCACATCGTCTCTTAGAGGCCCTTCCTGAAAAGATCCCCTTTCTGCAACCGCTCTCGATGCTACTCTCACGACAGCTTGTTCCCGTGTATTAAAGGAATGACGTAGACAGAAATGTCGTCTCCAGAGCCCAGCCTGTCGTTGGAGATTCGCCAGCCCCGGTCCTTCAGCACTCCCCGGGCTCGCATCACCAGGTCCTGCGCCGCCAACGTGTACCTGTGGAGAAGGCAGAACACAGCCAGGGAGGGCGAGTATTACGGCCTAGCTTGGTGAAGAAAGCCTTGAGATTTACATTTGTCAGGTACAAGTTACCCAGAAGCAGAGAAATGTTAACCACAACATCCCCGGAAAGCAATCCTTCGTAATTCAGTAGCAGTTTTTGTCTCAGAAGGTATTTCACAGGCAGTGATCAATCAAAAAGTGAGTGGTCAGAGTTTTCAGAATTTTTTTTTTTTTTTTTAAAAAAAAGCCTTTACAAATTAAGTTTCTAGGAGTAGTCTGAAAAATTGAGGACACAAAATAGCACCACTTGTTTACTGAGCCCTTGTGGACTGAAACACCTGAAGGTAAATATGGGTTTACTCATTCCATAGACAAACTGTAATAAAGAATGCAATTTGAAAACAAGCAATATTTAAAAATAAAATCCAAGTTGCCCTTTAAACCAAGTAGATAAGCTATTTTCCTTCACTGTAAGAATGATTTTTGAACGTCTTTTATAGTGAAACTGGAAAAAGAAACTTAATACAGACAGATTCAGAGTCCACAGTCCATTTACATTTGTGAGTTCAATGAAAACTGTGTGAATGTGAGTTGTCAAGTGCTTAATTTAGTGAAATACTGACAGTTTCATGTTGCTTCAAACCTCCCAGACTGCGCTGGGCTGAATGGCATTGTATTTATGGGAGTTATTTTCTGTCCTTAGAAAATACCAGATGCTGCTTGGAGGCTGAAGGGTGTCAGAGCACAAGAAGTGGTGCAGAGATAGTGCTCTGCCCTGCACCAGCCAGAATGGAGAACCGGTTGTTTACAACTGGATTATTTCTAAAATGAGTCCTTATTCAACAAACCTGAGCCCAATGCAATATTGATCAGATGTGTCATCCCATATCGTTTTACCTGCTGTTACTAGATCAACACATCTGAGTGCTAATTTAGAAGTTTCCTCTGAAGGAAAGCTCATTATGGATGAACAAGTACTCCAATCAATCCTCAATCCAACACCTGCCTGAGACGTTTTGAATTTAGTTGGGTGGAGCCAAGCTTCTCTATGATTTGCTGATTAAAAATTAATTGAACAGCTAAGACACACACACACACAAAAGACACGTTCAGTATTGTGTCTGCCTGTATTTCATTTAAATCTTAAGTATCAGCCTCTGATGTGATGACGGACTCTATGTAAAGCCAAACTCACAGACCATCAGAAGCCAAACGCATCCGTGCAATTTAAAGAAAGCAGGAAGGATGAGAAGGGTTGGCATTTCAAGACCCCCTTTTCTAGGGAGGATTCTTGCCCAGAAGTGATCTGCCCAGATCTCATCTGAGGCACAGGAAAGAACAGCACCTCCACTGATCACAAGCAGTGGACAAAAGAAGGGTTTATTAATTGAGTATCCCAGGATTGTTCTAACCCCAGATAATTTCACCAAAGAATGAATTATTAAATGTGAATGCTATTAAAAGAGACTTTATTTACCCTCTTGGGCTAACAGAAGAGAAATATCCAACTTATTATGTCCTGTTTCTACAGTTTTGGTTCCTTAAGCTCAAACGACTCCTTTGAATAAGGAATAGATTTACTTGCTCTACTAGAAAGCTACTTTTACTGCAAATAAACCAACGTTTCACTACACAAAACATTTGATGTTAAATCCAAATAATGCTCTGCAGAAGCAATGCACTACCCGCTCCTAGTGGTACTGAGGGAGCAGTAACATTTCCAGGTCTCTCCAGTTTTGACACAAAATTTACTCTTAGCCATAAGTGGAGGGCCCAAGGGTCATTTTGCACCAGGCAAGTCACGAACTCTAACACACATGCTTGCACACCGTCTGCAGGTTCCAAGATCTGTCTGCACCAAAGACCTCAAGGTGTAACAGCAGGAGGTGACAAGAAGCGCTGATTGTACTGTCCTAATAACGACATTACATTTTGTTTTCCAAGGGGAAAGGAACAAACATACATTCTTGCATTCCTCAGTTCCCAAATCCCCAAATCAGATGCAGGGCTAAGAACAAAAGGACTCCGCGTGGCAGGCAAGAAACTGAAATATTTATTCACAGCATGTCTGATGCTAAGAGAGTTTTGGCTAAGAACATCTTTTTCAAGGGTGTCTCAGCTATTGTCAGGATTTAAGAGAAGCAAACCCATCATTCTGGGAGAAAACTTTGCCTTCCTTCTTTTTCTAATTAACAAGGGCTCCCCACATCTAAAGAGTACAAAGCAATAAGTACTGCTCTTTATTGTGTAAAGATGTGCTGCTTAATGTTTGGAGAGGGTAAGATAAAAAAATAAAAAGTCTTTAAGAAACCAGAAATTCTCCTGTAGACAGACTGTGAAATACACAAGAAAACCAGCACGCTGAAGTGGAGGAGAAGGAACAGGTGAAGGCAGCAGCGAGGTAACGTATTCCTCCCCTAGCACCGAGCTGAATTGAGTGACGCTGTTCAACTTGGCACTAGAGGAGATGGGGTGAGTTTCTGGTACCTGGAGATGAATAGCAGCAGCAGTCCATTATTGAATGCTTTATTCTCCAGCGCTGTGAACTTGGGATTCAGCTGTCAAGACAGCATTAGAGAACTGCTGAAGTAGTTTTGAAGTATCTACTTCCTCCTAATGAACAGCCTCGCTGGAATACAACTTCTGTGTTTTAAGAATAAATATATATATATTTTCTCTGGCTCAAGCTTTCAGTATTGATCAGTGAAAGTACTGCAGGGGAAATGGCAGCGGGGGCAACATGCTGTTGTCTGAGCAGCTTCTTATCCGCTCACACACAGCAGAGGTGGAGCAACTCCCCAGCACCTTCATAAATCTCCACATGGGGTGAGAGAGAGGAAGGACAGGAGGGAGGATGAGAAATAAAAGATTCCCAAGGTCAGTGTGTAAGCGTGTGTAAGTGCAGCCAAAGGAAATGGTTAAGATTCTGGCTTCTCTTCATCTTCATACTTTCTCAGACAGATGATGTATGAAAAAGCAGCAGTGTGTCGCTACCACCTGTTCTTCGCTCAGGGTCGCCTTCATGCTCTTGTGGGCCACAGTACCTGTAAGAAATGAGCTGGCTAAGAAATCCAGCTCAAGCCTGGCTTCTTCACTCCATCACAGCATTGCCCAGCCCTCGCGGAGAAGCTGCTCTCTGATCAAGTCTGTTCTCGTCACCCGCTGCCCAGATCCCCTGAGGCTGTGTCTGCATGGCTGGGTGAAGACTTCGCTCCCTGTGCACTTGGAGACGCCCAGGCACATGTTATGTTTGACAGGATTCAGAAATGTTTTTCTGTGGGTAACAAACATTCAGAGCTCTGACAGTAAATACCAACAGGAAAGAGTCCCAAGAGCTTTCCTGAGGGCTATGAGCTCTTATCCATCAGGCTGTAAAATGACTCCTAATTCAAATGGGAGGGATATTGTTCCCTAGAAGAGCTAATTACATAATAGATAACTACTGTGCGGCTCTAAAATCTTCCTATTTGTATTTTCCCCTTTCTCTTTGTTAAATATGCTGCTGTCAGGGAATAAGTAGGGTACTGGGTCAGGTGGATCCAGGGTCCAGGGTCTGCTCCAAACGGTAGGTTCTTCAGAAGACCATGGCATTACCAAGCCCAGGGGGCAAGCCTCTTACATTCTGACAAGTTTTCTGCATCCCTAGAGATTTAACATTTCCAGCTGATCACCTCACCGCAGACTGTGACTGCACCCATCACAGAACTTGACATTTTGTGGGATAACATCTCCTTTAAACATAACACTGATAATGCTGCAAACACGATTTTCCTGTCTCTGAGTAGAGAGAGGAATGAACACAACTCCATCGTCTGAGCTGCTATGCTATTGTAAATTCATTAGTTATACCTCATTTGGACCACTGAAGTAATTACATAAAACCTCTCACACAGTACTTTAAACCCTTTAAATATTCTTTATAACCAAGCAGCAAGAGCAATTCCACAAAGGTAATTTTCATAAATATCATTGTAAACTATATGAGGGACTGTTCTAATTACCTTTTGCAAGCTGGCGTGAGAAATGTCTTGCTACCACTATTTGTAAGCCTCTAAATGACCTGGCACAAAGTCACTTAAAAGAACAAATTAATTTTCGATTCAGATGTCCATTCATAGACCAATAGGTCAAACACTAATAAATGTGTTTGTTCTAACTCGTAATACAGCAGGCCCAATTCTGGAGTGTGTCGTACTCACACTGGTACAAACAAGACTAATCCCCCACAATTACTGGGGCTAAACCAGCGTAAATAAATCTAAATCAAATAAAGAAAATATTATTTTTTCTTTACTATTTCTATGAGTATTTTATAATGGATGAGAAATTACACACCTTGCCTGGCAAGCAGATTGAACAAAGAATTCCTATTCCTACTGCAAGAGAATTGTTGGCTATCGCCAGTGCTGGAAACACCAGAAGGAACAAGAGCGACGCAGTGCACCCAGACTGTGTTCACAGCTAACAGGCCCAGCCAGCACAGCAGGAAGAGCCAACCCCTCCCAATTACCAGAAGACAATGGAGGCAGAGTAGGGCACAGCTATTGCATTATACCAGCTGTGTTTGCAACACGGGACTCAGGGGTGCAGAATTCGGAGCAAAAGCTCCCTACCACCACTGAACAGCGCTAGGGAAAAATAGGAAGGCAATTGTGTGGGTCTCCTCCTACCTTCCGTGAACAGCTGATCTGCAGAGCACAGTGCCAGGTGTCCTGGAAGTGCTCCTCACTCACTAACCATGTAACACAATTCTGCCTGTGATTTGGAGTGGCTGCCACTTCAAAACTCAAGCGGCTGTCATGGTGTCCGTACCCACTGCTGTCCTCCATGTTTGATGATGGACAACAGGGCTCAGCCCCTAAAGATGACCACTCAGTAATAATAGAAACACAAAGCATTTTGAGACTGATTTTCTCCATACTCTCAAGAGCTGCCACATCTAAACAAATGAAACTCGAGCTCTCGCACAGTTCTGCATGTTCTCACTTGGCTGCTGAGATATCCCACTGCTTATGTCCCAGACTCCACTTTCCACAGGCACAACTGAGGATGCTTTAAGGGCTCTTTTCCCCCATACTCATCCCAGGGAGAGGGCAGAAGACAGCGATGGCTAGCCAGGCCTAAAATCAGGAGCAACAGGCGCTTCCCTTTCAGAACAATCTCTGGGGAAGGATGAAGCTATTTCCACTTTCATCATCTTCCCTTTTTGAAGCGAGAGACTTCTGATCTCCAGCTTGATGTTTTAATTCACAGTGACACTGAACTCGGCAGCAGACAGACACTCCAGGCACACAGTGCTCCAGTTAGTTCGGGAAGTTTTGTTTGCTTGGTGGTGTATTTTAAAGAGAGAAACTAACCAAGAGGAGATGAAGACAGGAGAATGAAGAGGATTACATGGGCTACAATTATGAAATTAAACAGAATACAGCTACATGAAATAGAATAAAACTCTGCACCTATTTTGTGAGCACAGCTGCCCAGCAGCTGGCAGGCACTGGGCATCCACTACCAGAGGTGGGTTTAAAGGTCACAGCATGACTAGGAATGAGTGGCACTCACACCGTGCAGTATTTATCCTTAAGTATAGAGTGTAAGAGAGATACCAATAAGGTCCTAGCAAGAAACAACTTTTTAGTGTTAAAAGACTGTCCAGAGGAGAGTGAAGTGTGACTGCTGGAGACAGAGACCTGTTGTCATGTTCTTCTGAGACCTCAGTCTCCTTTAGTTTCCATATGACCTATTATAGCACACAAGATGGATCCTGTGCCAAGATACCATGAGCCCACAACTTTCCTTTGAAGGTAGGCAATTCTGAGTTATAACTGGAAAAAAAAACAAACCCAAATCACATTTGCTGTATGGACTCCATCCAATGTATAAAAACGTGCATATCTACTGCATATCATCTACATCGTATGTTCTACACAAATATGTTACCAAAAAGCACTCTTAACTGCAGAGACGCTAGAAAGTCAGGGATGAGCACAAACCTGTGGGGATCATCAGGGTCACAGTTTGGTAGGAAGTTAGTGACAGCTTCTGCCACTTCTTCATTTAACAGAACATCCCAGAGTCCATCAGTAGCTAGGATCAGAACATCATCCGGACCATGCTCGTACTGCAGGAGGTCGTAGACTCTCACCTAAAACATGAAAAAAAACCATAATGAGAGACATCCCACAGGGGTTGACCCAGTCAGGATGAATCTAAGTGTTCTTGAGAGGGGCTACACAGCACCACGCTGCCTGCGGCCAGCTCTGATCAAAGCAAAGCCTCCCCCCGCCCAGCTGCCTGGTCTGCAGGCAAAGCTCTTGCTATCGCTGGCAGGGCTAGTCAAATGGAAGCTGAATAATTCATTTGATGAATTTTTGATATTTTCTAATAAAATATTCACAAATAATTGTTTTCACTATTTGTCCAGACCCATTTAACTCTGCCAAATAAATTGCGTATGTTGTGCATAGCTGAAGGTATCTCATTTGCCTTTCCAGGCCCGAGGCAGGCGCTGCACTCCCGAACGACGCGCGGGCAAGTGAGCAGTCCCACAAAATGGAGAGAAGCTGTTTACCTGCTCGGTTGTGTGCATCTCTACGGTGTTCAGTGGGTAGAGGCTCATTTGAGTCTTGCACAGAAGCGAACCCCCAAGCTTATCTGAGTTAGGCTGTTTTGTTAAAACGCCCACAGGCTTCAGCACCACAGCCAGGGTGATGGCTGCTGCCAGCACCGCCTCATGGCCTGTACCGCGACCCCCGGCCCTCTCCTCACCGGGGCCAGGGAAAGCCAGGAGCAGAGGCAGAAGCCTCAGAAGGGGCTGGGAGGCCACCAGCTGAGCCCAAATAGGAGCAAAGGTCATCACGAGCATTTTAAAACGAGCCTTTTGGTGGCTGTAGCTCTCCTTCCAGCACACACTGTATTCCAGCTGACAAAGCGCCTGCTCTTGCGATTCCCAGGCTCCAGCAGGGAGCCCTTACAAAGCCCTCCCAGAGCACTTCAATTACCACAGCAACAAGCCCCATCTGAAAGAAGTGTGGCAACCCCGGCACGGCAGACTGGAGGAAACGATGATCTGCACTGAAGTTTGGAAGCAGCACACCTTGTCACACATCCTGCTCCAGCCCTGGGCTTCACCGACAGCAGCAAATTTGTCGGACAAGCACTTGGCATAGCCAGAAGACATGGAGCTGTTTTATTCTCCCCCCTGGTGCACTCTCCCCTTAGGAGCCATGGAGCAGGAAATGCACATAAAACGCCTGGACCTTTTAATGTAATTATGATTTTATGGGACTGCAAGCAGCTCTGGAGAAACAATCATCTAGACCTCACTGCTAATCCTTACTTGTTCGCCTTTCACTCAAAAGCACAAAAAGGTCATTTGTAAAATGTAACCTTCATTTCATTATCTAAGGTAACAGCTGAAAAAGGACTTTGGAGAGGATTAAAGTCAAGGCAAGATACTCTCTTCATTAGAGCATATCTCCTTATTCAGATTGAGTGGGAATACTATTATAGAAAAGATCCTTATATGCAGCACAGCTCTCCTTCCAAGCTCCTGCACAAAAGGCAGCAGTTGTCACGGTCCCCATCTCCCAAAGTTTAGTTAACCTTTAACAGCCCAGAATATATTGGGCTTCAGGGGATAAACCAGGCAACACAGCAACCAGCAAGTGCACCACACATCCTGGTCAAGTCTCCCACGTATAAGCAAGTATTTCAGATAGCATTGTGGCTAAAACTCAGGGGTCCACTGAGCAGCAAGTGCCTCATACAAATAACCAAGCTTCTAACATCACAATCTTGTACACTGCTGACAAAAAAGATCTGTCCAGTCTATCACAGGTTCAGGTTATGCTTACAGACTGCTTGGCTCAGGTGCAGAAATGAGCCAGCTTCTACCTTTCACGGAGCCCTGCCACCAGCTCCCCTGAGCCTCCCAGCCCCTTCTACTGCCCTGGCAAACTTTTGCCCTCTGTAACATATCTGGAGCAACAGGACACCCCTTGAGGGTTTCCAGTTAGGTCACCATACTTCTACCATCCACTGATGACCTATTTGATGTGGAGCAGCTGGAGACCTGTGAAGTAGTTCAATCGGACTTCAACAATCAGCGAATGTGAAAAGCCAGCTATAACGAAGCAGCAGCACCTCAGCAGCACCAACACCCATGACAGTAAGAGTTGGGTTACACCACATTTTATCTCGACTGGTACTTAGAGATCTCTGCTGAAATTCAGCAGTGGACACTCGCCACCAAACCCACAGTCACACACGACACCTTTCTGAACACGCATTATGCGGTTCGTCACACAGTGCCTTTTTTCATTACAGGTATTTCTTTCTAATATTACTCGCCTACACACAATTAGAAATGCTGAGTAAAAGGCTTTGGGCAAGCAACAAATAAGCAGGTGGGCCACTTTTATATTTACATTTCAAACGACCTACCCACCGGACAAAACCTGCGTTTGGCTCATGCAAAGGACCACACCAGCATTGTGAAGGCGCTAAGACTTGCCAGCCAGTTCTGTTTGTAAGAGGCAGCCAACACGAGCCCCTGTGGCGTGAAAACTGTTCAAACAAAGTGGCACAAGAGCCTGCAGCCATCTGAGGTGCTCCCAAGCAGCCTGCCTGGGGGAATTCAAGCCACACAACAGTCTGCATTCAGTTGCCTGCACTATTGATCAACTCAGTCTCTTCAATAAATTAAACCCTTTCTTAATTGTATTGTCCCTTTTTATGTGCAGTGTTATCCAGTGCGGCTCCACTGGCAAACGACGAGATCTTTCAATACCACCCTCCAAGTAATTTATATGTAAATAATAAAAAGCGGGTCCCAACACTGCTCCCTGCAGCACTCACCAATTAATCTCCTTTTAGCTTTTTACTGCCACCCTTTGTTTCCTGCCCTTTAGCCAATTTCCAGTAGACTGTGCCAAGTTTCCACTTAGTCTATAGCTTCATATCTTTTATATTAATAACCTGTGATGCAGAACAGTTTCTCAAATGTTTTTTTCAGAAATCAAAGTGCTCAGGCAAGATCATCTACCGCATTTTTATTTTTTTAATTCTCTGGTAGACATAACCCTGAAGGACTTCAAGCTACTAAAGTGTGATGTTTGCTTCCTTAAACCACCTTGACTCCCTTTGATCAAAGAGCACTTCTGTAAGTACTTGCCTCACTTGTTTCTTTAAATGCTGTAATTCCCCAAGATTTCTCCAGAAGGCAGATGTGAATCTAAAACGGCTTCTTTTGACATATTTGTGAAGTCATCACAAAGATTTTATTAATGCGTTTGGAAGGGGAAAATTTCTCCCTGGTTACCTTCCTCCTATTTGCTCTGGGTGGTGGTATTGGGTTCGTAGTGGCAAGGTCCAGGAGCTGTTGTCGGAGCCACACGGCGTCCACTGAACGGCTCAACTGCTGCTTGAAAAATTTCAGGATGAAATTCTGCTTTTCTGCTGCAACAAGAAGGCTCTTGCTGAGCTTTAAAAAGCAGAATTTCCTGCTGAAAGCTTTCAAATGAGCTGTTCCATTATGAAAAATAAATATTTAATTCCATGCCAGAGAGCCTCAGCCATAGCTTGCCTGCTTTGTGCTACTCCAGTTCATTATAAAAGGCTCAATTCTCTAGAGCTCACCAACCTGCAGAAGTCCTCCAAATCTGGTCTCGTAACAGCTGAGCCACTGAATCCTGATTACATTTGTCAGTCTTGGCTACATGACTTCTCCTCCCATAGCCTGGCGCTCTATCAAAGTGTAAATTCATACCACCCTCAAATTACTTCTGTGCATGTTTCTGGATATAGTCACATGGATGCTTACCTTGCCTTCAGATAAATTTTGGTGGACATACCATACCAGAGTTTTGTCACCCCTGCAGTAAATACACTGAAAACTCACCACCTTGCCCCCACATTTGGAAAGGACTCTGTAATTACAGCACAGAAACACAAGCCAGACTTGGATTCTCCCCATGTCACGGCTCACTGTGAGGCTTCACTTCCTGTGCCTCCCCTTTTCCAGGTCTGGAAACCAGACAACGTGCCTCCCTACCTCTACAAAGACAATTTCCAAATCCAGTGCTGCACGAGGGCCAAATGTGACTGCTGCCTGAGGCCACTGCACTTCCAAGCGCCAGGATGCCCAGATGGCAGCATAAAGAGGTTGTTTCTTAATGCTGCTTTCTGTGCAAGGTGTCCACATATGGGCAGAACAAGTCAGAGAAGAATGTGAGGAAATAAAGCACTGGAGCCCTCTCTGGGAAGACATGGAAGAGATGGTTAAGAGAAGAGGTGCAATGGAAAGCTAGTTGGAACATATTTTACTTCCTAATAAAATTCAGGTTATTTTTTTTTATTATTATTATTATTTTCCTCCTTTCCCACATCTCTAAATCGAGGTGGCAGGTGCTCTGTCTTTCCTCCTGCTTCCCTAGTGCACTTCTACTGAATTTAGCTGAGAAGGGAATATGGAAACAAAGCTAATTTTGCTTCCCTTTAACAAAGCAGTTAAGAGATCCTGAAATGTGGATAGCATAGGAACTGAACGACAGATTCCAGAATTTGAACACACGCTCGCACACACGCACTACACACAAATCAGAAAAGCCCGTGAGAAGCTTTGGTTTATACACACAGACAAATACAGCAGCAGCAGCAATCAGCAGAGATGGTACTGCTGAGATACTGCGCTGCAGCTATTACATTCCCCAAAAATGCTGGGTCTCAGCAAGCCAGAAAGAAAAAATAAATAGGTAGAACTGCATCCTTGTGCTGGCACTAAGCAAATGCATCAGAGTGATGAGGGCAGAGCTGCTGCCTGCCTGGCTGAGGAGAACAGCCCCAGTGATGGGCACCACACACTCAAATGAGGGAAGGGACTGGATTGACAGCAAGGAAAAGTGAAGGGGCTGTCTCTGGATCACCTCCTTTTCCTCAGGGCCAGAATCTCTCAGTGCTTCTTTTCATTTTTAAATTCTCAAAGATGTTCTAAGCAAGGTCAATGTAATACTTTTGTTCCTTTCTAGCAGTGTTATGCCATTTGTGTATTTTCATTCTCTCACGCTGCTGTATCAAGCAGTAAGTTCAAGGTCAGATACTGGGTGTGGTTAAAACAATGGAAAGGCAGCTGACAGTGGACGGCTCTCAGCATTTGGGCCATGGCAGCAAAGCCTCCTCTTTTTGTGCTCTCATAGGATGCTTTGCCCTTGCTTAATATTTTATTGAAAATGTGTCATCTGTTCCCTGATGTAGGAACATGAATAAAGTTCCAGAGAACAAAGTGAGGTTTGAATGTTTCTTGTTAATAACCAAATACATTCAAGCCCATTTAGAAGCCTTTGTAACCCTCACTGCAAGGTGTATGGTGGTCAAACTAGAATTGTTTGCATCGAGGCAAGTCAAAACAATGAAGGCATTTAAAACTGGTTTCCAGACAGGTGAGTAGCAGGTTCACTACCCCTAGTATAGTAAATATTGCCTAATCTCCTCTTTATGTAATCATTTGGGAACTCACATTGCCATTTCTGCCGTTATTTTGGGTTTGCACAGAACCACCATAAAGAATTAAGCAGCGGATGTGAAGGGGCAGCCAGATGGAAGCATAAAGCATTCTTCCAACACACTCTTGGCATTTTCCTACTTAGCAGTTGGATCTGGTATCCTCTGCCTAAAGGAGGATGCCATGCTACCGTGGAAGACATCCAATGCTCCCTTCTGCAGAACACTGGTTCGTGTCAGCTTCTGTGAAGGCTGCATGATCCAGGCCTCAGAGGGTGTTGGAGCACATGAAGATGGGGAGAGATGGGTGTCTGCCGCATGGAATGGTGAGGCTATGGGATAACTAAGGACAAGAGGGTGAGAAGGCATCAGTGCTCTGCCTGGGATGTGGAGTAACCAGAGGCAGGCACACAACTGGAAAAGGAATTTTTAACATTCATACTCCAAGGGTGTTACTAACTTTGGGTATCACCCCGCGAGCACCTTTAGGAAGTGCAGCATATTACCTAGATTGGCCACAAGAATGGAGTCAGATTTTGGAAGAATAAATAAACACTCTAAGTATACTTGTTTCTCTCCCACAAATCAGATAGTCAAAGCTTGGCTGTTTTACCTCAGGAGATGAGGACAGGAAAGGTTTGATGTAGATATTGGAGTCATGCACCTTCAGGTCGTGGTCTCCCAGTCCTCGGGTCACCCCAATTGTTGCCATAACCCGAGCCTGTAAATAGAGAAACGGGATCAAAACTTGTTACGTGCATTGTGTCAACATGGAAAGAGATAACACTCCTACTCCACAACTGTCACAGCTAGGGATGAACTCCCCTTTTACTCCCAGAGGCTTGAGATCTAACATAGCTAATCAACGTATGAACTTTTCACACATCATTTCCATTTCTCATTTTGTATTTGTGCACATGCCAGTCTAAGTATGCCCATCTTAGACTGTGACCATCTGTAAGGGACTGGGACTATGGAAATCTAACTCAGTTGCCTCACTTTCCCATGGTAATCAATGAGAGCACTCCTTCAGCAAATTACACTGTTAATATGAAGAAAACAGGTTTTATAAAAGGGATGAGGAGCCTAATTAATCACTTAAGAAACCTGTGGCCTCTTCCTTTTGACACATTGCCACATATTCTCCTCATCAAGGAAAAGTGCCAAAGGCCACCTCAAGCTGCTGAGTACACAGAGTGCCAGTGCCCACTGGGCTCTCTGAGGAGAGCTGGTCCAAATCAGGTCTGCTCCTGGCTCACTTTTAATGCTTTCTTCGCTAGGCATCCTCCTTTGAGACAGGAGCTGTTTCCCAAGAGGTGCTGGGCTCTTCTTCATTAAAGCTTCTCCAGAGACTGACCAGGCAGCCTGCCCCATAGGCACCCTAACTCCCTGCACATCACCTCCCCAAAACACTAGCTTTGCCGCAGCAGCTTCTGAATAAGATTGCTCACAGCATCAGTAACAGTGCAAGGCTGACTCAAAATTATTCTGCCTCCCTAACCCCTGGCTCCATAAGGCAAAAAAAGAGAAAATTTAAAAGATGTGCGTGAAACCTTTTGCAAATAATTATAAACCTAACCAAATTCAGAGATAAGCTGCAGGTCCAAACCTTTAAAACTTGGGCTAATTCTGAGGAGAGTGTGTTTTTCCACTGAGATAAGAACCTAATGCAGCAGGGGAGCACTATTTAGAAACACAGCGAGCATACGAATATCGGCAAACTGACACCACTGCGTCCTTGTATTGATCCTATTGCTGCATCCAGCTAAGCTTGCTGGGATCAGCACTAATGATCTCACTGTTCTTAATCACGGAATTGGAAACAAAGTTCACCCAAATGGAAGGGTTCACTTCTTACTTTCAAGAAAAACTATCAGCAATCACATCAGAAAAATTCAACAGTGAGTTCACGTACACTAGCTGAAGAAAACATGTTTAAGGGCTGTTATACTTCCTAAATCCTGCCTTGATCCCTCCCCTTCCTAAATGAGGGTTTTTGCATCTCAGAACACTGTAAAATGTTTTTAAACATCCTTCTGCTTCGTTTTCAGCAAACATGACTTATTTTGCTATCTTCAATCATCCTAGATATATTTTACAATGAAAACAGAGACATTTAAAGTCATCTATTGAAGACGGTCTCTTTGCAGCCTAGTTACTTGCAATGAAACAAAACCAAAATGAAACTGAACAACAAATGACTTCCCTCTTCCCCCCACTCCAGACATGAGACTGATTTATAACAGAACTAAGATATTCTTTCAAGCTGTCAAAACGATAAAATAAAGAGATACTGAGTGGAAAACAGTGGACTGCCACAGGCTAAATCGAGTGGTAAACAGCAGAGAATTTGTTCTTCCTTTGGTCTGAGGAAAGCACATGTGCCCACCTTCTTGCCTTCTCCATATATTAGGGGAAACTTCAAGTCGTCTTCCTCAATGGTTTTGTATGCCCTGTGGGGGGGGACAAACAACATTTATAAAGCTTGCACTCAATTAGTGACCCACTGCCCTGAAACAAGCAGATGTGATTATTTAATTATTATTATTTTAAAAATCATTATTTTTCCTAGGGACTCTGCCTTTGATCTGAGAGGTGCATTTCTTTTTCCATGGAAAGATTTTTCACAAAGATTTAGTCCATTTCACCACACGAAAAAAAGTGACCACAAAGTATGTAATGTGCCAGCCTGCTCCTACTGCCTACATGGAGAAAGAGGTAGACTGGAATAGCATCCTCACCAGGTAACACATTGTGGGTTATGGCAGTAGCTATACCATAACACAGTGCCATTAAACAAACAGGAACAAAACAAAAAGCCAAGAAACCAACCAATGCCTCGATTCACACCGTTAATGTGAAATGGTGAGCAGCAACTGAGCGTGTATGTGGTTAAGTGTGAAACAGCTCTCTGATCCTGTTCTCACCTTTCAGGGCTGCTTAAACTAAAGGCAAGCTTCACATGCTGAAGAGTTTTAGAAGGCTATTTAGTGTTCATTTGACCTTGACTGCAACATTCAAGGTTGTCAGAAATTTTACATTTCGCAGCAGTTTTCCAGTGGCCGAGAGACAAGAGAAGTAAATGTTCATGCTCTGATTCTGTTCGCTTCATGCCTGCGTACTCTACCTTTTACACATCCAGCTGTTGACACTGATGAGGTGAGAAGGTGAGCAATTTTGCAAGTGAGAAATAAAATCAGAAAAATAGATGGCTGTCACTCTCACAGCCACAGAGCCCTGTGGCTTGTGTAAAAAAACCTTGGGTCCCTCTTTGGTTGGAGTACCTCACCCCACAGCTTTGCCAGAGGGACACACTTCCCTTCATGCCACAGAATTGTTCCTCCCCATGCTTTCCCTGGGTGTTGTCCTCCCTTTTGTTCTATCCCTGCCCCCGGTCCTCGGGTTGACACCAAAACCATTGTCTGAGAGCATGGGTCAGCAACCCCTGCTGACATGGAAGTGCCAAGCAGGAGAAGGGAAGGGACAGCAGCAGGTCCCTGCCAGCCCCTGCTGCGTGTCTCCCAAGCTGGGCTGCTTGCTTGAGCTCAGGGGAATTGCATTCAATTTAAGCAACGGGACACAAACCAGCAGGAAAATTAAAAAGTAAAGGTGAAATCCTAGATTGTGATTTAACTGCCCCCTGCTTCACCAAAATATGGCACAGACCTGGGAGCAGTAAATGGTGGTGGATTACACCGCTATGCGTGCTGCAGCATCTAGGCAAACCTCTTAAAAAAGAAAGTAGTGTAGACCCACTTGAGACCCCCCTTTCATTTCTTAGTAACCACAGGTAGGGTCCATATTAGGGCTTTGGGGTAGGTGTAGAAAGGAGAAAAAGAAACCAAAACTCAAAGAAGAAACAGTAGTGGAGGACTCTACTCCCACGCTATAAAACATCGCTGGATGGGAAATCCCTAAATGGAACCAGGTAAGGTTTGCAAAACACGGTGGGTGCTTCATGGGAGACCAGAGAGTCAGGAGTATCTGGGGTACGTAGGCATCTCTGCAAGGGAGGCTATGGAGAAGGCACTTAAATGGCTCCTGTACTGTGGGAAGGGAAACTACAGCTCTTAAACTAAAGGCCACAAATCACTACACATGGTGAGCTTGGTAAAACTTCAGTGACATTTAAAACTCGGATTGGCATTTTCTTGGGAGGGATGAGTCAGTCATTCATGGCCTTTGCTCCTGTTCCTGTTCTCTCATCCAGCAGGCAATAGCTAAGGTCTCCGCCTCACTCACCTACTGGGATATCCTGGTTTGAACCAGGACGATAATTTTACCATCACTCTATTTACTCCCTGACTGGTCGCGAACACATCCCAAAGCTTCCGGTTAGAACCACAGCTCTGGAAGCTCTGGCAAAACCTCCCCGAGGAGGAGTCTGAATTCTTCTCATTCCTTTCCATAGAGGCAGTTGTGCTCTGACACCAAGAAAAACGGTGTCAGCTGAGTCTGTGTTGGTCATCGGAATCAAATGACTAATCCAAACCATAAGCCCAAGAAGACAATTCCTATTGGATTTTTAAACTGCTGGAGATATTTGTTACAAAAAAAATATGACTAAGATAATGTGACTTAACTATTTACAACCCCCTTTTTAAAGAAACAAACAAACCCATTCTTTACCCACAAATTATATTATCTGCATGATAACTAAAAATACTGAAGACTGAAGCCCCCACTTCACATTGTAAGTAGCCAAAACAGGGACCAACTTTTCATCCCACTCTCCACCCCCCCCCTTCATTTTCCTTTGTAGCACCTCACACCAACTGTGCTTTAGGAAGAAGGGGAAAAAAGAAGGGGAGGTGGAAGGGAAAAAAGCATCAGTTGGTCTTGTGTCCTTCAAAAGAATGGTCCCCACGGTTAAGTCCTGCATCTTTTATGGACCCACCAAAAAGACCATCTTCCACTGTGACACCACGGTGCAAGGATGCTGGAAGAAGCTATGTTGCAAGGGCTGACGCTAACTTGTTTCATCAACAGATTAGGAAGGACATCAGGCTGGCCTACGACCTCCTGAAGCTATGTGACTCAGTCAGAGATGACCAGAGGGCCACAGCAATTTGTTTCACTGTTTCTCACAAGTAAGTCATCTCCTGGGCTCAGAATGTGGGTGTCAAGACTCATCTCAAATGCATTTTTTTTCCTATTGATATTGCTATTGCCTGAAAAATTATCAGCCCTGGAAAAACAATGCTTAGAACTGCAACCGCAGCAGTGGAGCTGGCTTGGATACACTGAAGAGCGACCTAAGACACTTGAGAGAAGTACCTAAGCCCTGCACTACTAGCGAAACAGAATTAATAATATATGAGCCTGTGGTTTCCTGCAAAAGAATGATGAAGGACAGCTTTTCAGCTAGCAGCTCTGCAACTGCGCCGGGGCGAAGGAAGGAAGGAAGCTATGAAGTTCCCAGTGATTTATTCCGTGTGAAACCTCCTGTACTTTGTACATGTGTTTATTTCACACAGGCTACAACCTTCTGGACTATTTCACTTGACTTTATGTAGTAAAGTTGCATTTATACCTTCCTGTGCTCTTTAGAGAGTATGCTGTATATAAAGATGTAATATGGCAATAGGTATATCAAACACAGACATATGGAGAACCTGAGGGGGTTGTTTGGCTTTTTTAATGCCAACACAGCCTTATTCAGACATCCCTGTAACTCAGCCTATCTCGCTGTTTTAAAAAACATAAAGGCAGGGTTGCGGTCCTCTGAGCTCCCCATCCTCCTCTTCGCCATCCCAGAAGGATTCCACAGACAGCAGGGCATGAGCAGACAGGTTATAAGGTTATAAGGACACGACCATACTACTGCTTGCTGCTCTGAACGAGCCTAAATCCTGTCAGTGCTTCTGCCACGTAAACCTCTATTTCTCCAAATGGAAAAACACAGGGGGTGGAGAAGGGGGAGTAGAAAAGGCAAGCTTGTGCCCAGCTAAATCTAGCTGCATTTTTTTCAGTTAACTTTGTTTCTTCTTTTCGTTTCAAAAGAATTATGAAATGCTACTGCTGTCCAAAAATACTGAACTAGGGCTTGACATATGTACCACCCACAAAGTTACATTTGGACTCAGGATCAACATTTTGGAAAACCAGGCCAAATCGCACCAGGAGCCAAAAGAGATGTCAGAACGAAAGAACTAGGACTGACATGATGTTACTCGTCTGCAAACTGGAATCTGCTCTAAATACATGGTGAAAAATCACCAGAAGCTGATAAATGCCCAAGACAATCTATGAAATAAATTTCCTACAGTACCTGCAGTTGTTAGCAGCACTTTAGACAGTTGTTAAATAAGAGATAGTCAAAATTACCTGAATATTGCTGGGTCAGAACTTGAAAAGCTAGTCAGCTCCCAAACACAAATTTCCGAGCCAAAATCCTAGATAATTTCTTACATATGTTAAGCATTCTCCTGCCATATAATTGGTTCTTAAAATTGGTCTTCTGAAAGCAGATACAAATTCATGTAAGAGTAGAAGTTGTCAGTGACAAAAACCAAAACAAAACAAAACAAAAACCTACTTTGTGTTCTCTTACAGCAAATTGTGCAAGTCTACCGTTCATTGAAGGCATTGCATTGGCATCCCTAGGCACAACAGATGGTAGCAAAAACACAATCTATGCTGACCTGGAAGGCTCAGTTCTGCAGACAACAGGGGAATCCAGACTCCATGCCCACTGTGTGCTCTGCTTTTCCACAGCACTTGGCTTTTGAATGTTTGCTCGTTTTTACATCTCTGCTAGTGACACTTGATAGTAAACTGAGGAACAGCAAAAAGAATTGCCATCAAAGGGCTTTAGCTTGAAGCATAAAGCAAAACCCACTTGTGGCAAGCACAAAGAAAAAGCACTACACCATCAGAAATGTCTTAGTTTATATTGAACACAAGGATGAAGATTCTCCTTTGAGACAGGTTTGTGGACGCAGTGTATTTCTAGCACTACTTTGCTATTATACTGTAAAAAAAAAAAAAAAAAAAAAAAAAGACAAAACAAAACCAAACACAAAACAACAAGCACAACAAAACCCCTCCAGCAAACCAACCAACCTCCCATCATCCTGACCTGTGTTACTCAAGCTCGACCTTTCTTGGTCATACCAACAGAAAACTAGATTTTTATCCTTGAGCAACATAAAATTTGAAAGAAACAGTTCCCAGTTCCCCCCCAGTCCTCCCAAGCAATCAGTGGACTGGAGCTATTTTTGAGTAACAGAGCTCAAATCACCAACCCCGAGGAACTGGTTTTCCTTACTGTCTATCGAAATGCAGGTATCAAACCAATGTAAGTGCTTACTTCCAAATTTTCCAAAAGGAGAAACGATATGTAGCACAGGTTAGGCAAAGAGCCACTGAAAATCTTGCAATTTATGTCTCAATCCAACCATAATTTTTTAAAATGTCCTTACATGTGTGCTTTGCAGAGTCAGGCTCTCTAAATCCAGAGAGCGCTGTCTGATACTAAGTACCCTCTAGATATGTTAGTTTTAATGTTTCAGTGCCTCAGTGTCTTTCCCCTATTACTCATCTGACATAGTTTAATGATGCAAAACTACAATATACAAATACAATAAAAGCACACAAACTATAGCAATGTTTATAAGAGAAAGGATGATGGCAAACCCAGATGGATTAAAGAAGACATGCACGTGTATACGTGCACAAAACAGTTTTTAGTGAAACAGCTATTCTAAACTAAGACACTCTAAAAGGGTTTCCTTCAGGTAAACTGGAAAACATACAAGTTTTAAAACATCTCTTTTCCCCAGAAAAGGCAGCAACCCCTTCTTCTAAACCTGAAACTGTACAGCGTTTAAATTTTGCAAATTCCAGCTTTGTCTACACACGTATACATTTAAAAAAGTTTAAATGTATTGTAAATGTAATGTAAAAGTTTAAACTCTCAGCATGGCTTGCATACAGATATTTTTTCCAGTCTGGTCAAATCAGACTGATACTTGAGCTGTGGGCCTTTTCTGGAGAGGATGCGTTCCCCAGGTACCAGGTACTGCTGTGGAAGTAACTCCTAAGCAAAGTGAACTCCACCCATCTTGGTCAGCCCATTTTACAGACTCGAGCATTGGCATCCTCTCGCAGGCACTTCCCTGAGTGTGGCTGATTTTTTAGTACATTTGCCTCTAATGGAGCATTAAAAGAAAGTAGTGGAGGAAAAGCTGGGGAGCAGGTGGGCAAGGACCTATGGAGGACCTTGTCCAAAAAAGGGCAAATCATGAAAAAATGCAACTAAGGGTAATTTATAAGCACCTTCCCTTACTACTTTTGTGTTCAGGAGGACAGGAGGGCCAAGTGTATTGCAAGCACTTTGCCTCACTGCTTGCGACAGGCAGAGCTTCTCTACCTGCAAGCAACCTAACCATGTGCAGACACTGCAGTTACACAACCAATGGATTCATGCTCTGCAACAGTTTCAACAGGTCTTTTTTCTTTCCAGAGAATTTGCTGACTCAAGTACTTCTTAAGATTTTACTTCATTTCTTCTGCTTTTAAAAGACAAACATGAAGGTTTGTCAGCAACTCACCCTTCAGACAGAGGGATAGGGGAAGTGGGATGTCAACACCCTATGGGCTTAATTCACTGTGATGGACAGAAGAACTGCTTGTAAATTCACATTTTGCTGTACTTCCTGCTAAAAGGCTGAAGTGAAGCAGATGGGAGAAAGACTGCTTGTTCACCTGTAGTGTCTGCTTCGTTGGGAATCGTCTGGAAGGAAAGGAGATCGCTGGTAAGGAAGGACCATGGAGCAAACTCTTCTGAGAAAGATTTGTGTCATATAGGATGGGGTGGGCAGCAAGACACAGCAAGCAGAGCCCTTGCCATCCCACACAGCAGTGCTGGAAGCTCCTCTGGGGAGCACGGGGCCTCCTCTCGGTTGGGAGCAGAGTCTTCATCCAGCTTGGGTGGCAATGGAAAGGAGGACTCCCTGGGGACCCAGGAAGGTCAGGAGGAATTTGTGCAGCTCAAGAAGCCAGAGGAGGTTTCTGGACTAGAAGGCAGGAGTGGGGAAAGAGACTGCACCTCCCCAGGAGGAAGACTTGTTTGTGTGTGTGTTTTCAGATTGAAGATTATCACTGTATTTCAGTTCAGTTTCTGGCTAGTAGAACTGATTCCACAGACTAGGAGCCTTTTGCTGTCATTGCATATGAGGCACCTGATCTTGTGCCGAGGCAAAGCCCAGGCAGAGTTATGCAGCCATGTGGAGAAAGGCCTTGGATGCATTGCTTGCAGAAAACACTCCTGCAGGACATGGCTTGGACCAGACACTTTCTTGCCAGGCTCACTTGGCCCCAGAAAGGCCATTTACAAAGACCTTTACCTCAGACTTAGTTTCCCCTTTTGTTGCAGCACTATTACTTTTTTTCACGGCCAGGAGATGTGCTGTACGCAGCAGGCCAGCTCCCACCTCCCCCTGCTCCTGCAGGAAGGGCCGAAAATCCCCCAAATGCTGGGGCTGTGCACCCGAGTGCCTCGCCACAGGAGCAAAGACAAAAAGCCAGGCGAGTGGCCACGCATTACGGCTCCTGCTGCAAAAATGACACCCTCTGTCTCCTTTCTCTGGAAAGGCCTAATGCTGCAAAGGTGGCCCGTAATCATTAAATTATGAAAATGTAAGTTGCTGGGAGGAAATTAATACCAGGAGTGACTCGGGAAAAGGCTGCTTTTTTTGTGAAGTAATTATGAAATTAAAATTTGATCTCTCCCTGGTGATTGTGCAAAGGATACGGCTGAGGTCTCAAACACAACAATATGGCCGGGGTTTCAACAGAAGAAGCGCAGAAGGTTTCACTTGACAAAAAAGCTCAATTAAAAAATGGGGGGGGGGAGGGGAGAATGACTTTTTGTAAATTACATGAATTTGGCTAAAAGGCGTAATCAAGCAGGTTACGGCACAGGGTCTGCAGACTTCCAATTACTTTTTACAAGTTGGAATCAAGCTGTTAGGAAATGCAGCTTATCTGAATAAGACTAATAATGCTAAGCTAATTAGACCCAGCGGCATTAGCCGGCAGATAAATTCAGGCAGAAAGAGGGACAGTGTCACTTTAAATGCTGCCTTGGGATCGGTGGGAAAGCTAATGAGGAGTGTCAGTCGGGGCTGTTTTATTAGGTGGCTCTCCGGAGGATATAGCCCGAGGTTTCTGTAGCAGGGCTTCTGTGCTTGATTCAATAAATCAATTTATATTAAACGGGGGTGCAGCGCGGGCGCCTGCTTCATAAAGCTCCCGGTGGCATTTCTCAATCTGCTTACGCGCTCCTCGGCCGGCCTACCTGAACGCGCCGTCAGAGGACACGGAGCGGGGCTGCAACGAACGAGCAGCCACACTGGCAATGTTTGTTCAGTCGGGCTCACGCATTACCAAGCAAAACATGTACATTGGCTCCTGCCGTGGCACTCCGGATCCCCAATAAGTGATTAATGAGACCCTGGGTTTTGTGAGCTGGAGCCTGAACCGCAGGCCGTGAGGCAGGCTGCACAATGAAAGTAAGAGGCATCCATCCCAAACCAAATAAAATGGCTTGAAAAGTGAAGTTGCTTTTTTAATCAGATGCTCAGAGGCTGAAAGACATTCCCTGTTGGAAAAGAAAAGGGCGAGCGCAGAATAGGCTGGCGGCTTGCCAGCAAGTGGCCAATATTGACTCTAGAATAAAATGGTTTTTGCTTAGCGCCAGCCCCAGGGCACCAGCCTCGCTGCCTGGGAATAAATCACACGCGCAGCGCTTCCCCAGAAGGGGCTGGCCGTCGGGCGGCTGGTCACGTACCGCAGCCAGGCCTCTGGAGGCACAGGGCTGCTGTGAAGGGCTCTGCAGCCCCTACCGCAATGGGGCACGCTCGGGTGGAGCACGCAGTCCTATCACTCGCTGCGTCCCGGGGCTTCAGCCCACTACGCGTGGCTGGGGCTCTGCTGGGTTGAGCCGCTTTTCGTGGGTCCAGTTCAACTCTGTGCGGTCCTGGAGGGCAAAAGAAGTCACAAACAAATCAGCTCTAAAACCGGACTTTTGTCTGGGGCTCTTTTGCCTCTAAAATCTGCTGGAGTCAAAACATTGAAGCTTTGATCTGAAAACAAGCATTTAAAGAATCCTACTTTAATGAGAACAGCAGAAAGGCCACTGTTTACGTTCCAAGGAGGAGCAAAAAACTAATTTTGAAACCACAAAAGGCCAATGCCAACTGGTAGTGTCTTCTGGCTGCCTCTGGTTAAACACACTGCTGTAAGGATGCTCTGGCGCTGCAGGAGGCTGACGGAGGAACACTGGGAGAAGCAGCTTTGTGTGTACACATGCCAGTAAGGGGCACAGGAAAACAGAAAATCACCGAGCAGGTTTGGGGAAGATGTCTCAGATACATTCAGAGCAAAGCAGAATTGATCTCGCTGGTCTTATCCAAGTGTAAAGGAAAACTTGCCAACCGTGTCTTAAATGCTAAATAAAAGGAAGAGACGGAAAACACTAATTCTGTGCAGTCCTTGAAAGGAGCACAGTAATCACCAGGCCTGCTTCTTTCCCATAATCTCTACCTCTTTTAGCACTGGCAGCACTTTGCTCTCGTGGTCAGAGTCCTCCCTGACGCTTCTGTTGCCAGGACATCTCAGTGTCACCAGAAGTACCCTCCTTTCTGATACGAGCTTAACCTCTGCAAGCCACGGACTGAAAACCCTAGGCCAGAGATCCAGCTGTGAAAGACTGTTAGTAACACAGATGTCTGCCAGCAAATTACAGCTCGAGACAGCTCGGAGGCTTGTTCAGCAGGAGACACAGCTCTTAAGATGCCTTGCCAGCTGCAGTACGCGATCTGCAAGAGTTGCTCAAGCACGATGTGCTGGGGGCGAGGGTGCCAAAGGGGCAGCTCACAGTCAGCTCCCACCTAGATGGGATTTATTTTATATGTATTTAATACAGTGGATTTCCTGTCCCAAATCCCATGGGTGTGAAAGGAGAAAGGGTGAAGGGTGGGAGAGCTCGGGGGAAAAGGGAAAGGCTGGTCTCAAAGCAGTTACGGGCAGCCTGGACTAGTGATGCAGCACACATTGCTGGATCAGTGGTTGTCCTTAATGCTGTGGGGAAACTTGGCAGCTCTGCTACCACTGTGGGCTGTTGAGACAAAGCCAGTGTGGAAACTTCACAGGGAAAAAATAAAAAGGAAGAAAGAAAGAAAGAAAAAGAAAAACGAGAAAAGAAAAAAGAAAAAAAAGGCCAAATGCATTATGACAGACCCAAAGACAATAACCTTTTGTAATCCAAACGAGCTGGGCCAGCCAATTCATTGTTGAGAATCTGAAAAGCTCCAGAGCACAGGAGAAGGGTAAAAAAGAAAAAGAAAAAAAAAAGAAAAAAAAAAAAGAAAAAAAGAACTCATACGGCTTCTAATAGAAAACACAGAAAGTGTCCTGAATTTTAAAATAAAGCAGTTCATTTTCCTGAGGAAACATCACAGCACTGAGTTTTACACCCTCCCACTAAAGGATGAAGTAAGTAAGTGTAAGAGCGGCTGCTTCTTCCCGGCATCACCTGCACCTCTCTACGGGTACATGCAAACGTCAACACACAGTGAAGTCACTGACCAAAAAAAGATTCAGACAATTGATCTTCTGCATTTTAAGTGATAAAGGTTTGGCAACATAAAGGTTTGTCTCTGGCTGGCCAAAGTAGCATCTGACGTTTTCTAGAAAAGGAATATATATGCTAATTTATTTTCCGTGATAGATTTTGTCCATAGAAACAAATGGAGAACAGATATGTCCTTGGCTGCTGGACCCTGATGCACCAATTAATTCTAAGAATTAGAAAGGGAAGAAAACAAGAGCAAGACTCTTGAAGTTTTCACTTCAAGGTGGAAAACAATCACTGAAACGCCAGCCACTTCAAACTGTTACCTCTGAGGGCCCATCACGCTGGAAATCTAACATCTCCTCCACAATCTCAACCTGTAAAATTGACCCAGACTTTTGGATAAATAGAAGCAGATTGCATTTCCTCTGCTTAGGAGATCACTGCATGCAATTCAACAGAAAACAACACTTCCTTGGGCACACACCCTGAGAGAAGAAATGGATCCTTGTTTAAAAGGACTCTGATTTAAATAAATCTTACGATGACAGAGCAGTTCAGGACAATGAAATGGTGAGAGAATCAAACAAAGAGGTAACAGATACGCTAGCTGTGGGGTACAGAACAGCTAGAAGATTCTGATTCTTTTATTTAGGACAAGAGTGCAGCCCCTATTTTCCAATTCCTGCCAGAAGTCAAAAGGAACAGCAGGGAGAGGTAGCATCATCACAGTCTCCACATGCTTTTGCTTGGCAGAGGCCGCCTGGGAAAACACTGAGGTGAATTTAGTCTTGAATTTTCAAGTCACAGTTTAAGTATTTGTTCTGGAACATCTACTTACAGCTAGGTATATTTGTGTTAAATCAGTGATAATCTTTGCACTGACCATATTAGAATCTGTAACTGGATCAACGTGTGTCCCACACTTCAGGAAATTCAGAAAAATCAGCAGGAAAATCAACTCATTTCTCCCCCTTGCCATATGTTAGGGTTAAAAGAGTTCACACACCAGGAGTGAAAAACAATACATCAAATCAAACTGCAATCCATTTAGACTTACCCAATCTTCTACTCACTATTCCACATTTAAAACATGTTCCTTCTTATTTATCTTTCTTCTAACGCCAAACAACACTAGTTGTGCAATAACCATTCTGAATAAGTGCTATGCACAGATTCACAAATAAGGCATGCAGAATTATCCTTTTGTTCAATTTTTAACCATTCCAACCTTGTATGCACCCCAACATCCTGCTCGCAAGCCGAACTTGCGCTGCAGTTACTGACATGGCTCTCAAGTTCATTTGGAATGTCTACTGTGCAAAAATACTTATTTTTCCCACGTCATCCTTTACTTGCTATTTATCAATGCTAAATTTGATCACTGTGATGCCCATTTGTGTAATTTGTTTAAATCTTCTCAGTTCCTCACAGTCCTTCTTGCTTATTAGTAGAAGGGCTGTATCACCTGCAAATACTGCAACTTCAACCATTCTAACCACATTTCCTTCTCAGACATCTAAGCAACTGAGGAAAAGCCAAAACAACTCCCATGAACCTGAACAAAACCTCTTTGCCTTCCAACTAGTGAAAGAATTTTGCTCTTACCCTCCTCTTGGCCCATGATAACTACTGTAGCTCTCCCCAAAATCAGTTGGGTGGTTTGGCTTTTTATCTTTTTTTTTCTTTTTTTTCTTTTTTCCTATTTTTCCCCAATAGCTTCTCACATCTTGAAAAAAAGCTTTTGGAAGTCTACATGAAGCCATTTTTTTCTGATGTCTTCAGAAATGCATGAGTTTGACAAGAAACCTCTCCCTTTGCAGAAACTGGAAGACTGTCTCACAATCTTCCAAATACTTTACTGTTCAAGTCCTCAGTTGAGGCAATGTTCTCATTTTGTTCCTATTCTTTCACTCATGCCTGTAGCCTATTTAAAATGTGCAGCCATAATTTCAGGGAGAGATTAGGTATTTCTACTAGCAGCTGTTCAAGATGATGGACAACGCTGGTTATTCCCAGATTAGCATGTTCTGTACAGTACAAACACTCCAGATTATATTATAAACTTAGGTCATTATTCTGCCATTAAAACATCATTATATTTATGGTCTGTAAAGTATCGGACAATCAGAAGCATGTGGAGTTGTAGTTATTTGTGTACATCCAAGTCTCCAAACATACAAGAGCTCAGGTGTTTTTACCCCCTCCATCTTTTCCTTTTCTGAATGAACATTTTCTAAGGATGCTAAAACGTAAACAGCAAGAAAGTAACGGCCATTTGCATACACAGGGCCTGTTCCTTTATAGGTTGTATACACAGTACTCAACAACAAAGAGTTGGGCTTTGTTAAGTGAAAATCACTTAAGAAGGAGCCTCTTGAGCTGACACAAAACAATTTAACCCAAGACAAAAACCTCATCACTCTTCTTGTCGATACTGTTCATTCAAGCCTTTCATTTTCGGATGGCTATGACTTCTATTCAGATAGGTCCACCTCTAAAACAGTTCCTGAAGGGTTACCCAAATCAGGTGTCAGCTGCGCTGGAGCATGGAAGGCAGCTCTTCCCTTCTGCAAGCACTCCTTGGCATGCAAAGACACGGTGGCCCACTGATCCAGATTCTGTAAGAAGCTACTTGCAAGATTGGAGAGTTGTTCAGCTTTCATGAATACCCCCTGGCATATCTTCCCCTTTAAGTGTTTGCTCTGCTTTGAGTGCTCACACGCTAAAATGAACTGAGGTCCTGGCTGTGGAGGGAGGTCAAGTCATTTCAAATGTGAACTTCTAAAAGAAAAATACATCTGAAAGAAGAAAATACCTTTCCTTATAATACACAGGTGTATACCTCCACCTTTGATGCAGTTTAATCAAAGATGCATACAAAACAGGCATGGGTAGGGGAGAAGATTGACCCCATGCTGAGAAGGGCACATCCTTACCAGCCAGTCATGTTGAAGTCACGGTAGAGCATCCTTTTTCCAACTTCCTTGCGCTGCACCCTCCGTGGAAACTCTAAATGTGTGAACTCATTTCCCAGCAAGTGGGGCTGCATGTAAGCCTGTGGGCAAAAACCAAGCCACAGATACCACATGAACAACACAAAACAAGACATCATCTATTTTTAATGAGATAGCATTACCATCCTTTCTCACTCCCTTCCCACACACTTTTATTTTTTTCCTTTTTAAACAAGGAAGACGACAAGCTCTGCTTTGTGAGGTGCACATATACCAGTTCTCACAATAACTGGTGTCTGGCAGTAGCCCGACTGGGAGTAGTCCTCTGTCCCTCAAAACCCCTCAATTTCTTCTCAGTGCTTCTCAGCATTTGGGATCTTTGAAGTATGCATCATCCACTGGCCCTGAAGGAGTCTGCAGGGCTTTGTAAAGCACAACATCTCCTTTTGCAGGTTGGTGGCCTGAGAGAATGACTGGACAAAGGACAAAGCCATCGAGCAAACGGAGACTTGGAGGGATGCATGTAGAAAGGAGCTCAAGCTATTTGACACACTGTGCACCTATGTTGACAACACACACGACCTAATGTTACTCCAACGCTTTAATTTTCACTGTCTCCAGAAAAAATGAGCAATGGTTCTGCTCCCTTTACCTTCCTAGCCTGCTGCACCCCATTGCTCGGACTCTGCAAGTAAATGTGAATTGCAGAGCACTTTATTTTTGGGTTTTCTAAAAACTACTTCCTTCATACAGGATATGATTAAAGAAAAGCAGCGACTGATGTTTTTGACAGTGTGAACATTCGACCAGTGATGCTGCTGTCCCTTCTGGTGTACTGCTCTCCAGATGCTGGGGGGCCTCCTCAGTGGAGCCGAGCCCAAGGCCTGCGTGGCTCAGAGCTGACCGTGCTTGAGAACAACAGGAGGCAGCTTCAGCTCTTTGTCCACCGCACACTTTTATACACAGATCACCTGACACAATAGGTTAATCCTTAATCATACTGTATTTCTTCCTTCTGAAATGAACCTCACTCGTTTTTCTTTAACAAATGAATAAACAATCCCTCCTCCCCCTCCCCCCAAAGCCACGCCATGAGTGAGCTTTTCTGAAGATACAGTTAAATTGGCTACGGAACCAAAAAAAAAGTTGCATTTCTTAACCTTTCTGCAGATAACTCTTTTTCCTTAGCCAGCCAGTTAAGGCAATAACGTCTGTCTTATCTTCAGCAGCAGCTGCCATCGGGGCAGACCAAATGAGCATGCTTTAGTTGCTGGGTTTGTCATAAATCTAGCGCTCATCAAAGGTGAGCAGCAGGAAGCAGTGGAAGCCCTTATTGATCTACCTGGCAGCTATCATGCAGATAGTTCACAATAAAATATTTCCTGCATTTCAGGGCTGAACCTGCTCCCACTCAATTTAATAGGAGTTGGATCAGGCTCAGCGCATGGCAGCGCTAACCGTCCATCAGCCTGTCCCCGCTCCTTTCGCCAGGCATCCTTTCACAAAACACCTCCCAGCTCTGCTGAGTCGGGACCGAGGGAGATGCTGTGTAGCTGACAAGATTGGATTCTGCTTTCAAGAGGCAGCTTTCAAGCACACAAGTGTGATCTTGACATTGTGATCCCTTCCCGAAACAGGAGCTCCATCAGATTATTTCCATGTGCAGTTAAGGGCATTTTCCCTCTGCAATCTACAGGCACCCAGGGTTCCCTCCCCCACCCAAGTATTTGTTTGAAGGGCCCTCTAATTGGATCGCTGCTTCTCAATACAGAAATGGATGAGAAGCACTACTGACTTTTGAGTGGCCTCTCAGTATTAGTCCAGATGAGGCTTTCCATACTTCCAGAACTTTGGGTTCCTTATTGACAAGCGTATGTAAACTTTGATTTCATTTTTTGCTCAAGCTGCAAAGGAGTTGCAACATCCCTAATGATGTATGTATTGCAACGCACAACAGAGCTGCATTTTTAATATTTCTTCTTTCTAATCTATGATTTTGTAAAAAAATGAAGCCAACAGTCTGCTTAGAAAGTGCAGTTCAGTTCACTTTTGAAAATGCACAGCCTATCTTGATTAAGTCATTACAGGCCACTTCTAGCTAAAGACTGGTGTCATCTACCTACAAAAAAAATAAGCCTTACTTAAAGCAAAAAACCTCATACCTGAAATCAAAAGCTATTTAACCCTTAGATTATGAGATTACTTATTAGGCTGGATCATAGGTTCAGAAGAAATAAAGTTACAGGCTTTTAGCATTTTTCCCCTTGAAAACAAGAATTTCATTATTGAAAAGGGAAAGCGATTGGGAGAGACTGCATTTCATAAAGATTTACTCAGATGGAAAGTCTGAGGTCACAAGTGAAATAAGATTAATAAAGCTGGCAGAGTTACCAGAGGACTGCTAATGTTCAAATAAGATTTCTCTTCCGCAGCCAAGCCTCAATGCTTGATTTACAATCTAGGGATCTTAACTTGATTCTAATATTTTTGGCGTCAGTGGAACAGAGGGAAAAGAGCAATTTGGAAGCTTCTGGTGCTGTGAACTGAATTCTTATGTGAAGAAATTCATTTTTGGGGGAGGTATTTTTTAATTTTTATTCTCTTTTTAACAGTTATTCTTGATGTTTCACTGGTAATTCTGCAGAGAAAAGAACGATATATTATAAAACGCAGCTCTGACTTTCAGTAAAGTTTGTTGAGAACTGTTCTCCAATTACTACAAGGCAGGGCTCTTCTCCCTTTCACCAACCAAACTATGCTGAACCAGAATATAAATAAAAGCAACTCTTTGAAAGTCTACAGGTCCTTCAAGTAGATACATAAGCAGACACTAAGAAATCCTTTGAACTGATCAAAAGAGAAACAAAAACAGTAAGTTACCTAACTACCAGAATTTCAGCTGTGATGAAGCACCACATTTTCTACTTTTCATTTGTTTAGTCACCATTTGTAAAACCTTCAGATTAGAAACATCATCCAGAGAACGTAAAATGTAATAAAAACAGTGACCGTCAAACACTTTCTATATCCTTACGAGGCATGTTCAGACAACTTTGTTATTCTGTGTTATGAAATGGGAATATTTTCCATCATTTTTCTTTTAGAAGCTGTTACAGTTTTTTTGGCATAAATCTGGCACAGCCTGTATCATATGTTTGGTACTCAGCCATTTTATGGTGTATTTTGTGGCTGGATGTATTACATTCAACATTAGCTGTACGAAATGGAGTCTGCTCAGGGAAATATTAGTCACGTTTCTTTCAAAAGACCATTTACTTCCTGCTGTGTTTCCTAGTGCTCAGCAAAGCAAACATGAAATTAAGATAAACCTAGACTTACACACTAGTATGCTTGTTAATTAGGTCACAGGGAACATTGTACGCACCTTATTGTACTATGCAAGTCTCTTTCCCTCACCCCTCTTCCAGCTCCTCTGGCATGTGCAGCTCTAGGACATCACTGGCACTAGTAGTTTCACTGCATTGCTTGGTATTTTTAGGCTTACTGTTTTCCCATGCATCAGCCATCCTCTTATCGTATCGTGCCATTTTCTCCTGTAGGACATTCTACTACCTGGGAATACCTCCCACAACCACAGCACAACACATCCAGAGGTTCTCCAAATTACTCAGCCAGTACCATATGGCCAGATTCTTGTTGAGCCAAACGGTGATAACTAAAGGAGGTGGTGCCAGAAGAAAGGAGGAAAAGTGGGAGCTGAATCCATCCCTGGATTGGTCCTCTCCTTGTTACAAAAGGCCATTCTATAAAACCACGTGCAGCAATGACATCTCTGAAGTGTGACTTCGGTAACTAACAGAAATACACCCATCTGCAATATGCTCATTCATCACTCATTTTAACGCTTTTTCCAAGGGGATAAGTAACAAAATCTAAGCCATTTACTGTTGCAATTTAGACTATCATGACTGAAATTAATAGCGTCCTCAGAACATAAAACGAAAATTGCCTCTGGCACTCGTTGCCTGTACAACTGCTGCACATACCAGAGCAGCTCCCAGTCAATACTGCATTTGGTTCTTTCTCAAGATGTACGGATATGGAAAGCCAGAGCCTTCCCTGAGCAGGCACTGTGCAAATTCTTCTGCCAGAGTGCCAAACAGAACACAAAGACCTCAAAATTCAAAACAAAAGGAGGATTGTGAACGCCTGAGGGTGGAAGAGAAGCAGTGTGTGCCCTGACCCTCTTTGGGAAGCCAAAGAGCCAAGGGGATACTCATGGCAGGTCGTCCATCATCCCACAGGAGGCACTGAGGAGCTGTGTGCTGGCCTCCCACTGCAAGGACAGGGTGCAGGTGGAGATGTGAAGATGAATGCGCCCAGAGTTGCTCAAAGGTCGGAGTGACTGCGCAGTGACCTTGTTCTTTCGAAGCTGCCATGGCAGAGGCCTATGTCTGGGGTCACTTGCATTAAAACACGAGCTGAGTAAAGAAAGCAATTGTTTTCCCCTCATTTGTTCAACCAGCACTATTTGGAACTCAGGTATGTGTAAGACTGGGCGGGAGGGTTTTATACAATGATACTTTCATGACTGAACAGCTCGTTTCCTGAAGATTTCCTTGCATGTAGAAGTTGAGGCCCAGAAGACGGAAGAAGAATGCAGAAGTCACCAGTTAACCTAAACCAACGCCTTCCGTGGCTGAAGTACTCAACAGGCACTAAAGGCAGAGGAAGGCTTCTTCAGCCTGCCTATGCTAACAGTATCTCCACAGGCTGCTGCCGTTCAGGAGCCTGCCTGCTGCAAATTCATACCCTCCGTTTGCCTTCACAGCAACCTCCCTGCATAGACAAGCCCTGAGCAGAACAGTATCTCTGCATTTACCAAGTAAAATATTTGTGTTAAAACGATTAAGCAACTTTCTTCCGATTGTTCAGCAAGAACAGTGCAATTTGTTTGGAACGGGGAAACTCAGCCTTAACTGCAAATAAGAAAATAAATCCAAAGCAAGGCACTTTCGGGTAGGAACAACAAGAGATACGGAGAGCAGAACAACAGGAGAGTAAGGGGACAGCCCTAAGTGAGTAAGGGGAGATCTTTGGGGTGTAATCAATGGGACAGATGCAAGAGCGGAATGTAACATTACAATGTAGAGTAATGTTTATGCCAACCTTACAAAGATATGGGGGTCTTTTTTTTTTTTTTTTTTTAAATAAAACTAGAGTAAAAATGTTACTAACAGAATGCTGTGTTTGAAATTATCTCTGATTTTGTTTCACGCTCTTGCTGCCTTGCATGTATTTTCTTTGAACATGATATCCATAGTTCTGGCATATTTGTTACATATAGAAACAAAACAAACAAAGAAAGGTAAAAAAAATCCAAAGGAAACAGCAGAAATGCTTTTCACATCAGCTGCTGTTTTCAATATAAGCCAGAAAGGACATCAAAAGAGAAAAAGATTCCTTGTAGGCAATGCTTTATCTCGTATTTCTTACAGAAGCACCAGACTTCCTAGATACTAAAGATACCTTTTATTTTAAAGGCAAACAAATTATTTTAAATGTAACTGGAGTGTAAATATTTATTAGGCCTCTTTTCCATTTGGTTTACTGAATATAAATACTCCCAAAGTAGCACTTCCTCTGAAATTTTCAGCTTCAGGCCAGTGAATCTGACTAAAAACTAAATGTGACGGTTGTAGAAACCTTTACAAATTTCTTTAAGATCTTCCACCACCATCTTCAGCCACTGGCACTTTGTCTTGTCTCAAACTACAGTGCCTGGGCCAGGCTGAAGATAAAAGACACCTGAAGAACAGAGAATGCCACCAGCCTTGGCCTGTCCACCTTGCTTCAGACAAAGCTAATAGTGAGCCTGCCTTGGCTTAAGCTTGAATTTCTAGAAGTTAAAAGCAGGAGACCAGAGGAAGCAGAAAAGAAATCTCTTGGACACGTTAGGAATGGCATTTTGACAAAGAGCCACCCAACTTCAACCAAATGATCCGACTGTCAATGAAATACTTGAAAAACAACAGGATTGTCTGCATGAAAAAGAACGTGAATTTTGACTTATGTTTCTTGGGCAGCTTGTCAGCCAACATGACTTGGTGTATAAAGCATCCTGCATCCCCTCGGGTAGTCGCCCTGTCACAGCTTTACGGGTGCTCCAACATTACGCAAAACTTGTCTTTCTTCCCCCATCCTATGCTGCAGTTACTAACACCCGCTCAGATCACCTCTGCGTTGGACTTCTCTACTTGAGCTGGTTCTGTTGGCATACTATTAGAGCAAATGAATAAACCCCTGCAATACTGTCCACATGTGCGCGTAGAGCACTTTGTGGTATTTTATACTGTCACAAAGTAAACACTGGGATGTACTGAAATACCTCTGTGGCTTGTTAGTTGTGTGTCCGAGCTCTCATTACCCGGCACCAATGAGCTGCTTAAGGTCGGCAGCTGCACAAGGCACATAAGCACAGCCATGCCAACCAATGGCCTCTACAAAAGAGGTAAGACTTCTTTCACCAGGATTTGCATTGTCAGGCTTTTCTGCATATTTACCGATGGCTAAAACACACATACACGCATAGTCAGCCACTAGTGTTCAGCACACGTGATCTTCCACAGAGCCCCAGTAGTTCAGCTGCATGTGTTTTTTAACCTCAGATGTTCCTGGGCAATGCTCATCATCATCAGCACCTGATTTGGATCTGCAGTCTCTTACCAGATACTGAAGTCGCTGGCGTTCAGTCTCTGGAGTGAATTCTGAAGACATTGGAATGACTTCACCATTTCGGATTATTATAGCCCTGTAGGAGTAATAGAGCATCATTAGTAGAAGGAGGGGAAAAATGTAAAAACACACAGAAAACCACGGGGTAGGGTCAGGCTCTTATTCTCTTCAGAGTCACAGTAAAATAAAGCCATTTCTTTTCTACCAAAGTTCTCAACAGACAGAATAACAATTCCTGCCGTGCATCCTTTAGGCTGGGTAACAAAGTATATTTGTATATGCCAAGATCATTTCAGAGCACACAAAAACATCTAAGCAACAAAGGCAAGAGTTATTTTCGTTGATGTCTACTGGGTATCCTTATTAGTGAAATGCAGACACCCAGAGGAGATGCTGCAGAATCACTGATTGCAGAACAACTCTTTGCAGGTTTTAATCCCAGCTGGGGCTGACACTGTCTGAAGCACTGGCTTCAAATGACTCATGCGAGCACTTTCCAATTATTGATTGGTCATATGTCATGTCAGAACATTTCTTCTCCAACAGCAAATGGAAATGGAAAAGCAAATCCAGTTTAACACAAATTTAACTAGCTACCTGCCAAAAGCAGACAGGTAATGGAATGACTATAGATCAGTGGGCAGATTTCACATGTACTTCTGCAAATGGCAGAGAGCAAATGCTCTCAAACACCCGTCTCTTGCCTTTTACTCTGCTTTGTTGCAAGCAAAACATGGCC
This sequence comes from Oxyura jamaicensis, assembly GCF_011077185.1. NCBI lineage: Eukaryota > Metazoa > Chordata > Aves > Anseriformes > Anatidae > Oxyura > Oxyura jamaicensis. Next base: position 34,819,972 of record NC_048893.1, read on the forward strand.
TGGTCCTTCCCTGGTGTATTTCCACTAGCTGGAACACAGTTAAGCGGAGGTAAAATTTATGCAGCGTTCCTCCTGCATTTATTGGTCAGATATTGACTCACAAAATTGTATTGCTTTATCTATTATTTGCACAGTTCTGTAAGTATAGCAATGCTTGGTGCTTTCGAACAGCTGGATGAACCCTCTATCATCCCAAAGATTTTAATACCTGATTTGGAGCTGTTTCTCTACCATCAGTTGATTAATTCAGTGTTTGGGTAACAGCAGCATGCCTCTTGAATTCGCACAGAATTTGCTGTGGATTAAGCAAGTAACTGGCACTCAGATTCCAGTTTCTGCATGTTTTCTATTATCTCCTTTGTGTGCTCTTTTAGTCCTGTTGATGTGATATTTACATGCTAGCTCACTTCTCTGGATAATTTGATCAATTTGCTGGTATTGCTTCATGCCAGGTATTCAGATGCCATTGCAATGCAACCCAGGAATATGGTAGGCACGCAAACACTAAAAACTTTAAATCTTTGAAGTCAAAACATAGGCATCTTGAGAAAACCAGCCCTGATACAACCCAGCCTTGCAAAACCAGCAGCACTGCCATGGATATCATATTGGACTAACACAGACTCTGAATGATCACCTAATATTGCTAGTATGCAAATGGTAGGAGCATTACCACACAGGAGAGGAACTGCTCACATTTCTTGAGATTCACGTGGCAAAGAACAGACAGGTACAGGACTGAGCTGCACTGGCAGAGGTGGGAAAAGGCTCCAGTGCTGAGGGGAAAACAGCTCTGCTTTGACAGGTAACAAATTTACCACTCCTGGACTTGCAGCACTCCCTTGCAAATGATCATTTTGCAAATTAGAGGTGGCAAGAGCATAAACCTACACACTGCAGGCTCCCACTGGCCCTCCACTGCTACAATTAAAAACAACGTTGCATGCTTAAAACAAGACAGACATGGTGGCTGTAACTCATTAATTTATTTAGAGAAATTTGTGCAGAATTTTTGATGGAAATCCCTCTTTATGGAACCTGAATGCATTACAGGCTTACAAAAACGTCAGTTTGAAGGTTTGCTGATTTTTTTTTTCCTGTTTTTAACAGCACATTCGGATTTCTGAGACAGTCCTTTAAAACTGAATAAAGACCACCACCACCTTTTCTGCAATATCTTTGCGTTTATTTTTGCGGTTCTTAAGGTATTCAGATGTGAATCAGGCTCATTTACCCAACGACAGTGGCATGTTTCATAGGCAATTTGACTGGAGTTAAGCTTCGACTTGGAGGGACCGTGGGTTTAGTACAGAGTAAGCACTCTGGCAATAGCCTAGGCTGGACTGATCAAAGGAGCTGATCAGACGTGAACCCAATTTTACATACTAGCTTAAGAGAGTCATAAGGAATCTGTCGAGCCTGTGCTTGTCTGAAAGAGCTAGAAAACACACAGTGACCTAACTGCTAGCATGTCAACCTAATTGTTAAATTATCCTTTGCTTCCCCTTTAATCACTATTTCATAGGAAATCTGTATTTTAAAGACCGCTGAAGTCTGGGGTTCAGCCTTTTCTTTGTGCACACTGACACACTTCCTATATATGCTGATGGCTATCATTCTCACTTCTACGGGTAGAATTGGGCCCTCAGGGACCAACATCATATAAAAAGCAATTCAGAGGCGAGTGGGTCAACCTTTCATGGCTCAACTTATTTTCACTAGAAATTGCAGCCACCTGGGACAAAAAGTACAACCCGGCACCGAAACCCTTTGCAGGGGGAAATAAAGCAATGATGTTGATACGTGATTAAATAGAGACTCGGTTTTATGTTTTTCATTAATGCTTTCAGCAGTTAGATTTTATTCAACTCAAAAGTTACAGCTGCTCATAAGAGTCAAGTGATTTGATCTGAGGAGTTAAACAGCCCCAGATATTAGCAACGGGAGGGACACAGACGTACATATACAGGTCGCTGCTCTGAATTCAGCTCTGCTGGGCTCGTTATCCTGTTAGCAGTCTCGTTAACTTTCCACACCAGCTGCTTAGTAGTTTCCTGACAGTGAGGGATATTTCTGACCGTCTACATGACAAAAACGGACGTATTTGTTGGCAGCCTCACTGCAGAGGCCGGGTGTGAAAGCCTGGCCCAGGAGCTGCCGCACTCGGTGGGATTTTTCCCCGTGATTTAAGAGGTGCCGAATCAGTCCCTAATTGGGCTCGGAGACCGAAGTGCCCTTCCAGTGACCTGGCAATGACAGAGCTGGAGCAGTGAGGCTGCCAAGTGCAGTCTGAAGGCTTTTCCCATGGAGCAGCCTCCAGAGCCCCACATCAGTACCACAGAGGGAGCCTGGTGTCGAGAGCAGCCCAAGAGCTGCTGTTGAACACCCGCTCTACGTAGCTCTGCAGAACAATTAGTTTTGGCTTTACGCTTCCTAATGGACCAACAAGCAACATCGTGTTATGTGGACATTGCTGCTACTGCCACGCATGAAAGATGCATGCGTGCCATGGAATAGTGCTCTGCAAGCATTTAGCTCCCCGTGCGTCGTGGAAGTACGAGTGTATTATTTCATACCAGAATAAAGCTGCCCTATTAAACTGTCAAAAATAGCTATGTAGGAAGCCAGAAAACTTGAAGAGAGGCAGTGCTCAGGGAGCATCTGATTCTGCCATGTTTAATGGTGACATTTTAATTTCAACCACACTGGTGAAACACATTATAGCACGGCCACAGGGCAAGCCTGCCAAAGGAAGCCGGATGATTCATGTTTGCAGGGAACAAGCATGTCAACACTAACAAAATACTCTTTGATGACAAGGTTACTTCAGCGCCATACCAATCATTAATTTATATCAGTAATGAAGAAGTAATAAAAAAAAAAGCACAAAAGTGTTTTTGGCAGCAGAGGAGGCCAGGAGTCACAGATCTGCAGCCCTGGGTGCACTGCCCTCCAAGCTCCGTGGCTTTGACGCCTTCTCCATGTAGCATCATCTCAGGGCGAGCAAAGGGAAACTGTTCTTAACAGCCTCCATGTCCTCACAGCTCACGTCAAGCACTTTTTGATCATTTCTAAAAACTAAAAACTAGGGATTTCACCAAGTCCACCCCCCTCTTTTGAATTTAGCTACTTAATGCCCAGCGCAGGGCACCACACGCAGACCACAGGGCTGCACTTGCCCTGGCACTTCATGGACACGTGCACCACACACAAAACAAAGTACATTCACCAGTTTGAAACTGGTAAATATTCACAGGAAATAGGAAAACATTGGGAAAAAAAAAACAACCAAAGTAGTCTAAAATGGAAGAAACAATCTGATTTTGTATCTCTTTCCTGGCTGTTTCACTTTGAGGATTTTCTGATTTGGAAAATGCCTGCCCTTAACAACAATGTGGAGCAAGAGATGTGCCCAGGCTTCAGTGTGTGAGACGGGGCTGACAGTCACAGTGAAGTCTGCAGCAGGCTACACCCAGCAAGTCTCACACATGTGTAAAGAAACGTTATGAGCTTAAAAGGCTGCATGAAAATCTGCATAAAATGCTACATTTATCTTTTAGATCAATAACTACACAGTCCACAGTGCACAAGTAAGTAATATTCTGAGTATATCAGCATCTTAGGTATTTACTTACTTTCTGTATTCAGATTTGATACTTTAAAACAATAAGTGGTGCTTTAGTATATAACCCCCTTTGAAAATAGGTGGTGAGTGAAAACAAGCAAAGAGTAAAAATCTGCCACTGTGCTGTAGTGGAGCTTTCACACTCAAGACAGAGCAACAACACACAAGCCTAGGGAAAATATCAATACATCAATTACTTTTGCATCTTTAACATGGATAAAACAGCCACCCCTCCTTCAAGCAAGCAGGGTTGGTTGTTGTTTTCCTTTTTTTTTTTTTCTTCCTTTCTTTTGTGAAGAACACAATCAGCTAAGAATTGCACAGCATCCTTTCTGTGTTTCTTATGAGAAACAAACAGAGGGAAACTCATACATTTTAGAGGAAGCTATTGTTGGTTACTCTCACTTAATCATACAGGGAAAGAAACACTTTAGTGAACAAGGTCAAAAGTGTAATTTCACTGCTGTCATGGGCCCATTGGGATTCTGGTGCTCAAAACAAAGAGGCATCTCCTACTGTTAGGAGTATTCAGGGGATGCCCTGATTCCATTACACACTTTTCCAGCCAAAAATGATTTGAAACGCAACATTAAACTGCACATTCCTACAACCGAGGATAAAAATCTGGTAAAGGTGACAAAGAGAGACCATTTGGAAAACCCTTTTTGACAGTGTATATCAATTCCGAGCCACAGGGAGGATGTATCTGTTTTGTCAAAAGGTGTTAAGCATTGTGGATTCGGTGCAGATGAAGCAGAAGTGTCTGGGCTGTCTGGAGAGGTATTAGAAATGTGTCAATGGAAAAGAAAGAGGGATTAAACTGACAGAAAGAATAAGGCAGGGTTTTATTACATTCAAAGATGGAACCAAGCAGTAGTTTTAATTAGGTAAGTCACAAAATAGCTGAGGAAAAAGAAATATAAATCCTGGTACTGTGGAATTGGTCTAGGTGGGTGCTTGTTTACTACAGTAACTAAATGCGTGCACTTAAAGAAGCCGAGGAAGCACAATGCTACTGCCGGGTGAGCTTCAAACTGGTTTTGTTTATTTATGTTTTCTTAATTGCTACAAAATGAAAGAGGAGTGATGATAAAAAGATTCAACATAATGCTCACCTCCTCTATAAATTCAATTAAGAACTTCACCGTTACGAACAGCTACTATGGTTACTGCTGAGTTTTAATACCTTCAGCCCTGGCACCTTGGTTTCACTTACTACTACCTGGATCGCTCTCCTTAGTCCCACGCAGAATCATTTCCCATGTTTACTTCAAAACCAGGTGAACAAATACTTCATTGCATTGGCCATAATCATGGAACTATAGTGCAAAGCCCTTAAACAATTTCCTTAATTCTGTGCATTAAGTCAGGCTGGGGATAGTGACACAAGCCATTATACAATGTTTAGCTGGTATTAAAACTGGTCCCAGTGATGACATATCCATCACCATAAAACGCAGAGGTGAAAGCAGCAACCCTCAGCAACACGAATGGCAAAACATGCAGCTGCCTCCCACCTGTGACCCCCAGGGTACGTTTCATATATGCCTCGTTCCTACTTTGCATCTCTACCAAGAAAAAAAACAAGGAACAAAACAGGGAGGGGGTACAACTACTAAAATGGCCTCTGTCCTTATTTTCCATCTATTGCCACACAGTCCTGCCACCCTGCTTTCTTCACATTTCTCAGTGTAAACATCAGGCTGTCCACAGCTCCCTCAAGCTCATAATACAAGGAACTTAGGGGCTGCACAAGGGCAGGGTTAAAACAATTACCTAAACCAGTGTCCTTTGGCATTCCCTGCAGGAACCACGAAGAACCCTCCCAGGCTTTTTTAAGGCCCTCTAAGGCCATGAGCCCTCCAAGCAGCCGGGGTGGCCACCTCAGCAGCACTGGTGTCCAGCACAGCTGTGCTCTGGGAGGACGTCAGTGCTGGGCTTCCACGGGTGTTGCATCCAAGGGCCCCTCTTTGTTTCCTTGCACCAGGACTGAGCCAGCCGTGCTGCACCACCCTGGGGTGCTACAGGCATCTCCTCTTGCTTTTGCAATAAACATGGAAAGATGTTATAAAATTCAGTTTCTGTAAGAAACCTTGGGAGTCATCTTTCAGAGGCACTGTACCAGCAAGCGAGCTGCTCCTGTAGCACGTTTGTAGGGCTTTATGTTGTTTCCAGTTACCTGACTCATTGTCTTTACATTTCTAATACTTATTTGGTGATTCCTGTGAAGGTCTCTGGGAAAAATGGGAGTGCTGATACACCCTACAGCCACTATTTTGGTGGTCTGGTTGTACTAAACAATTGTATTATTTTTAATAAAGGATCAAGACTGGGCAAGTAGAAACTAATTCTCAAAGCAGGACAATATTCATAGATTTCCATGGACGTGTTTACTCCTCGTTTATACCAGCAGCCGAGCCAGTCAGCATCTTCCTTACTGCCACTAAGAGCAATAAAAATCTGAATTTTTAGGGCTCTCCCATTCCATCTTGTGTATTCAGCTAATTTAGTAAGCAGATTTCCAACACCTGGCTGCCTCCCTCTGCCCCATATATTGCATCCAGTCGCGAGAGGCACTTGGCCGTCACCAGCACTGTTACTAAACTTCTTCAGCTGTTTCTGCATCACTGCTCACTCTCTGTTTTTAAATTAAATCTAATACTGGGCTTGCAGGATGTCCAGAGCAGACAGCCTGGAGATGACATACTGCCTGGTGATTTTTGACCCCTGGAGCTCAGAGACTCTTTGGCAGGGTGTACCTCCATTCCCAGGAGATTCTCCCTTAAATTCCCTGCTCTACTTTAGGTCCTCATGTGGACTGCTTCTCTGAGCCAGTCTAAGTGTGGAGTTGTTATTATTAGCAGTTGGCTAATTATTAGCAGTCAGCTTTATTAACAGGGTTTCATTTTAGGGCTAATTACACTTTTTTAATATTCCTCCCATCAGTAATGTGATGGTGTTGGCTAACTGTATGTGATTTCTTTTCCTTTTTTTTTTTTTTTGTTGTTTAATTAGGAAAGTAACTTTTATTATTGAAATATCTATCGGTGGTGCCTTTGTATGTCTACCTATACACATTTACCTTGTACTATTTGCTACTCCGGTACCAGTAGCATGGCCCCAAAAGCCACCTAACTGCACTAAAACATTCTGTAATGAATTGCAAGTACTTTCTTGTCACTCATCTGAACGCACTGATTTTCCAGCAGCCAGAAAGCCATTACAAGCCAGTTTGCAGTGAGAGGACACTGCTAGCCCACAAGAACTGCCTGCCAATGGTTCCAGCACGCTTACACTGGAGATTTGCTGCCCTCATGGGATTCATTTTGCCTGTGATGATTTCAGTGTATTCTTCATCTGAACACCACCAAGTCCAGGGTCGCAGTGACGATAACACCACCACATTTCTGCACCGTGGCTGAACGTGCCACCCGTTATTCGGGTCATGCCAGGGAGATGAGCAAAGCAGCGCAGTCACATTTCTGTGACCAGCTCGGAGCCTCGGGACCGGTATCTGTGGAATCAAAGCTTGTTTCTCTGCTGTCCAGGATATCACATTCATCTCCAGGACGAGTTACTATGGCAACTAAACCTGGGCTTAGGGATGAAGGCACCGCTGTGCAAGCCAGTGCTTGCTTTGCCAGTAATATGGCTGGGATACAGCTGACCACAGAAGATGGAAGAAGTACAGGCTTTTTTTTTTTTTTTTTTTTTTCCTACTGTTCAGCAATTTACCATTGAGGATGTCAGAATGATTATAGCCCCTAAAGCATTGCATTTACTTTGATTTCAGCTTTTCTGCTATCCTAACTTAGCAACAGAACCTTCCAATACATTTCCGACCCCAGGAGACCACGCAAGCCTCAGGTGCTCCCCCTGGCTCCCCTCCTGAGGTGTGGATGGGACCTAGAGGTGCAAGGTGCCCAGCCTGCTTGGCATGCCTTGGTGCAGGCCATGTAACACAGGAAGCAATAACCCACGGGTCTCTGTCGGGTTAGCTAAAAAGGCACAGATTAGAGAGATGTTTCTGATCGCAGCTCCGTGAGCTGGGACATGTGGATTCTGCTGTACTCCTTACATCGTGAGCTGCCTGGACTCAAGATCACAGGCTCTTTATGCGTCAGCATGGTACCAGTAAAAGAGTGGTTAAAATTATGCCTCAGCACCCTTTGCTCATCTTGCTTCAGAGATTATAAACTCTACAGGCTACACGCACAGAATACACGTGAGGATGTTATTACAGTGTGAATTCTGTCCTTGATTAGTGCTTATACGCACCAATAAAAGTCAGCAACAGGGGAATTTTTACTTGCAGTGGTAGCAACCAATTTTGTTTTATTATTATTGTTTTTGTGTCTGGCTTGGTTAGTTGTTTGTTGTTGTTGCTTTGTTCTTTGAAAGGCTGAAAAAAACCAAGGAGGATGACAATTTATAGAATCCATTGCTCCTGGAAACTAATACCAATGAACTGTAGCTTTACAGTTTACTGAGAGAATTTCAATAGCAAAAAAATCTGTTCTTCCTCATAATCTGAAATGTGAAGACTTCATGGATAGAAGGCATCTGTGTGGTTTGGGCCGAAGACCTGACTGAATGTACCACACATAGAAACTGTTTACAATGGCTTCAACACCTGCTAGACTGCCATAGACATTGCTAAGGCATACTCTCTCCCAGAAAAAACAAGAGTTTGGAGAAGAAGCAGGACTTTTTTTTGTGGTCTTCAAAAGCCTATGAACACTGACTGCCAAATTAATAATTTCTGCCAAGTCAGTGTTGGAGAGGATGTGCCAGTGCTTTGGAACTCGTCATCCACTGCGTCGTTAGAAAGCGCTCTCTCCCGTCACTGCACTTTGAGTGCAATAACTTATTTCTGATCCAACACATTTTCTCCACACCTTTGATAAAGTGTTTCCTGAAGTGCCTCCAAAAGCTTCACCCAACACAAAATTCTGCAAGATGATCCAAGGTCACTGCTATTCCTGTGAATCCTGTGCTCTTACTTCTCCTTGGAAGGAGGCCAAGTGGCAGAAGGGAAGCAGAAGTGTTTGGAAGTCTGACTTGCAGGCCCTGCAGAAAGGAAGAGAAGCTGGGGAAACAGTGAGATGCGACTTGGCTGTATCTTCTGGGTCTGACTAAGATGTCACGATCTTTTCCAGCATTTTCGGCTAGGCAGCAGAATCAGACTTCTGCACCTACCAAACTGCAGTCAGTGAAGGAGAATGTGCGTGGGAGAGACTTGCTTTGTTTTGAATCCAGTCCCTCTTCACTTCACAGCCTCCTAAGCAGACCAAGCAGAGGTTGTCTGTTGCCCTGGGAAGACTAAGCACTTACTATTTTTGAGTGATTCCACCAAAGAATTAATTATCATCTAAAAAGAGGACGTGCATGCAGCTTGGCCAAAACATAGTCTGTAGGTGTTGCTCTTGCCTCGGAGGAGGCACCACTTGAGGATTTGAAGCAATGAGAATTTTCAAAGGTGGAGGAAATGTTGTGATGGATCGTGTGTGGTACCAGGGCCAAAGGACCTTGTGCATGGCTCAGATTTGCAGTTCCTCTTGTCTCTCTTTTAGGGGGAGACAGGAGTAAGAACTCTGCTTCAAATACTGCAGATTGAAGAAGTGCAGTAACTGAGTTAGTCTTTCCTCCAGGGACCTCTAAGGCGAAACACAATCATTGTTTATGCAGACACAGATGTAAGGAGATAAAAGAGTTTAAACAGACAACTAAAAAAAAAAAAAAAAGGAAAAAAGATACACGATTTAGATTAGAAAATGGCTAGTTAAGAAAAATACGAAAAAAATACGAAAATTAGAATTTCTTAAAAGATACCTTAAACCAAAGACAAAAGCAAACCAACTACACAGTAATAATATACTGCAACATTGCTTGGCTTCCACCCTTAAATAATGTGAGAGCTTCTGGCAAAAATCACCCTGCTGAACCGCCTTGAGGAAGAGGTCAAATAACATGAGCCACAAAAATGGGTCAGAATCTTCAATTCTGACTTCTCAAAAATTCTAGTTAAGCTACAGTGTCAGCCAACAAATATATTGCTGCTTCTGCGCCTCATTCATTTACTTCATAAAACTACAATTCCCCAAATTTTACTCCCTTCAACAAGAACTACTTATGAGAGAAGCAGCTAACAAACATCATGACACAGAAGTGTAAATGTAGTGAGATTCAACACAAGCAGTAAATCTAGAAAGAATGGAAATGGTAAACATGGTAGAATTCCACTTTCGATTTACTATTATAGTATACTACGAGAAGTCAGTGCTAAATACACATCTGGGCAGCTGAAGCTACAATGAAGTTATTTAACCTGCAGCCACATGGAAGTGCCATAAAATCATCTATTCAGTGAGCTCTTATCGTTTAGCTATCCCAAATGCCTTAGCATTAGTTCTACAATTGCAAAAAGGAGGAGAAAATATATTCTGGGCATGAGGATATATGTTGAAGATACTCTGAAAAGATGAGCACAGGGGAGCAAAAAGCAAGGAAGCAAAAAATGATAAAAAGAAGAAAAAAATAATAAAAAAACAAGCTGGTGAAGCAAGGTGAAGCAAAGAAAAAATCCAGGGACCCTGCAAGTCCACAAAGCCTCCAAAACATCAGGCTCTTTGCTTTGATGCCATCTTATGCCAATAAATCAAAAAAGCCCAAGAACTCATTTGCAGATTTAGCGAATGTTTCAGGGCCTATGGAAAAGTCAAATCAACTTGTGATGTCCTGCATCTTATACAATGATAAAAGCACTGCTAACCTCAGTGGCTCCAAACACAGCACAAAATGGCAGCGCCTGCAGTCTCTGAGCAGCTCCTTAGCCAGACAACATGAAAGCCAGAAGAATGCTTGTGCCAAAGACAGTTAATATGATCATATCGCATTAGAGTCATTGGAGTGATATTGGGCAAATGTTATGTTGCGTGAGGCTATACAGTAATGGGCAGTAATCAGTAAAAACATTTTAAGTCCTTGTTTTACTACTGCTTCATCACTAGCTATAAAACAACATACTAATAAAGAACATAAAACTAAAAAGAACCGAGATTAACAAGGCGTGTTATGGCAGTTTAGAAGTAAAAGTCACTTTAGCAATATAAAACTGAACAATACTACTTTAAAGGATGAGTAGAGATTTACTACTTGTTATTAAAAATAAAAAATAAAAAATCAGCTATTCAGAGAGTCCACAGCATATCTATCAAATTGGTAAGCAAAGTACCAATGCTCACTAGAAAGGCACTATATAGCGGATAGCTGACTACAGCACTGTCAGTCCCTACCTAAACAACCTTGCATGGACAATGTTAACCACTGAGGGGGGGAAAGAGAGAGAGGCATTAAAAAGCTTTGGCCAATATTCAGAGATAAATTTTGACTGTACAAGTAGGTATATTTATGGCAGAGTTCAAGAATGATCAGCAAGCCATTAGAGAACGAAAGTGGCTCCCTCCAAGTTGTTTTTATCAGGCTCTGAAGACATCACCTCATTTTTAGTAGGGTTCTGGTATCATGTGCAGTTAACATATAATTATTACAGAACTGTGATTGCGTCGTTAGCAGAAGTTTAATTATATCATTGACATTAGTGATGCCATAACATCAAGCTCAACAATAGTTCATAACAAAACGTACAATTAGCACAATTTTTCTCCTTTTTACACCAACCAAAAGTGTTCAGCTTGGAGAAGCCTAATAGTCCCTACAGAAGTGAGCTAGGGCTGAACCTGAAAGGATTGCTGGCTGGTAATTTAGTAATATGGTAATTAAAGTCTTTTCATGATGTAATTACACATCAGCTACAAAAGGACAGCTGCTATACAACAGTGCCAGGGTACGTGGCATGAAATGATTAGATTTGAGAAGCTTTAGTGGTTAAACTGAATACCACAGACATAAGTCTGAGGTATAGCTGGCACCACATAGCACATTATTATTCAGGTCTCACACTTGGCGTTTCCTTAGTCTCATTGTGATAGTAACAGTTTGTTGTATGTACCTTGGTCCTGTGACAGCAGAAGCTGTTCAAAACCCACCTTTATAAGCTTCTGCTGTTTTGAAATTGCCTGGAATTAGAAGACCAAACCCTCTTCTGGGCAGAAGCGGTAGAAATGAGGTTTGCGTAAACTCAAAATGTTCATTTCTCACCCCTGCAGCATGAAATCTCCTCTTTTAGACTAGTCTGTTGGAAACTTAGCTTGATTTATTTTCAGTTGTTTTTTTCTTCCAGTGTGGGAGTGGAGAAGGTAGGAGAATGAGGACTGAGAAGAGGCACAAATGAGTAGGTGAACTCAAAGAAACTAAAACTCCACTGAAGAACTGGGGGTTTTGGTATGTAGTTCCAAAAGCAAAAAGCACTAGGTCCCCTGTTTGGGGAAAAAAAACAAAACCCACTCTTCTTCTCGAGAGTATATAAATATTTTGTTTAGTAGTTTCTTCATAATATTTATCACTGCCCTCATTTGTATCTGTACAAAATACAAAGTTGATCACGCAAGGCATGAGACAGCAAAAATGCACATTTTTCCACTAACAAGAATAAGAGCTTGGCTGCTCGACTGGGCTCTTAAAAATACAATAATGCACTGTGCACTCTGGCAGTAGGCAGACAACCTCAGAGCTGCTCTTCTAGTCCTAAAATGTCATTTTAGAGATAATAAGCAACTTGGATGTTTCACAGACAACTGCAAACTCGCTTTCTGAAGCATGGGAAGTAGTGGGAAGGATCAACCAGTCTCCTACATCTTAAAGCGTTTATTGAATATATTTTCTTCAGCTAGGAAAATCTAGAAACAGGCGAATTTGAAAATGAAAGATTTTGGGAGTCCAGAGAATTCTTCTCAACATGAGGAATGTTTCTGTGAGGTCCATTTGGAAAGTGGAAAACCAAACTGTTTTGATCTGAAGTGACTCTGTTACCTACAGGATCTGAGGAATGAGTAGAAAAACTTCAGTCCTAGTTCAAAGCCTTGCCAGTGGCTTCCTTTCCCTTTTCATCCCCTTTTTTTTCTAAAAATGATGTTTTGGATGGGCTTAATGAACATTCTAAGCCTTCTGATGTTTCAGCACTTTTAACTACAGTGGACACTGGAACCACCTAAAGATGACCATCAATAGGAGTTTCTTCCCATGAGTACCAGGAGGTAAGAAAGGAACTAAGACTGCTCTCAGTGAGCAGAGGAAGAACCCTGGGGAACTGGAAGCAGCCATACATTTAAGAATAAAGACCTCAGCTACTCAGAAACAGGCCAGTTTTATACCACACTGTTAAGAGACAATAAAGCAATTCAGCTAACTTGATGGAAGAGACTCAACTGCACTTTAATGTACAGTAGCATAGGAAAACGTGATTATTTTTAATTTAATGGAAGAGAGCTAAAATGTAGTACAGCTGATGGTCCTGATGAGCGGATAGGTGGTCTTACTCAAATGCGTTTGCAGCCACGCTCTGTGAGGACTCATTTGCCGTTTGATGGGAAAAGGAGATTCAAATTTGGCACTTGTCAGGAGGAACTTGTTGAGCAATTTACAATTTTATTCAGCAAATTCATAAGATTAAGAACAATCACCAACAAGAAAAGAATAGAAACTTTATGCACAATGGATTTGTTTTACCTCTGACACATTTTAAAGCAACCAGAGGCAATAAAAAAAATATTTGGTTTGTTAGAGAACACTTCGCTCTTGTGTGTTGTCTCTGTAAATACATGGGTGTACACAGTACGAGCATGAACTGTCAACACTCAAAACTCAAAAAACATGAATGTGTAACTGTAGCAGTCTTCACTGAAAGACATGACTCAGTACCTGCACAGACTTTAGTTATTCAGCTGTTAACTAGCTGGACCCAACTGCAGACTGTGTGCTGTGGAGAACTACTCTCCCTGGCCTGCTTGTGCAGAAAGCTGCCAGAAGTATTATGTGAAGGTCTAAGTCTTGCAAGAACAGTCATTCTGTCTCTCTGGCAGTGCTGTGGCCACAGAACAATAGAGAGGGAAAGTATGCTCCTAGTTTCAGTTGACAAAGTTTTAGAAGACAAAGCAGCAGCTTTTCATTCACGAGATTTAAAGCATCCAACTGCTAACTAAAACAAAGCAACAACTCTTGAACTACAGCATTCAGTTCTGAGAAACGGGTGAGTACATGAGTCAGACCAGGCCACAGTAAAAATCTTAACCAGTGATAGCCCCTCTCCCTCCTCTCCTCTCCCACTGAAGGACTGGAAGCTATTTGTTTACAGATGACTACTGTCAATAATATCAAAATCTTGGTAATCAGATGGTGTCAGGTGGTTTGCTGAGGCTAGGCCTATGGACAGAGGCCACAGGACTTCCCATTGAATCAGTCCAGCCCCACCAGCTGTTCCAGATGCAGTCCCCTTGTCAGCATTCCACGCACAACTCTACTGCACGTCCAACATCTGTTTCAATGGCTCTTTAGTGACTTTCCTCTTCCCTGCGGCCATCAGCTCATTCAGGAACAATAACAAGGAACTGAAAAAGAGTCAAACTGCCTGAGTGCATCCACCTCTCAATTAGATACTGGAAGCCTATCACTGCCTTTTGCATTAATTTTTGGGAGAACTGTCAAGAGTCCAGCCAAAAAACAGAATCCCCTTGTGATAGAAGTTGCCACTAAAGAACTCAGTAATGCCAGATCTTGGGAGTTTGGAGGTGAAAATTGGGGAGACATCACGCTCACTTACCTGCTATCACCAGCATTTGCCACGTACAGCTTCCCCAATAAGTACACCACCACAAGGGCTGTGCAGCCACCAGAAATATTATACACGGTCCTCTCTCGTTCTATTTGCAAATCCTATGGGAGAAGAGAAGAAAAATGTATAAAGAGAGCACTGCAATTAATGTTTTGGAAAATGAAGACTCCTCTAAAAAATTACAGTCTTCCTTAAACTGCAGGTCCCACTGGCTTTCTTTACGGTTACAGCTTTGGCCACATGCTTAGGGAAAAGAATGAGAAGCCCTGGACTACCTACTACTTAGGATACAAAGCTGAGAAAAAATCAGCACAGGAGATTGTCAAACAGCACACATCAAGGAATAAATGGCAAGGCTGAGGGATGCAAGAGATTTTGCTATGGAAAAAACACAATGGAGGCAAAGATAAATGTAACTTCGCAACATGTACCTGGTGGTATTATTGGAGAGCACTTTACATAGACAGCAAATAATTAATGAGACCTAGCTCTGACATGAATAACTACCTGCTCGCCAAACAGGAGGCTAGGGTTGTGGAGCGTACACCTTTACAAACAGCAGCAAGACACATTCGTGCCACAGAGCTATCCTTCAGAAACACAGAAGAGAGGGATGCTAAACTTGCTAAGGGAAGCAAACAAAAGGTCAATAAAACAGCATTTATTGAAAAATACCAGGCATTCACAGACTTGCAGGATGAACCACAGTATTTAAGGCTGTGTCTTATCTCACCACTGTTATGAGGCCCTGGAAAGATTTAATGCACGGGTGCAAATGCACATGCACGGGTGCAAACGTAGGGAGGTAAGTACCTACCCAAGCAGTTTTTTCTGTGTTTAACTTCCAACTGATTCTGAGTTTAATAAATAATACATATATTAATACATTATATATATATATTATATTGATAGATGTGGAGGACACACGTCACATCTGTCACTGAGAGTCAGTCAAGCTCAGAAATATACGTTATCCCAAGAAAGACCGGAGATGGCAAAAAAAAAAACAGCTAAACGAGCTACTTCCCAGTACTCCACACATCTTAAACAAAAAATGAATTGTATGTCAATGAACTCATTCTGCTGTCTCCCAGTTTGTCTTGTGGTAATAACCCAACGTGTTGCAAGTTACCCTCCTCTCCCGAGTCCAGAATCAAGCCCAATTTCAAACTGGTCTTTCTCTGTGATACTGGATTGAGACAGGGATCATCATTTAACGTGGCTGTTGCAAATACTGGCAGATCTTTCCAGTTAAACCCTGCCTACTTGTATGCATTTTTTATTATGAATATATTTGCCTCTATGTGTGCTCTGCTTCATTTTCATATTTGCACTGAGCAACAAACAGCTCAAATTGTCCACGCCTTGGGGTATGGGATTTAGAGCTTTATTTCAGAGCTAAATTTATCCAAAGAAAAGCACCACAACAAATGCTAGCCATGACAGCTGCAATTTGATTGAAAACCTGCAGCACTGAAGCAGGCTGGGACCACTCTTTGTTTCCTACAAATTTCCGGAGAGGGAGGTGAGCGGGGGCAGTGGCGGGGATGCTCGGCAGCGCTCGGCTGCTGTCCCGAGCGAGCTGGGCAGGGAGGGCTCCCATTTCTAATAGCGCCTGTCACAAATAATGCTATTCCTGGCGTGCAGGCAGCCTGATCCCATTTGTGCCATGGGGAGGGCGGCGGGGACAGCAAGAGATGTGCAGCGCTACCCGACGAGGCCATCCTCCGCTGCGCACAGGAACTGCACGCTGCTTTCCTGCAGACAGCGGGGTTTGCTGCAGATCTTGCAAGTCAATTCAAGGATGGATTGTTGGGGGGATTGTTATTGGGTTGGTTGTTTGCTGTTTAGGTGGTGAGGACCAGGAGGAAAACACCTCAAAGCTAAAATCAAATCTTGCAGCACCTTTGGTCACAGACATGGGCTGCTTGCAAATGCCACTTTATCTAATCTTGCCATAGAGAAGCTGATTTTTCCTCCCCGTGGTTCCTATATACTTTTAAATTAAGCTGAAAAGAACAGTTCAAAGGAAGCAGACGTTTCTAACCATCAAAATAATTTAAACTCACAAATACTACAGTGGATTTTCCAGGCACTGCCAGGAATTTTAAAATACCTTCATCTCTGCTGCTCAGGGTATCCTCTGAGACCTTGAAACAAAGTACAATTCCTCACCTGGCTTCAGCCCTGTCACACGTACACTTCACAAGTGCTAGAATACCTAAATTAAAATTTACTTCTTTCAATAAGCAGAACTCAGAAGCATTTATTATGGGAGAGAAGATGGATAATCCTTAGGGCCTCATTTGCAGAGTTTCCTTGACTTAAACTAGATCTGAAGGAGGAGGTTTCCTACATATCAACAAAATTTGAGGGAAAAAGGTAAAACAAAATAAAGCCCACAACTGCCACTAACTCATTCTGATGTAGAGATATTGGCTTTTAATGAAATACTTTGTAACAGTGCTTCTTGGAAAGTAGTGCTGCACAAAGAGGGGCAGAAACTCAAGAAACCCCTGAAGCCCTTAGAGGTGTAATGGGGCTCATTCCAGACAAAGCCCAAGTACATACAAAGCTTTCCTGATTTCCCACCTGCAGAAAGATTTCAGAGCAATTTTTTTTTCCCTCCCCTCTTTTTCTGGAGGATGCGACTTATCTCTGCACAGCAATCTGCTTGCTGGGGAAGAGCTGAGCAAAACTGAGCTGAATCAAATGATGCCTCGCTCAGTCCAAGGGGCAGCACGTGGCACTCTCAGACCCCGATGGAGCTGGAAAACTTCACTCACTGAGCAGAAAACGGATATGAACTGCGGGCTGGAGAACAAAGGACGAAGAAATAGAGGGCTCATTAGTAGCTGGGACAACACCTCTCTTTTAGCTGTGAAATTATTTAAAATAAAAAGATTTCTGTATCCTGTGCTCAAAAGGCAATCATTCAGTGCCAAGGAAGCAGACAATTTTATCTGTGCTCTGCCCCCCCTTTTAGGGAGGGGCGTGTAGCAGCAGGTAGGAGCAGGGTGCCCCCGGGGTTGCCTTACACCTGGCCCCCTAGGTGATGGCACACAGGGGAGGATGGAGCCAAGCCTCCAGAGGACACTAAAGTGCTGCGAGGTGTGTTTCCAGAGCGGGTGATGGAAAACTGTGGTCACTGCTCCGCTGATTACAGAAGCAGCCTGAGGACACAGTGTGAGCCCTGGGACAGACCATCGCCGCTGCCTGGACCACTCAGGGGGTCATCCTAAGCGAAGGTGTGTCCTCAGCGTGCTACAGCTCAGACCTGAGCTTCCCAGAGCTAAAGCACTGGTTCATCATGCTACTTAACAACCTCTTCCAAAAAAAAAAGGAGGAAGATTACGCCATGAAGCCCGCATCATTCGCTCAGTCGGAGGCTCACGGCGGCTTGCTCGTGCCACCTCGTGGAGACCTGGTGGAGGGGCTCGGGTGTCTCTGCGAGCACAGAGTGGGCCGGTGGTCTGGGGGTGCTGCGGGACCCCACCTTCTCCTTCCCCCTTCTTCCAGCAGCTGATGCAGGCTCGCACATGCAGGCTGCTGGCGTGCTGCAGGGGCGAGGGGAGAGGGGCGAGGGGAGAGGGTAAGAAAGCTGCAAACGTGGTGGTACAGAAAGCAAGTGCCAGCCGCATCTGGCGCCAAATTAGATTTGGCATCTTGAAAACAGAGGTAGGTAAACTCAACAAATCACAGTACCAGCATTTCAGCTACTCATTATACTGCAATAACTACTAATGAAACTACTTGTCATCTATATACATCCTCACTGTAGGTCCTCTGGGACCTTTATCTTGCTATGACAGCAAGGAGCTTTACTCCCTGCACAAAGCATATAAGATGTCTGTTAAAAATAAAAACAAAAGACCACGTTTCAGAGGGCAAATAGTCAAAATTAACTCCTTAAATTGCTTTAGCTCTGTCAAAAAGGCATCAAAATGCCTGTACCACTGTTGCAAGCTTCCTCTATTTCCTATTCCTATTTGGCTATTTGACCAGGGGATTTTTTTCCAAAAGAAAACCATACAACATATGCTGCTCTCAAGATCGGTGCCATTTTCATTTGAAGCATTTTGTAAAAGCATCTGCCTAGATTTCATGTGAGTTAAACAAATTTAAATAAAGAAGAAAAAGCGGGGACTTGGAAGTACGGACACAGAAAAAGAATGGACACAAACATATGCCTTCCGATAAATCATGCAGCCCAGTTCTGTGCCATTTTTTCCTGTCCAAAATTAAACAAGGTTCAGTGTGGAATACATGTCTTCTCTCACAGGACTAAAATAGATTTAAAAAATTGCACTCTGACATACATCGTTAAATTCGGGGAAGGGATTAAGATTAGATGCTTCTATCTAGAACTGAAGAGCACTTGCAAGTACCCTCCTGGTTCCTAAAACCAAATCTCTAAATGCACATCTCAACACCCAAGAGATGATTATTACAGGATTTGATTTCCTACACCTTCAGAATGTCAGCTAATTTATTTCCACTTAACTGAAGTAATTGTGGTCACTGACAGTTACTGACGCTGAGAATTATTATTATTATTATTAATTTAAACAGGACAATAAATTACCTGAGAACACCTCACAGCAACTTGCTAATCTCAGTTTCAACACAGAGAACACTATCTAGAAGTGCTTCAAAAAGTGGAAATCCTAACAGCTTAAATTTCTAAGTTAGGCAATGACTTAGCATGTAGCAGCTTCCCACAGTGTTTTGGTGCACGTAGCTGTAAGACAAGCACTTTCCAAAAGAAAATCACACCTGACAAAGGAAAATAATTTTAAAAAGCCATTTGATAGGAATCAATTGCATTTTGTTTGTCACTCAAGGCCAGAACAGGGAGAGCTGAACTAGAATTCGTAAGGACATTGGAAAAAAAAGTAATGGCATGTAGAAAAAATCTCCTGAGAAAAGGGAACAAAACCCTCATTTGACAAACCTGGCAGGCTGGACTGTTACTTAATAATAAAAACTAAGTAAATGAAAAAGGAACCAGATCTACCTAGCATTTTCACCGGATTCAAAGGGTTCCTTTGCAGTGCTAGGTCTTTCAGGAAACAACACCGAGAGGTCTGCCTACGTGTCCAGGAACATGAGCTTTCCCCAAGTGCCAGGTAAAATGATACACCCTGCTGGCACGGAGCCCCTGGAAATGATGAAATGATGCAAGTCTCAGCTGTGCTGAACTAACTCCACAACATCCATGATGTTCTGATACAAAACAGGAACAATGTACCACGGAGGAGAGGCCCAAAGCCTTCATCCAAAGCCTGCTAGGAGTATAAACTGGCAGGAAGATACAGAGAAGTGGGATGAAGACAAGTCATTGCAGGCACAGCTGAGACTCAGGAGTATTGACCTTCTGAACTGCTCCCTTACACAGACATTTGTGCAAAAGAAAACGGTCTTTTGCCTAAACCAGTCATGATCACAAGACACCACCTAGAGTTTAAAGTTGATATAATTATCAAATGCTTTTCTTAGTTTGACTTTTTAATAATACTTCATTTTAAACTAAAAAAATAATGCCAGGGTTGTATTGCATTGTGAGAGCCACAGCTGGAGTCAAAGTAAAAGTGGGAATTAAGGTACCTCACCTGTAGTGTATGACCAAAGGCACAGGGAGGAAAAAAGATCCTCTGGACTTCAGTTTAGAAAAAGGGAGGACAGATTACTACAATCTGTACATGGAATACCCAGCCATCACATCTGTAATAAGTTATCCAGGGTTTCTATATTTCTACTGTATTACAACTTTTCCACTGCTCTAAGAAAAACGCTGTAAGAAAAATCCCTGGCCAAACACTAGGGCAGGCAGCATCATCTCTTCTCTCCTTTCTCAACAAAGAAGGGAGCAAGCTAGTCCCTCTTTCTGAAGGGGGCATGCTAAACTGGCAGATTTTCACATCTTCCGCTTTCCTTTCAGCTAGCAGAAACTTAGCCCAGTATCTGCAGTGAGCTCATCTGCTCACGTGCCCCACACCATCTGATGCCAAAACCTTGGCTGTGGGTCTCACTCCTGTACGTACCCACCTAAAACTGGGATGATGCTGTCCAGAGCTGGTTGGTGGATGTATTTCCCTGCACATCCTTGGGAAAAAAGGGCAATCCAGCAAGATAACTGCTATTCAGAATTCAAAGTGAAACACCACTTTGTAGTAACAACTGCAGTCTCTAATTAGATGCATGTACTAAACAAAATTCACATATGTCAGGAAAAGCTATGACTGAATCCTGCCTTTGTACTTCTTTCCAGACAACAAATAAAACCTCTGGGAAATGCTCATTAGTTCAAAAACCTTCTGCTCAAAAAAGAGGCAGAGAAAGAGAGAGAGAGAAAGAAGACATCTCCCAAGACCTTATCCCACGTGTACTTGCTGGCAGACCAAGCCTCTACTCTGCCTGACAGGAATTATTTTTAAGACTGAAGAACTGAAGGGGAAAGTGCATAGCAGTTATATCAATTACAAAAGCTCAAAGAGAAAACATAGCTTTCCATGGGGAAATTGGAGGATATTCTGTTTGCACGGGGTCATGATTTCTTCTCAGATATCCTTGCTGTACACAAATCAAAGTGGGTGGTAAGAACATACTTCATGTCCCACCCACCCACTCCCAACCAACCTCACCCAAGAGCTGCAGGCACCCTCCCCACAGACACTGCCTTACGAGCAACCCCAATGAACTGCAAGTCATCAGATCAAGGAAACTGGCTCTCATCCACGTCCCTGATGTGATTTTAGGACTCATTTTTGTGCAGCTGTGGGCAATACATGCAAGTGTGTGCAGTGCAAGGGATGCTGAGGTGCCTTTGCTGCTACTCCCATAGGGCAATGAGGCTTTCTAAGGCGCACATCCACATGTGTAGCCTGATGACAATGGCCGATGCTAAATGTGCCACTATGAGGCAACGCTGATTTTTAAGATTAAAAAGAACAAAAAAAAAAAAAAAGAAGAAAAGATGAAAGAAAGAACAACAAACTTCTCAGAGTCTTTCTAGCAGAGTAAGCCACTAATGATGTCGTCATGGCAGTCCCTGGGATTTAGGATGTTGCTCCTGTTTGACTGCTAGTAAGCCTGGCAGCAAAGGGAGAGAAACAGTTCCCTGCCTCACAGAGACATACCAGTTAAACTACTGAGGCTCTTAAATACCATCTATGTATGGACAGAATTATTTAAGTAGAGGGGAAAAAAAGTGGAAAAAGAAAACCCCTTAAAGTTCATTTTGTCCAGGCCATGCGGCTCATCGGTGTATGCAATGAGAACTTCAGAACCCAAAGATGCACGTACCATTTCCTTGAATGCACTTTCTATAGCCCCAATAACCAGGCACTCATGTGGGATCTTCTTCTCGGTGAAGAAGCGTGTTGGAGGGGTGCTGGGTGAGCCCGGGGCCCCCACGCCGCCACGCAGGGAGGCTGCCCGTGTCAGTGTCCTGCTGTTGGTGGCCGGGTTGTCAGGCTCCTCTCCCAGGCAGGTGGGGGGGAGGACGGCCGTGTTCCTCAGGATGTCCACGATCTCCTGCAGCTGTTCCAGGATATGGTGCTGCAGCAGTTTGGAAGCGACCACTGCTGCTCCTGACCCAGCATGTCCATCAAACAGGGACCAGTAGTACAGGCTGATCCCATCTGTGTCCTGGAGAGATGGGAGGGGAAAAAAAAAAGAAAGGAAAAGAGACAGTCACCATCATGCAACCACAAGTGATGTAAGCGATGGAGCAGCCAGTGGCACAGCAGCAGCAGGTAAAAAACAGGTCACTTTCCTAGAGGTGATCTTTCTACTGAAAAGGAAATAATCCAGTGTGTTAGTACAACTCTTGCAGGGAAGAGACATGTATTTTTACCTATTTTTTAACCACCTCAAAAAATACTAACAAAAAGGTTGAGCTTGCAATCTTTTTTACCTTATAGTCATCACAGAATGCCTTGAACAAACACTAATGACTATGTAGAGGAGAAGTACTGGAGAGTCACATCTCTGATATGTGATATACCTACCACTGGGCAGACAAAAACCAACATAAGACGACACCTGGTACTTCTTTGACAGGCCCTTTTTTTCAGTAGGCATTAGACCAAAGACCTAGCTAGTGCCACGGTGTGACCCCTACCTCTGTGACTGGCAGGTAAGGCCCACCCATGCTGACAGAGGGCACAGCTCAGGCTTTTCCTGTCTGTGTCAGACTGGGAACCAGCACAGAGGTTCTCAAGGATGGTGGATGCAACTAGGTCCAGCTGCACTCTTGCTGTGCTAGTGTACACATCCACTGCCTAAATATTCCCAGTCCCCCAAGAAGTTTCTTGTACAGTAGTTGCTCTTGTACTGGAGTTACACATCCCCTGACCAGAAGAGCTATGGCAAGTGTTTCAGAATAGCTCTCAGCATGACAGTACACTTTTAGATCTCTCATCTTACCTTAGCTCCTAGCAGGCTGCTCAACACAGTTGCTCTCATACAGAGAGAGAAAGTATCTAAAAAAGTAATTTTTTCTATACATTATTAAGAAAAAGGTATATGTGGTAATGTTATATATTTGTTCAGCAGTTTTTGATCAATTATATAATTTTAAAATATTTCTTCACTTCTGCTCTACACAGTCTCCTTCTGACAGGTGTAAGTCATCTTGCTCTTGCTCTGATTTGAGCAGAAACTGTGTTCTCGTGGTGGCGTTCAGTATCGCTAAGATAGGGCCCATTAAATCAGGCCTCAAGGTAGACCAAGTTCTCAGCAGCACAAGCTCAGATCTGCCTGAAAAAGCACTAAGGGGTCATACCCTAGATAACCTCAACTCTTCTGGAAAATTCACCTCAACATCCTCAGTGAAACATTTAAGGACTAACAATACCTGTCTTTGCATAATAGCATATTTGGCAGCAGCGTCAGGAAAGAATATTTCCAGTCTCTTTCTCCCTCCGTTTCTTCTTAACCCTGCACCTTCTCCCAGCTTTGCTGAAATAACTGCTCGTGAGGCTGCCTTGCAAGCCAGAAGGGAGTGGGCTAATAAAGATTTTGAAATAAATGATTTTGCAAGGGACGTGAATCAGGCAATACTGTTGCAAGACACCAAATACTACAAAAGTGTAACCTATATCTCAAAGCAGTCAAATAACTTAAAAATTATGTCTGAACTTTGTGCTGACTACGGTCTAATTTAGGATCACAGACATCCTAGCAATAGCTTGACAGCTAAAATAGGTATTTACTTCATTCACCTCAAAATGCTCAGATACACAGCAGATCAGCATAATGGTCAAGACACCACCTGAATCTCCTCACCCCATGGGCCCAAAGCACTGCTTATTTCAGACCTGTTGTGAACTGCAGCTCCTTTTACTTTTTGCTGTTCCAGCAGCCCCACAAAGGTGCCAAACACTGGCAGTAGGGCAGAGAAAACAGGTTGGATTAGGAACACCATAAACTGCCATTCACCAATCCAAAAGTAAATATTCATTGCTGACCTGAGTTACAAAATCTGAAACTTAATGCAAAACGTCTCCTTCAGCAACATGTATCTAGATCCTCACTACAAGTGCATGCTGTTCTAAGTTGTGGAATAATTGCCTAAGGTGACTTGAAAATTAAACAGATATTCATGTTTTAACAAACAGGTACAACAGTGAAGAAGCTTCCAGGGTGCAGTGTAGCTGTGCTAACAAGATGTTCCCTAGGCCCCCAACCTTAGATGCTATTGCACCGGGGGAACCTGGTGTGCTGACTCTAAGGAACAGCACGGAGCGCAGAGCGGCGTGGAGACACCGCGGCTGGGCTCTGTGACCAGGTGGGGACTCAGTTGTTCTTGCGCACACCAAGACCGATCAGCTGCATGTTTGCTGCCCTGAGCCAACCACCTGCCATGGTTTTGACAAAATGCTGTACTCCAGTGAACTTTGCTCGTTTTAATATCATTATAACGCCAAAACACACCTCCATCGCAAAAGCCACCCGCCTCCAAGGTGTGAACACCCCTCACAGAGCACGCGCTCTGAATTTCTCACAGCCTATTCCTTTAAACAAAAGCCAGAAAACTTTGCACCAATCGTGCCCAAGATATGCGTGACTACTGTCACTCAAGCTCCACCTAAAAGGTAGAAAATAATATAAATTGGCTTAAGAGAGAAGGGATGTGAGGGAAGATACCATCACGAAGGATACCTTCTGACTTCTGGGATCAGTTGATGGGCTGGGCCTCTCTTCCTCCCCTCCCCACTGGGACACCTCTGGGTAAGATTTGAACACTTGGTCACACCAAGTGCCTCCCTGGGAAACTTAGAA